>NC_134405.1:175649980-176249980 GCF_038048845.1 Mixophyes fleayi
TGGGGAGTGGTTGGTGGTTGCCGGGGGTGACAGAGTGAGAGGAGTGTGATACTTAGGACCGCTGAGAGAGATCCCTGTGTCTGGATAGACATCTGGATAGATGTGGCGATGAAAATGAAGGATGAGGTGATGGAGAAGAATGATGAGGTGGTGACATGTGGACAAAACCACGTTAAAAAAGGGCGCTTACATCAGGAAGTAACGCTCTTCCCCTGAGGAGGCCTGGGCTATGGCCCAAATGCATGACAAGAACCTTTTTAACACCTTAAGTAGCTTGATTTGACTAGAATGCATGAGTATCATGCACGGGTTAACTTGTATATATATATATCTATATATATATATCTATATATATACAGGTATAGCAATGCACGTGTGGGTTCAGGTCTGTCATGTGCAAGCTCATTTTTAGGCATATACATCTGCAAATATGTGTTTGTGAATGAATTCCTAGACATAGTGTGACATGGCTCAGAGAAGCTGTTTAAATCAATGTGTTTTATTTATGTTAAACTACCCAGAGGGGGCTGGTAGATAAGAGCCTGGATCCATTGTAGCACTTTGTATCATTTATGGCAGGTCGCAAATGTGAAAGCCTTTGAAAATATCTCTTTCAAGACAATGAAATCTAACACATATCTGGGAAGCCTCAGACATGCCAACTGCAAAGACAGGGTTATATGTTAATGACAAATTCAAGCTGAATAGGATCACAGGAAGAAATAATATAATTTTCTCCAAATTCATACTTACAGGAGGCATGTGTGGTATGCAGATGAAGGAAACTTATGACCTGTTTTGTGGAGGTAAAATCATGTTTGTAAGTCATACTGGTGAAAAGTTAGGACAGGTTAACAAAAACCTGACTTAAAAGGTGTTTCTCTAGCAGATTCATAAAACACTAATCTGCATTCTCACAGACCTTTTTCTTCTGACATCACAGGAAGGGGGGCTGGGGCCCTGCAGCTTGGTTTTAAAACTGTATTGTGACTCTAAGAAATTGTTCACTTTTGGGAGTCAATCTGATATTGAAGAGTGTCCCATTTTTCCTGATTCTCCCAGCACCTGAAAATTGATTATATGTGAGTTATCAATTCTTTGTTTTATTTTTTTTATTTTATAATAAACAATTACATTATATTTATATGCCTTTTATTAACTTTTTTATCTTAAGCATTGTGGATGTATTTTCCATATTAAATTACACTTAATAAATTCAAGTCTCTGTGTTCTTACAAATTCATGAGGCAGTTTGGTCAAGACGCTACATAATTGAAATGAGGAGAACATTGTGGTTTATGTTAATTCTTAATAAAGGAAATTTTGCTAGATTAATTCTATGGGGAACAGAAGGTTTCCTAAATAAGATTGTCAGCTCTTCCTAAAAACCTTGGTGTTGCATAGTTGGTATGGAAAAGCTAGTGTGTAGCATAGATAGGGAAGGATTTAATCATTTTAGACAGACCAGGTGGTTGTTTTTTGGTTAACCCTGTGTCACACACTCGTAGGTTCAGGTGAGTGTTGCTCGTGACAAGGTCTGATATATGTGACAAATTAAAAGTGTGGTTTAACTTACATGCGTTGAAGAAAAGCACTGTTTGATTTGAAGCAAGAAGTTGTCTGTGTGTGAATCACCTGAGAGTGCTCGTTTCACAAGAATTGTGTTCTTGCTGCAAGATCTCAAAAGTTCTACAAGTTGTGTCATTGTAGGATATATAAAGGAAAGCCAATGCACAACTCTATACCCAACCTCCAGGTGAAAGGTCGTGGTGAGTGACATGTTTGAATGCCACTATCACACACCAAACTGTTATAAAGTTGTCAGTTGCAGTGTGAGGAGAATGCTTTAATTGCAGAGAAGTGAGCAATGTTGCTGATAACTGTACATCACTTTGTTTTATTTTTGGAAAGAAAGCAAAAGATTTAAACATTGCTGTCCACTGTAGTGACATACTTTGGCTATTCACTGAGCTGTGAGCTGGGTGTGATGCAGAAATTTTTTATGTTTTGCCGGTGTGGAAATATAATGGGTCTGCTGGGGGGAAAGGGTATGTTTGACCGCCCGAAACGCTAAGAAGGAAAAAGGGCCACTGTACACGTTTTACTGTAAAGGATAAAGGGGAAATACGGGAGGGACAGCTCCACAAGGTGAGTGTACCATGGGCAGGGCCGCCGAGAGGGGGGGAGCTGGTACTAATTACCCGGGCCCGGGCATTTCAGGGGGCCCGGCCTGGGCCCTTGCGCCGACGATTTTTTTTTTTTATTATTATTTTTTAAAACGACATTTCTTTCTTTTCTTTTTTTTTGGGCAGCAGGGGTCGGGGGTGGGGGGGGGGGCTTGGTCGTTGGTGAAGGCATGTGGCCGCATCCCCTGTCATGTGATGTGGCCGCCTGTGTTCCCCCTGGGATTCCCTCTCCCAGCCCGCGCCTGGTCACGCCCAGCATTCAGTCAGTCCGGAGCAATGGAGCACAGAGGAGCAGAGAAGACTAAAAAGAAGAGAGAAGAAAAGGTAAGTGAAAGGAGGAAAATGGGGGGGCACAGAGGGGTTAAAAAACGGGGGACCAGAAGATAAAGAAGAGGAAGTTCACATACAACCTGAACTTAACTCTAGTTATCTTTCAAGAAACTTGACATATTACAAATTAATTGGCTGTAAAAATGGTTCAAATATGTAGAGAGAATATGGCATGACAAATCATTTGGTTTGTTGGTTGCCCCTTGGGACTGTAAGTTATGTGTAATATTGAGTAAGGTTTATAGGATTAGACAAACTGGTAATGTTGGTGTTTCTTGGTACTTTTGGAGATCTATGAATGTATAGCAATAAATAGAAACAATATTTTGTAGAGAATCAGATCAGCCCTCAAACTTTGGCTATAACTATTTGATACATTTTTATAACTGATAATAGTTATCTAGGGTGACCAAAACAAATTGTAGCAGTGAGAATTATTAGTTGATATTGATAGAATTATGTATCTTCATGAGTAATCGTAATTAGTGAATATACCTAGAACATAATAAACAAGGTCTATTGTGTGTGTAGAGTGTATATTACAAGTTCACACTATTTTAACATTACAACATTATAACAATCTTGCTCGTTACAATCAAAAATAATATTTTTCAAAACATTGCCAATAAATGCTAATAAGCAACAACCTTGCACACGGATCATAAGTACGCAAATGAATACTGACTTTATTTCTGTTCCCCAGTTTCTGTGGGGAACTGAACTCTTTGTGTACACACTGCATTCTTTCTATACTACACTGTGGTGCTAGATGTCCTGAAAGTCAGTGGTGCTTGGACATATGTGACGCTCCGGCGAATTGAGAGCCTAGTGATTTTGATGTGTTAGCCCCGCCCCAATGGCACATTTGCCACGCCCCCATATGCATGACCACACCTCCGAAACGGCGGCACAATTTTTTTTTTAGCATACTCGACTATAAGGGGGGCCCCATGAATTTGTTGTACCGGGGCCCTGAATTCCTCTTGGTAGCCCTGACCATGGGAACAGCCCTCGCCGCGGCTATACTCACGAACGCATGTCTATGATGGTGACTACCTCTATACCTTCTACTCCCGAGGTCCTTGTTCGCTGGTGACTCCCTTCTGTCCCTCTAACCATAAGGACCCAATGTCCTAGTTACACTACAGGTCTGCCGCCCTGCTACTCTGGCCGGAGCCGATAGGGTCCCCTCACCCATGGGCCTGCACCTCGCTATACTGAAGTGCCTGGCACCCTGCTGCTCTGCAAGGGCCTGGCGCCCTGCTACACTTCAAGGGCCTGGCGCCCTCCTAAAACTCTAGGGCCCGGTGCCCTCCTAAAACTCCAGGGCCTGGTGCCCTCAAACTCTAGGGCCTGGTGCTCTCCTAACTCTAGGGTCTTGTGCCCTCCTAACTATGGGGCCTTATGCCCCTCTGACTAATGTGGGGCCTTGTGCCCTATGGCTTCTACAGTGGCCCCCCTACCTGTGCCACAGGCCTAGTGCCTGAAACGTGCACCCAGGCCTTATGCCCAACCTAAGTGTGTATTTTTATACTTACCTGCTCCACACAGGAAACTCTGCTTGCTGCGCCGTCTTCGGATCTTCCAGAACCTCCAGCTGCCGGCGCCTCTTCTCCTGTTTGGCGCTCCTGCAGACCTCGTGGCGGGGGCACTCTTAGCCCTGACAAGGGCTACCCGCTGATGCTCACCACGCCGGCTTCTTCCTCAGCGTCTTCGCATGGCAGGGTTGCTCACAGCCCTTACAAGGGCTCCCTGCCACTTCCGCCGTCTCCTGCACTGGACGTCCCACAACATCCTCTTCTTTCTCCTCCACCTACAAACTGCCAAGATGGCTGCACCCAGCGGCTTATAAAGTCTTCATTGGCTCACGACGGCGCCAAACGTTCAACAGGCAAGCCAATCCTGGCTCGCCTGTCCGGCCACTGATTAGCTAGTAGCGGGAAGTGAGCCCTGATTGGCTCACCTGCCCACAGCCACCAGGATCTGCAAGGGAAGAGGAAGAATACTCACCGCTGGAACGCTGGAATGATGAGTAGCTTTCTTTTTCTTCTTTCTTTGCCCGCTTCATGGGTAGCTGATCCGTGGGGCATTTCTCCACAGAAAGCTAAAGCATTTGTTTGTTTTTTCAAGGAAAGCTAATTTTTTTAAAATTGCTGGGCATTATAGTATCACACCTTGTTTGTTCTCTGCGTTGTGAGCTGGGTGTGGTTCCATAAGTCTGCACAGAAGTCTACTGTTTTACCTGTGTGGGAGTCTAAAGCACCTGTTTTGCTTATTGCTGGTTGAAAGTTCTGTATATGTCCAACTTTGATACTCGAGCTGAAATAAGAAAAAAAAATTAATTGCTTCCAGTGTAAAGTTTTTTTACTTCAGCCAAGATGGGCAAGAGAAAGAAAAAAGTATGTCAGAAGGAAAGTCTATATACAAGTATGTCTGAAATTGTGTACCTGCAAGAAAACCTGTGATTTAACTTACATGGAAAATCTGCAAGGCAGAGTGGAAATGAAGTTGCAAAATCTCATGGACTCTGTGCAAGCCCGGTGTTACCTGGGTCAAACTATGTGGCCAACGAACAGTATGATTGTCTGGAAAAAGCTTTTATAGGAGATTATGTAGTCATGCCAGAGCATGATCGCATGGAGAAAGCTTTTAGAGGAGAAATCTCCTGGCTTGAAAAAGAGTTGAGGGATTCAAAGCAGCAGTGTGTTAAAAAGATAAAAGTCCAATAAACTGTTTCTGGGTCCCTGAGAAGTGAATTGCTAGAGTTGTTTGAAGCAAAAGATAGAGCAGTGGAAGCTCTTAAAAAGATAGAAAGACCAAGAGATTGTTGCACTGAAACAAGAGCTTGTCATGGTTTAGCCCAAGGTCATTCCCAGCACTGTTCAGACCCAGGTCACTCCCATCATTGGTCAGCCCAAGGTCACTCCCAGCACTGTTCAGCCCAAGCTCACTCCCAGCACTGTTCAGCCCGAGGTCTCTACCAGCACCATTCAGCCCGTGGTACCGCATGGCAATGTCCGGTCAGTGGACCCTCACAGTTCAATTCAGTCAGTGGACCCTCATAGTGCCATTTGGCCAGGGTTGCTTTGTGGTGTGCTGCTCTTGGTTGAGGGTTCAGCCAAAATGCTGCTGGACCGAAGGTATTACAAATGTGGACAGCTTGGGCAATTTAAAGTCAGGTGTACTAATCCCCATAAACACGATTGAAAAGAGGTCCACATTGTGTGGGTCTGGCTAGACATGCCGGCAACTGAGTCACTGGTCGGAAGCTCAGTCCAAAAGGATCTGCTAGAGAACTCACAGAATCCTGGAATGCTATTCTGTGGAATGCAACAAAATTGTCACAAGTGTCACCATTTTGGCAAGCCTGGAGAGATGAAAAGAAAGTTGGCAAATGACATTGCTGATGTGTCCACCTTACCAGTTGGTGGGGATATAGATTGGTCTGACTATTCCGAATTGTTACAACTTTGCACATCATCATAAAAATTATATGATTTTAAAGCATGACTTTAAATTGTCTAGTAAAGGTGGATATATAGCAAAATGTGTTAATTCAGCAGGTAATGTGCCATCTTATGTTGTTAAAAAGAATGTGCTATTGAGAGTTGCTTCTGTAAAGGGGAAGATAGAAGAATAGTTAGTAGTCCCATAAAACCATATACCCTTAGTGCTAGAGGCTGCACACACAGAGTGGGGGAAGGTAAAAGGGAAAAGTTCAACATAGGTATTACTGGCCCGTGGTCTACGTCGTAAAAAGGTTTAGTAGGGCTTGTCCGGAATGCCAGAAAACCTATCCCTTTATCACAGTTTAATCATAGTCAGAAAGAGCTCATAGGCGTCCTGTTACAAAAATAAGGGGCTATGAGGGAAGTCAGAAAGTGTAGAGGCTGTTTCAGAACAGGGTTCTCAGGTGGCGTAAAAATGTAGTTCCCGTCAGTGCAGTGATAAACATGATCGAGAGGACACTTGAGATGGTAAAAGTGGTTGTCTTTCAGAGAACTGGTGTCTGCATCACCAAGGTTGGCAATACTAAGGGGAAGAGTATGTGGCAAAAAGGCCTAATTGCCACATCTCTCCTGTATAGGGAGAAGTGTGGTCCAGGGGAATCTGTAGCTTAAGGCTGCAGACCAGGTTACGCAGGTATAGCAGTGCACCTGGGTTCAGAAATATAATGGTCTGAGACATGTGGACAAGTAATAGTGTGATTTAACTTACCTGCTTTGAAAGTGTCTATCACAGCTACAGCAGAATGACGGAGTGTGTCTGCAATCAAAAGTGGTTACAAAGCGTCTGCAAGGAACTCCTTTTAAAGACATGATGGGAGTGTCACCTGTCTATCAAACCAAGGCTGTGGATGCAGTCTCAAGTATATAAACCTGAACAGTGCATGTGTGCATTGTGACCGATGTCAGCTAGTGGCCGGTGACCAGAGATGGAAGCTTTGACTAGTCAGTGGTAGATTGCTTGGTGTCATCCCAACAAAGCAGTGATGCTGTGTTTATTGTGATGCAAATAACAAAAGTACTGTTTGATCTGGAGTAAGAAGTTGCCTGTGTGTGCATTTGAGCATATATATATATATATATATATATATATATATATATATATACATATTGTATTGTTGTATTGTCACCAAACCCTTAATTATGACACTTCACCACTATTCTATTTCTCTAAACTCTAAGGTAAAAGACTGCTCCTGCAAATACTCTATGTACTATGCAAATATTTTAGGTGCTGACTGAAATGCATTTTAAAGAAATGTTCTGAGGCAATTTAGTACATTGCATAAACATGTTTGTTTAAAATAAATATCTTCCAAGTAATATTTGAACTCGTTGTTTTTAATTATCATTCCTGCACCAACTGATGAAATGCAAATCACTTGTAAAAATGTCTAGAAAAAATATATTTATGTGTATGTGTATATCTATCTATCTATCTATCGATATATATTGTGAGAAAGTACAGCATTCACAAGAATCCGACACAGGTATGCTGAACCATTTAACTGTTTATTAGCAGTTGTCAGGATGGTAAACAGTTCCAACGCTGGTTCAGCAATCCTATCCAGTAACAGTACACAAAAATCCCCACCACCTACATCTGGCTAGACATTACTTCCCTGTCTGCAAGCCAGCCACTTACTAGCATTGGTGGTCCCACCCACACATACAGACAGTGTCTTTATCCTCCACCCCCAGCACTAAAATCAAATCACAGCAAACCAATCACACCCATGTGGAACACCTGTGTGTGTGTGCGTGTGTGTGTGTGTGTGTGTGTGTGTGTGTGTGTGTATGTATGTGTACTAAAAGAGGAACCCAGGGAACCTTTAACCCTGTCTGCAGACTGGCTGTGTTTTTATCAGATCCCTTATAGGGGATATAGATATATATATATATATATATATATATATATATATATATATATATATATATATATAGTAACAAAGGGAGGCATTTATCTGACAAAATGCAGAGAAAACATACAAGCAGAATAAAACATTAGCGCAGTTATGCACCTAGATTGAGGTTAAACCAGGTAAAGACTTATGTATAGTTTAAAGTTTGGTTAACCTACATGACTTGAAAGCTCCTTCCTCTCAGCAGACAGACAGGGTGTGTCTGTTAGTGCAAACAGAGCCAGTGATGGGCGTTTCCTCTTAAAGAGAAGGTGGGTGTGTCACCTGTCAATCAAGCTAAGGCTGGGGGAGAAGTATCAGATATAAAAGCTTGTTTGTATCATTTGTTCAGTGAGACCAACGCTGGGGAAGCTGGCTGGTCTTGAGAGAGCTGGTCTATGTCTAGCTAGCGTTTAGGGTCTCCAAGAATTGCTGTGAAATCTGTACGGTGTCAAAACATTTACCATCCTGACAATAAAACTACATAAAAAGGAAGAAGTTGTTTGCATGTGCTTCAGCATTAGTGGGCTCTTGCCACAAGTGGTGTCAGGAGTGGGATGCTCCGGGAAGCAAGATTCCGCTACCCAACCCATGCAGACGTCAACATGGAGGAAGTACTGAGAACCCTCGTGAATGTGGCCGCTGCGCAGCAAGAGCAGCAAGCTCAGATGCTACGAGTCGCTGAGGCACAGGTGGAAAACACAAGGCTCTTAAGGGAAGAGTTAAGCCAGATGAGGCATGACAGAAATGAACCACCTGGTCCGGTTCTGCAGAAAATGTCACCAGCTGATGACGTAGCAGCATATATGGTGTCCTTTGAGAGGCTTGCAAAAAGGGCAAAATGGCCTCCTAAGGATTGGGCTCAGAGACTGGCGCCATATCTGACTGGGGAAGCTCAGCAAGCTTATATGGATCTAGATGAGGACCGGGCCTCTGATTATTTGTGCCTAAAGTCCAAAATATTGGCTCGCATTGGAGTTTCCGGGCCAGGCCGAGCCCAGCGCTATTACCAATGGCGCTATGATAAAGAAAAACCGGTCAGAGCGCAAGTGGCTGAGCTTTCTAAAATTTTAAAGAAATGTCTGCAGCCTGAGGAGAATTCGCCTTCTCGGATTATTGAAGTTCTGGCGATAGATCATTGCATCCGGGGGCTGAGCCACGTTTTGCAAAGGTAGGTGCTGCAATCAGACCCACAAACTTATGAAGAGCTTGCCACAGTGGTAGATAGGTTTTGTGAGCTACAGCAAATGACTAAAGAACCTGTATTCGTGCCAAAGCCGCTGCCACGCCAAAAGCCAGGTTTGACAATCCTTGCTACAGGGCCCAATGGCAAAACTGTTACGGACAGAGGGCCAGGTGCAAAGCTGTCTAATCTGAAGTTTTTCGAATGTGGTGAGCCAGACCACTTTAAGGCAGAGTGTCCTAAACTACAGGAACCCATAGACTGTTCTGTGGCTCATATTGGGCCTGCTTTTCCAAGCTGTTTTACCATGAGTCCAACATCAGGAAGTCCTTGTTTGTTCCGGGTGACTGTGCTAATTAACCAAAACCTTGTTCTGGCCTTGGTTGACTCGGGGAGTGAACTCTCATTGGTTTCCAGCTCTGCCTTACCCGAAACCATAACTTCTAGGTTGCCCAAGGTGAAGGTTTTTTGTGTACATGGCACAACAAAGGAGTATGAAAGAACAATACTACCAGTCACACTCAAAGACAAAACTGTTATGGTGGTAGCTGCCATAGCACCTAAACTCCCATATCCACTCATTTTGGGGGCAAGACTTCCCACTGTTTAATGAGGTCCTCGGTGAGCGGATCCGGCTGGACATGCCGGCAACTGATGCAACGGTCGGAAGTCCGGTCTTAAAGGAACCGCCTAAAAATCCACAACATCTGGACATCGATCTTTGGGAACCACTAAACCGGAATGCCATCCTGGGAGTCACAGCAGGAGTTCCACAAAAGCATCCACCTGCGGGGAAACATGGACAGTCCAAACTAGCGTTGGTCGGTGATGTCGCAGATGAGCCCACCCCGCCTGTCAGTGAGGATACGGACTGGTCCGCAATACCAATTTTGTTTCCTCTGCAGGACTTTGCTCGGGACCAACTTAATGATGCCACTTTGGAACATGCTTTTAAAAGTGTGACTGAGGTAAATGGGGTAGCGAAAGCCGCCCAGCCTGCAGAAGGTATACCATATTTTATTGTCAAAAATAATTTTCTGTATAGAGCTGCTATTGTACAGGGTGAATAAGTAGATCAATTAATGGTTACTCAGGTCCATGTACCCCTAGTGTTAAAAGCAGCGCACACACATGTCTGTAGAGGACACCTAGGGGAGGATAAAACACGGGAACGAGTTCTGCTTAGGTTTTACTGGCCCAGGGTACACATGGCAGTGAAAAAGTATTGCCGGTCCTGTCCCATTTGTCAGAGAACCTGTCCCAAACCCATGTACAGGGCGCCTCTCATTCCAATACCAATAGTACAAGTTCCTTTTGAATGGATAGCCATGGACCTTGTGGGGCCACTTGAAAAATCTGCACGTGGGCACATATATATATACTAGTGGTGCTTGACTATGCAACCAGGTATCCAGAAGCAATTCCCCTAAGAAACATAAAGTCCAGCACCATAGCTAGAGAACTTGTATTGATGTTTACATGCTTGGGAATACCCAAAGAAATTCTCACAGATCAGGGTACTCCATTCATGTCCAAACTGATGAAGGACATGTGCCAGTTGCTAGGGGTTACGGCGCTTCATACCTCCGTGTATCATCCACAAACAGATGGCTTGGTGGAACGCTTTAACCGCACATTAAAGCACATGCTCAGGAAAGCAGTGGCTCAAGAGAAAAAAGATTGGGACACTCTTATTCCCTATTTGATGCTTGCCAACTGTGAGGTACGTCAAGCTTCAACAGGGTTTAGTCCCTTTGAGTTATTGTTTGGGAGACAGCGCAGGGGTATCTTGGATATGTTAAAAGAATGGTGGGAGCAGCAAGGTCCCAGGGAGCCAAATATGGTACAATTTGTTTCCCAAATGTATGAGAGGCTAGCAAAGATAGGGCTCATTGTGCAGCAACATGTAAAAGAGGCTCAGGAACGACAGAAGAAAAGTTATGACAAAAGTGCTGTTGTTCGATCTTTCAAGCCTGGGGACAAGGTCCTAGTACTGGTTCCTACCCAGGAAAGCAAACTTTTCGCCCATTGGCAGTGTCGATATGAAGTTCTAGAGGCTGTCAGTCCTGTCAATTACAGAGTCCGCTAGTTAGGTAGGAGAAGGGAGGAGCAAATATATCATGTTAACCTCCTTAAACCCTGGCATGATGAGGAAACCTCTCCTCAGGTAGTGAGTACTGCCATTGAAAAGTCTGAAGTGCCCATAGAGCCAGCATTGCCGTTAAGCAGAGACAACAGACTAAAGAAATGATTCACCGGAACAGGGATGTCTTCTCTTCCCTCCCTGGGCGCACTACCTTAATCGAACACGACATTGTCACTCTGTCAGGAGTCATTGTAAAGCAGAAGCCGTATTGTATTCCAGAAGCCAGATGGGTGGACGTGAGAAAGGAGATCGAGAAGATGCTCCAGATAGACGTGATTGAAGAGTCCACTAGTGAATTGTCCCATTGGGCTTGTTCCGAAACCCAATGGGACAATTAGGTTCTGCAATGACTTTAGGTGCCTAAACAGTATGTCACAGTTTGATGCCTATCCTATGCCATATGGGGATGAACTGGTGGAAAATCTTGCTGGTAGCAACTATTTGACAACTCTTGATCTAACAAAGGGTTATTGGCAAGCTCCTCTGACTTCCACGGCCAAGCCAAAGACTGCATTTTCCACCCCTGATGGTCTCTATCAATATAAAGTCCTACCCTTTGGGTTGCATGGGGCACCTGCCACCTTCCAAAGGGCCATGAATATATTGCTACGACCTCACACAGCTTATGCAGCCGCTTACTTGGACGATATAGTGATTTATACCCCAGACTGGGGATCACATTTAGCCAAAGTTGAGGCGGTCTTAGCTTCATTAAGGTCAGCAGGTTTAACAGCTAACCCAGAGAAATGTGCCATAGCCATGCGAGAAGCCAAATATTTGGGGTACAATGTTGGTCGAGGGCGTGTAAAGCCCCAGCTAGACAAAGTGGAGGCAGTCAAAAATTGGGCAAGACCAGAAAAAAAGTCGCAGTTAAGAACTTTTTTTAGGCTTAGTAGGTTACTACAGGCAGTTTGCAAGCCACTTCGCCACTAGAGCTGCTCCACTTACGGACATGTTAAAAAAAAGTTGTCCAGATAGATTAACCTGGCCTGATTCTAGAGAAACCGCCTGGTCTGATCTTCGGTTAGCTCTTTGTTCCTCTCCAGTTCTACAAGTACCGGATTTTACCCGGAGCTTCTTCCTCCAAACTGATGCTTCTGGTGTTGACTGGTGCAGTCTTGTCACAGGAGAAGAATGGAGTAGAAAATCCTGTCCTGTACCTAAGTCGTAAGTTCCTTCCAAGGGAACAAAAATATGCCACTGTGGAGAAAGAAGGTCTCGCCATAAAATGGGCTACAGAAGCCCTGCGCTATTATCTCCTAGGCAGAGAGTTCACCTTAATAACAGTCCATGCACCATTGAGATGGATGCAGAACAATCGGGAGGTAAATGCCAAGGTAACCCGCTGGTTCTTGGCAATGCAACCTTTCAAGTTCTCAGTAGAACATAGACATGGGATTCTGCACAAGAATGCAGATGCATTGTCACGAAAATATGTGCTCCTCGCGAAGTCCGCGCCCCCCTACTTGGAGACGCTAGGAGGAGGGATATGTAACAAAGTGAGGCATTTATCTGACAAGATGCAGAGAAAACATACAAGCAGAATAAAACATTGGTGCAGTTATACACATAGATTGATTTTAAACCAGTTAAAGACTTATGTATAGTTTAAAGTTTGGTTAACCTACATGACTTGAAAGCTCCTTCCTCTCAGCAGACAGACAGGGTGTGTCTGTTAGTGCAAACAGAGCCAGTGATGGGCGTTTCCTCTTAAAGAGAAGGTGGGTGTGTCACCTGTCCATCAAGCTAAGGCTGGGGGAGGAGTATCAGGTATAAAAGCTTGTTTGTATCATTTGTTCAGTGAGACCAACGCTGGGGAAGCTGGCTGGTCTTGAGAGAGCTGGTCTATGTCTAGCTAGCGTTTAGGGTCTCCAAGAATTGCTGTGAAATCTATACGGTGTCAAAACATTTACCATCCTGACAATAAAACGACATAAAAAGGAAGAAGTTGTTTGCGTGTGCTTCAGCATTAGCGGGCTCTTGCCACAATATATAATCATATTGTTGTATTGTCACCAAACCCTTAATTTTGATATTTCATTGTGCTTGGTGACATGGAATGGTAGCCTGATGGCCTCAATCTGCAGGGCAATAGATTGGATGGTGACTGCAGACTCTACTCTACACACACTCACCCTCCCAAGCATCATCTACTGATAGTGACATGCAAAGAAAACAAAAGACAAAATAAAAGACTATATAGTTTCATTTCTTATACTGCACAGAAACAATTTACGTACAATTATGTAGAGTATAGTACTCTAGTATGTACTGTGGAAAATATGACTATTTGCCACTGACTGTTAAGTGAGAGACTGATACATTCTTTGGGAGTCTGCAGGTTCATGCTGCAGACAGGGTTAATTCTCTCCACTTCCCCACACACAGAACATACGTTCACAAATGAAGCACATGGGTGTAAATTAATTTCTGGTTTAGTTAGTTAGTGCTAGAGAGGATGCATAAATAGCTGGGATTGTGCTGTGGGCGGGGCGACTGATTCCAGCTTGTGGCCTGTGTCTAACGAGGAAACTGGATATTTAGCCGGAAACAGGGTCGCCGGTAATTGCAAATGTAAATGGATTGTTTGATTACTGGAACTACATCTGCTGTACCCTCCTGGCATATGTGAATAAAGTGCAGCAAAGTGATTTAGCAAAAACTGTGTGAGCATCATATGTTACCATGCTTGTCACAGTACTTACTGTCTCATTGATGATGCCAAAAGATCAGGTATGGAATGGGCTGTAAAAATGTTATTAACAACTTTGCATTTTGAATGGACTGCATGTTCACAGTATGGTGACCAAAAACCATGGGCATGCTTGTGCTTGTAGTACAAAATTATCTAGTATGCACAGTGTATGGCTGCCAGTTCATGTGAAACCATGTGGTGCCACAATGTTGTACTGTATTATTATGCTGGCATATGAATGGGTCAGGAGCAAGGATGCTTCATCTCATGACATAGCACTATACTTACTGTAAATATTATATATTCATTCTGTCATTAAGCATCATGACTCAATAAGGATCAGTTGTGTTTATCTGTTATGGTTTATTTTTTTTATTTAACCTTCGATTAGATAAACTTCCTCACTGGAACACGACAAGGAGACAATTCCCAGGTTTACCATTTAGTAGAAAATATAATCAAGGAGGGAGGATACTCTTTCTCACTCCCCGATACATCTCAGTATTGTCACTAATAATAGTAATGATATAGTCAAAAAGAAAATCATTCAGCCAGAGGACCAGAAAGAAAGAAAAGTAGATGTTCTCAGTATTTAATAAATTGATGAAGTCATAGCTTGAGCTCACCTATTATTTGTTGAGAACCAGGTATTAGAACCACTTAGCACTTTCATCTTCCACCAAATGGATAAACGATGTCCCTTAAAAATATAAAAAGTTATATACTGCTGAGTGCAACAATACCTGGCAGTTTAGCAATACATGTAAATGCTCAAATTGTGAGAAAGGTTTTTCTGAATTAATTACTTCATCCAGGAACTTTAGCTTTCTCCAGAACAACAAAAATATGTCCTCAAATATTTCTCCATTGTTCAATAAATGTTATTGTGTCTAAATAAAAAAACTTAAAATAATGTAAACCTGACATAGGTTACTGTATATCAACTGTTAATAAAGTGACTGCAGGAGGATGTGATTGGTGTATGTGTCATACTGTATTCCATCCTATAATTAGTGTTTCATGAAAGTCATGATTGGCAGATGGATGGAGGGTAAATAAATGCCCAGAATAAAGGATATCACCTTTATTGCAGTTTCTTCCTTGTTTCAAGACAACCTAACAAGTGAGAAGAAGCAGAGCTGAATCAATGACGAATGAACAGTCCTTCACTCAATCTCTATAACCAAAGCATCCTGTCCTATTTTATCATCTATAAATAAACACAATATAAATTAGCATAAATAAGAAAGTATCCATGAATGTTTTTTTTGTTTATTTAACAGACATTCACATTTCATTTTAAACCATAGACTACTTCTCTGACTTGCTCTTTAAATAAATGTAGTAGAATAACAACATCGGGCAATTCCTTCTATCCCCAATCATGACAAATATATATTAATCTAAAGCTTAAAGGTATTTAAATATATGTTAAGGTATAGAACATAAAGGTGCAAATATTTAACATTTTGACTGATCAGGGGCTAAGTATTTAAATGCCTAGACCAAAGATTATACATTTGTTTTGTTATTTTTTTAAAATCTAATGCAAACTGCTTTGTATAAGAAAAGATTGTGCTCTGCATAAAATCTTTATTTATAATAGCCCTAAAGCTTAATTCAAAATTGTGGAATGTATGATCTATATATATCAGAATGTATTTAATTTTCATACCACACAGACACAGACACAAATAAGTATATAAAGAACATTTATTTTTACGTATTATTGCACTCTACAATATTCTTGATTAAAGATGATAATTAAAGATTATGTAGAATTATTTAAAAATAGCTATAACATTTTTTGTATGACTTTAATATAAAGAACATAGTCACAGGTGGACATGGTTCAATGCCTCCTTGTAGACATTACATACCCCAATTTGCCCTTGCAACTAGATTTCCACAAACATACATGAGTTTGCACCCTTTTCATGCCTTTAGCTCATTTTAATAATATGATGCTATATACTAAAATCTATAGTTAGCAAAGAAAGCCCTCGCCGCACTAAGCTCCTCCTACTATCCTGGGCAAATATTTGCTCCTTCTTAAACATCTCCACCTTGCTCTTTGATAGAAACAGTACAAATCAGGGTGAAAGACATCACCAAAGTAAAGTGTGCATTGCATTTTGGCAGTTTTTCACATTTGAAATTAGGTACTCAATTGAATTTCAATTGATTAACATGACCATTAGTGTGTAGGAAAAAACAGTTGTAGGCAGATTCTGGATCCTATAGAATGTCACACTTAAATTTTTGTGTAGAGTGACTCACATTAGTAATTTGAAATAGATCATGACTGGTATAAAAAGGTCCTCCTTTGCATATTCACAATACTTTTTTTTGTCACATGAAAATAAATGTGCTTAAGTTACTTTTTATATTTTAAATGAATAAATACAGAATTATTGCAGAAAAATAAAAAATGCATCCCTCAACAGTCAAATGTAAGTTAACAATAAAATAAAATAAATATTTCTAGAGGTAAATTAGTCATAATTCTACATCACTTGAGTTTACACCTTATGCTCATTCTCCTTATTCCCTAGGTAATTTAGTGAAACTCATTTCCCTGATTTTACACTACTTTTTTTAAGATTTTACACTACAACATTTTCCAGAGGCAGTATTTTGAACTGTTTTACAGCTGTTCGCTAGTTTTTTTCAGTAGCTTGCAATTCATGTCCATCTATCTTGAAAGGTGGTAGATTTCCAATGCATCATGTATTTAGTTTTTCATATACAGGCTATGAAATTATTGGAAACATTTCAAGTGAAGAGTTATATTAGGAAGCTATTTCATGAATCTCTAACTTCACTACATGGTTTGGATAGGAAAGAATTACTATCTAAAACCAAAAGTTAATCTCACAGTGCTTCAAATATGGATACATTTCAGTTAGCTTTTTGTATACAGTCCAATGTGGTTTATCAGCACACCTGATGATGTAGCAACTGGCTTAGCCAAAACAATACCTAAATGTAGCTAAATCTACATTCTGAACCCCTTAAAGCTTATTTAAGTCATACCTGACAACTTTTATAACCTGTCCTCCGGGAGATAACGGAGGGCAGGTCATGTGACACAGAGGTTAGGAGGGGGCGTGGTGAAATTGATGTTTCACCATAGCCCCGCCCCTACTAGAAAATGACAAAATTTGTGCTATTAAGCCACCCCCTTGCGATTCAATGCCATGAATTTTGGCATTTTATAGTAGGGGGCGAACCTATGGTGACACGACAACATCACCATACACCCCTCCACAAGTATCAGGGAGATAGTAGGCAAGTATGATTTAAGCATATTGTCACACTTGAAGCCATTTTTATCACTAGCTTGAATTCAACAAGGAAATACTTTATAGGCACAATTTCCACCTTCTTTTCTCATACAAACTGGTGAAATAATGCAACAAGATATGCATAATATCAGAGAAGGGAAGAAATAGCATATGGAATGCCCATTCGCATTTTCCTAGTCCATAAATGACCTTAAAAGTACTTTGTATCTTCAATAAGGCCTTTTTGTGAATCTCATGTATAATACAATTCACTGAATTAAGTTTCAGTTTATATACAGTATTCAGTTTATCTTTATTTCAACAAAGTTTTATTTTATGAAACTCCACCACTATTCTATTTCTCTAAACTCTAAGGTAAAAGACTGCTCCTGCAAATACTCTATGTACTATGCAAATATTTTAGGTGCTCACTGAAATGCATTTTAAAGAAATGTTCTTAGGCAATTTAGTACATTGCATAAACAGGTTTGTTTAAAATAAATATCTTCCAGGCAATATTTGCCCTCGTTGTTTTTAATTATCATTCCTGCACCAACTGATGAAATGCAAATCAATTGTAGAAATGTGTAGCAAAAATATATTTATGTGTATGTGTATAAATATCTATATATCTATATATAGATAGATAGATAGATAGATAGATAGATAGATAGATAGATAGATAGATATGAAAATAAACAGGTCCTAAAGAATATTTGAAAGGCAAATTAGAAAAGTAGTGTATTAAACTGAAATGTCAATTCATATTTGCTCTATGTTTTATTTTAATTCAAAATGCAGGTGAGAAAGAATTAAAAGTCTTACTTGACATTGCTAAATTAATGAAATGTTTTTTATTTTTCTATATATTTAACATATATAACATTATCTCCAATTTAGATTATAAAAGTTCCATATATTTTTAGTAATAAAATGTTACAATAACCAGTTAGCAACAACATATCCATTGGGGTTCTCACCAATTATGAAAAACTATCTACTGATCTCTCTACCTATTCACACACCCCGGGATATCATGATGGGACTTTTAAGCTATTTCTATTATAAATACATGCAATTAGATTGAAATCTCAAAGGTGTTTTTTTTTCGTCATGATGACAAAAACATATCAGTGAATACTGATTTTATTCTTAGCTGTTATTTCTGCAATTTTACAGGGTTACTATGATTTATGTAAATGTAATACCTACAGTGAATCTAAACAAAAGAGCACTTTCAATAGCATAGTAGTACCTCTTGGTGGATGGCCATTTCTGAGAAATAGAAACTTTTTAACCCTATCATGAATAGAGGTATATTAAACCGTAGACAATATTTCACCTTTGCTATGTGTCACTTTGTGTAATGAAGTTTGCAATACTTTTTGGGAAAGATAGGGCTTTGTTTTTGCATTATATAACTCAAAATATGTTTTTATTGCATGAAGAGGCAAAGGTGATTGTCACATACGTACAACACAATGCAAAGTGAAATCTAACATTTAATTAGCCATATCTATGAATTAAATACATTTCTTATACCACATATGCAGAGTAGGAGGATCAGTGTTCCCATCCTAAAATAATCATAGGTAGTTGATAAAGAGTGCATAAATAATATATTATTTATGCTTAATTTTATAATATATAACAGAGATTCAGTCACAGTTGAATTAGCGCACTAGCTTTGCACAAAATCAGCCATTCTGTCCCCCACCTGTGACTGTGGGTGGTAACTAATACTTAAACAGGTTTTCAGCATTTTGTCTGTAATTAGAAAATGAAAGACTTGCCAGGTTCTAGACTCCGCCCACAAGAGGTGTTTACACTAGACAAAGAAATTAGCTTTGTTACTCCATGCTGGATTTCGGACTGATAGGTAATGTAGCTCCTAGGTGAACAGGCCTACTTAGGCCCTGACTAGTATGGAGTGTGCATGGCATGAAAGGTGAGCGTGAGCATGTTATAATGTTTTGTTGAATGGAGGACATAAGAATGAATGATTATTTGTTGTAAGTGATATGAAAGTTTAAGTGAGAATGAAAGTTTAAATTGATTGGATTGATATGGACAGTTATATGGACAGAGTTACATAAATGCATGCCTGGTTGGGATAAATTAAAGCATTTGTGTTTATACATAGTTAATGCTGTGCTGTGACTTGTGGAGTGCTGTACTATACATAGTCTGGATCCTGGTTGGGATAAATGAAAGCATTTGTGTTTGAATTTGGATCGATTTGTTAGGCTTTGGTAATGGAGACGTTTGTGATATGTGTAAAATATCATGTGTAAAAATTGGCCAATGGACATTGTGCGTTTACTGCTGAATATAGAGCTATTTGTGGTGGATTGGCTAAATACTGCTTGTAATGAGTAATGGGTTTGTACTGAGTTCACATTGTTTAGTAACTGTAATTGTTTAGTAGGCCTTGTGGGCCTACAAGCATGGCAAGTCAGCCATTTTGGATGGTGACTACATTGCATAGAAAGTGATGGTTTAAGGAAGTGATCAGATTGTTAGATATGCATAGAAAGTGGGTTTATGCACCGAAAGTGTAGTAGTTTGAACTGGTTGAAACGATGTGTTTGAAAATGCCACTAGACTTTAAGTGAGGTATGTTTGTGGTCTGTATGGATTCTTCCCCTCCCCCGTCACTACACAATACATACATACACACACACACACACACACACACACACTCTCACACACACACACACACACACACACACCTTTAAACAATAGTTAGTCAAAATACACACAATTACATATATATCTATATTACAGGCAATAAGTATGATATATATGGCACTAAATCTATATTGTGTGTACAATATTGTTACGCTGTTTATTGTTCTATAATATAATACAACACACTTTAAACAAATCCTATATCTTGTCGTGATTATTCTTGAAACTTGTCGATATAAAGAAATATAAAAATGATATTCCATGGGTTAATTCAGAAATACCTTTTGCGAGGAGTTGTTAACGGTATTAAATGGTCATACATATATTTGCCAGTATATTAAGGAGATTGTAACCCAAAAAGAAAAGGAAAATACTTTTACAGTAGTATTGTATTTGTAGCAGATCAAACCATAATTATTCTTGGCTTCGTCCAGCAGTCTAATAAACTTGGTGACCCAACTTTGACCTGCGGGAGGCATGCTGTGTACCCCCACCCCCCCAATGTATGCCTTACTTGATGGAAGGTAACATTGATTTGTACACAGTGGGGCTGATTCAGATTGAGCAGCATATCCAACCACTGGGTGCAAATTTTGCACCTCTAAAAACAATTTTGTGTTGCACAGGGGGGAGAAATGTAAAATGCACAGACTGATTAGATTGACTCAGCTGAAGGGAGATTTAAGCCATTTATTAGCTGTAAAAAATAAAAAGAGTCTTTGCTGGTTGAGGCAGAGCTTTTATGAAAAGGACCACAAGGAACTAAGTTCTGGCTACCAGTCTCAAGGCCAAATGGGCTTCACAATTGATTACTGCCATCCGGGACCTTAAAGGTTCACTGTTCTATGTTCCCTGTGTTATCAGTAAAACCTTCTGCTCTACGAAACTCTGTACAATCTCTCAATCCCAGGAGGTGCCGCTTCGCACATGTCTGATGCTGCCACCTGTTTGCAATCTTGTAAATTCCTTAGCCTTAACGCAATGAAGGCAGAGGAATTGTGTGAGGACATATCTAAGGAGGAGGTGAAAATCACACTCAGTTCTCAGAAATCATCAAAGGCTCCAGGACCTGATGGCCCCCTTATGGCAAATTACAAGGCCTCTGTCCCTAAGTTACTCTCTAGACTTACACGCGTCAGCGAGGATTGATAGAGGTGGTGAGCAAGAGTTGTCATCCTCAGTGAAAAAGAGCTTTGCTAGAATCTTTTTTATTAAGCTGATATCGAAGGGCGAATTAATGTACAGCCCAGTGTTGGAAGCTTTAACTGTGCCAGCTGCAGGAGACGAGGAACGAGGGATTAAGAGATGAGGAGCGATCAGATGGTCACCTGTGTTTGAGAGCGCATTGGAGAGGAAGGAACTGCAAGTACTGTTATAACTATTATCCCAAGATCTGAGTAAATTGCAAGGTTGTATTGATTGTTCCTTGTACCGCTTGCAAACTCCTTGAAGTGCTCCATAAGACTTTTGATACACGTCTGATCTTTAGCCAATTATTAGAAGTAAACGCATTGTGGAGATATTAATACTCACGTGGAGTGTAAATTTTCATAAACATAGATATGATATGGATGACTCTTTTATGATTCCTGACATTTAAGAGGAACGTTTTGCTGAATGCTCCTTTTACTTACCGATATTAATGTACAATTTATTTGTTTTTTGTTGCACTTATCATAGATTTTGGTGTAGTGTTTTTTATGTTTAATAAATATTTACATATTGTGATATATTGCAGCTTGTGTCCATTTATGACCTCTGCCAGCTGTATATGTTCCACTAATTTACATAGGGGTTTAGAGCGCTGTCAATATATTTTGTTTCTGTGGATTTTGAATTTAATGGGTTGTGGAAGTCCCTGTTTTTGATGGCTGCCTCACCTTATATTAATTTGTTTTGTTTGTTAGATCATTTGTTTTTGTTTTTATACAGTAGTTACTATTCCTGACCCTCTGCACCTGATTTGTTTTATATATTTTAAAATCCATAGGCCTGCCTTGGTCTATGCCTTCCCATCCATATCATACACCCTGGCGACACAGGATCTGGCCAACCACCTCTTTGATTTGGCCCTTTACCTTTCTCCTTTAACTCTTATATGGAACCACCCATTGCTTCCCCCAGGCCAATCTGATAAGGTCTCCTGACAATGGAAAACATACAATTTTGATGCTTTGCCCACATTCTGGGTGAATAAGCCCCTGGGTCATATGAAGAGATTGCGCACTAAATACCATCTCTTTGCTTTTATGCAATTTTAATACCTTTAAATCCGGGGATTTATTCAGGTTCAAACTCGGACAAGGAAGCTCCGCAACATTACGCTGATTGAGCGTAACTGCATCAAGTCTGCTTTCATTTTGTGCCATTTGACAGCAGCCCCAACCTCCCACATGCTCATGAGGAGGCTTGGGAACGAAATCTAGGGATCTTCTTGGACAGCGAGGAGTGGGTATTCATTCACACTCGGTCAGCCAAGGTCTCCAATAACGCTGGCATTTAGGAAAACTGTTATAAAATCTATTATCATAGGTACTTGGACCCAGATAGACTTCACCAGATGGACCCTTGAGTATCAGACCAATGCTGATGGCTATGCGATGCTAAAGGTTCTTTTCTTCACATTTGGTGAGAATGTCCAATAATTCTTTTGGAACTTTACCATAGAGGTTATTCATCAGGCCACTGCAGTGAGTGTTCCCAGGGACCCTCTAAAACTTCTCTAAATCAACCAGTCCCCCATCTCAGCAAACCCACTGATCGCCTACTGACACACATCTTCCAAGCTTCCAAAATGCTCATAACTAGAGCAAGGAAGCAAACCACCTCTCCCTCAAAATCTGAGCTGTTCAACCGCATTTGGTATGTCTTTTCTATGAAGTACATTACTGTCCTCCTAAACAATACCTTGCCCAAATGCCAATCAATCTGAATCCCCTGGTTTAACCTTCATCACTCACATGTTCTTGGTGTTGCCTGATCAGTGATGAACGCTGCCCCTTCCGCCCCCTTATTTCCTGTACCCCACTAGTCCTCTCTCTACCCTCCCTCCAATATTTGTATCAAACTCTAAAACAGCCCCAGTATGTTTAAAAAGCCTTGAAACAGCACTGAGTAATGTAAATGTCAATGTCATAGGGAACACAATTGAGAAGTATGAGACATTTCAGTCTTGTTAGACCCCCTCATGAAAATGCACACGTTCTTGTCTAAGTCAGAAGATTTTAAACCTTTTCCCATATAGATTTCACCCCTCACCTTTGAGAGTTTAGCTGTCATTAAGGACAGATTGATCTCCCAAATGTCACAGGGCTTTCTAAGTGAGCTAAGGATGTCCTGAGATCGGAATGTTTGCAGGACCTGATTTCCCAAATTAGCTTGTTCTGCTTGGCTAGATGGTTTACAACTTTGGGGCTTCAAACTCCTCCAAGATCCTATCTCTCCCTGTTCTGGCTATTTTCAACAGATTAATGACACTTGCATAAGTTCAAACTCATGTCATCTAGCAAAGCACATGTTGAGATTACATTACAAGATTACATATAATATACATTGTCATACATGAATTCAACAGAAAATTACAATCATTCATTAGATATACTACATAATCGCTTCTCGGCCTTTTGGCTAAGATCAAGTGTAGTATCTGTTCTTATCAGCTTACCAACTACCTGGTGGAGGTTATGCTGAGTGTGGCTCATCCGTTAGCGCACTCTAACATCGGTGAGGGGCTGATGTAGACTCTGCTGCATGGTGCACTTGTCTCTCTCCTGTCCAAAACCCAGAGGACATACCTGAGTGTGGCTCATCCGATAGCACACTCTAACCCTGATGGGAGGGTGGGCAACTAAACCAATGCAAAAAAGGGAGATCACTAGTCCAGCAAGAAAATTATAATGGGGCATATTAGGTAAACTCCCACAATATCATACCATTTGAGTAACCTAGTTAACCTGCTATGCCCACTAAACCCCATCAGGAAAAGGAGCCATTTATGGTTTAAACACAAACTTTAGCTTTCATTTTCTTCAGACTGATGACATTCTTCAGTTATACTATAATAATAGTTTCTGATCATACACAGGTGTCCTAGGCTGTTGCTGACAAACCAGCTTCCCATTTACAGCCATAATTAGGCATTCAGGGCCTGATTCATTAAGGCAAAAAAATGATTAAGTATTCTTACTTAAGTTTTCTGGACAAAACTATGTTGCAATGCAAGGAGTGTAAATTAGTTTATTATTTTGCAAATAGATTAAATACTTGCTGTTTTCTCATATAGCACACAAATACTTGATAGCTTATTTGTACACTGCAATTTAAAGTTGATATTTGTGTGCTACATGAAAAAACATCCAGTATTTAACTTATGTGCAAAATAATAAATTGATTTGCACCCTTTGCATTGCAACATGGGTTTGTCCAGAAAACCTAAGTAAGAAAATGTACTCAAATTGTTGCCTAAGTTCCTCAATGAATCAGGCCCACAGACAGTATTTTAAGATGGCACAAAACATATTAAATTAATACCCATCCAACCCCCCTTCCCGTTAAATATATGGCGGGTTGTATTTTCATTCTCATTGTCTGCGTACAGTGTTCTTGCATATGCTCAATGTGCATCTTGCATATACGCACCCCAATGATTCATTTTGTCTACAGTCCACATTTATAACTATTTATTGAGCATGTCAAATAAAAACACAAGCTCAGAAAGCAATAGACATGAGAAAAACAAATTGGCACATTTACAGAACTCCAGTGTTGGGCAGCTAGCAAATTAGCTTGAGAATGTTGAGCCACAAAGTTAATGAAAAGTTTTGAATGTAGAAAAGATCCAATTAAAGTAAAGGTCCATCAAATCTCTAATTATATCTCTGCAATGTCACTGTACAATAGTAACATAAAAGTTTGGCGCTGTTTATACTGTCAAAATTGGTACCACAGGCATTTGATTACATCAAATATAATAGTGATTAATTAAACAAGAATGAGGCAACAAGATGGCAGCTGAAGGCACAAACACAAGGTCAAGATGGAGAAGTTGGAATGGCTAGTCTGTCTGCTTGCAGGGACCCTGACAGGAACCAAATGCGATAAATAGTATCCTGTCACTTGCTAATTTATTTTATTTTTTAATTCGTATAGAATCCTAAAGGGTTTTCAAGTTCTGTTTTTACTTACAAACATGTATTGAAGACTATTAACCCTTAAATACCTGTATACCGTCATGGCCAAAAGTTTTGACAATAATACAAATATTATTTTTTACAAAGTCTGCTGCTTCAGTATCTAATATGGCAATTTGCATATACTCCAGAATGTCATGAAGAGTGATCAGATGAATTGCAATTAATTTCAAAGTCCCTCTTTGCCATGAAAATGAACTTTATCCCAAAAACAACATTTCCACTGCATTATAGCCCTGCCACAAATGGACCAACTGATATCAGGTCAGTGATCCTCTCGTTAACACAGGTGAGAGTGTTGACGAGGACAAGGCTGAAGATCACTCTGTCATGCTGATTGAGTTAGAATAACAGACTAGAAGCTTTAAAAGGAGAATGGTGCTTGAAATCATTTTTCTTTCTCTGTTAGCCATGGTTAACAGGCAAAGATATTGCTGCTAGTAAGATTGCCCTAAATCAACCATTAATCGGATCATCAAGAACTTCAAGTAGAGAGGTTCAATGGTTGAAGAAGTCGAAGAATAAGTGAAGAAGGTTTTAGGGTGCTCAAGATTGTCCAACAAGTGCCAGGATGTCTCCTAAAGTTGATTCAGCGGTGGGATTGGGGCACCACCAGTGCAGAGCTTGCTCAGGAATGGCAACAGGCAGGTGTGAGTGTCTCTGCACGCACAGTGAGGTGAAGACTTTGGAGGATGGCCTGGTGTCAAGAAGGCCAGCAAAGAAGCCACTTCTCTCCAGAAAAAATATCATGGACCGACTGATATTCTTCAAAAGGTACAAGGATTAGACTGCTGAGGACTGGGGTAAAGTAATTTTCTCTTATGAATCCCCTTTCAGATTGTTTGGGGCATCTGGAAAAACTCTTGCCCGGAGAGGGAAAGGTGAGTGCTACAATCAGTCCTGTGTCATGCCAACAGTAACGCATCCTGAGACCATTCATGTGTGGGGTTGCTTCTCAGCCAAGGGAGTGGGCTTACTCACAATTTTGCCTAAGAACACAGTCATGAATAAAGAATGGTTCCAAAACATCCTCCAAGAGCAACTTCTCCCAACCATCCAAGAACAGTTTGGTGACAAACAATGCCTTTTCCAGCATGATGGAGCACCTTGCCATAAGGCAAAAGTGATAACTAAGTGGCTCGGGGACCAAAACACCAAAATTTTTGGTCCATAGCCAGGAAACTCTCCAGACCTTAATCCCATTGAGAACTTGTGGTCAATCCTCAAGAGGCAGGTGGACAAACAAAAACCCACAAATTCTGACAAACTCAAAGCATTAAGTAGGCAATAATGGGCTACCTTCAGTCAGTATGTGGCCCAGAAGTTGATTGACAGCATGCCAGGGCGAATTGCAGAGGTCTTCAAAAAGAAGGGTCAACAGTGCAAAATTGACTCTTTGCATAAACGTAATGTAATTTTCAATAAAAGCCTTTGACACTTATGAAATGCTTGTAATTTTATCAGTATACCAAAACAATATCTGACAAAAATGTCTAAAAATCACTGAAGCAAACTTAGTGAAAACCAATACTTGTGTCATTCTCAAAACATTTGAATCCTATAAACTGCATAACCTGGATGTGTTTCACTTTCTTAACCATAGCCTCCTAGACATATACCACTTACATAACTTATCTATAGAATAACGACACCGAGACTTATGAAAGGGGCTAAAGAAGGTCACAGTTTATTAATACATTAATTGAATAGGTGGCGGTGAAAGTGCACTGTGAGGCAGCTAAATCAAACTGATATTTGGAACCAAGCATGGATGGCTCCACTTAACGGGTCAAACCCTTAACTGCCTGGCCAGCGCTAACTCTGGCGTCAGAGTGACTACGCCCCCACCCGACTACACAATGACCGCCCTCAGAAGCGGGTCAAGGGATCCTCACCAAAAAGGACCATGAGTCACTTTCCTCAAAGGGGGTTGCACCTGCGGTCAATCAGCGATAACGCTGTAACGATCAGCCGCTGCCCACAGTGACTTCCTACCAACTGTGCCTGCTCTGTGGCATGGGAAAAACAGGTTAAAACTCGCCTGAAACGGGAGCAGGGCAGTCCAAAAGGGGCATGGGTGGGAGTGAATGAGAAAGGGCATGTGACATGCTAGGACTTATATAAGCAAAATTCCAGGCACTCCCCTTCGTCCCTCATTGGTCGCCCTGGGATGTGGCATTTTAACTCCTGCAGGTAAAGTTAACTTCATTTACATTCCCCATGTATGCATTTTTGTGCTTTCGTATATGGGACTCTCTTTTCAAAATAGCTACTCAAATATTTTGTTCTCTCTACTTAGCAGGACAGATATACTTTTATAAATAGAGGGTCAAATACCTCTGTCTGTCTCTATGTGGATAATGGCAATTTTTTTGTAAAATGAGATCACAATGTATTAGAGCCCTCCTTGTTTATGATAAGACTGTTAGTTTGCTGTTAAAGACTATAGATCAGTTATGCAATTTAGGGATAGTTGTATTGTAAAATGCTTAAACTAAAGCATGCAGTGCTTTCAATCACATTATTTTTAATTTATTGTCATTGTCAAGACCAGAAGTTTGGCAGTTCACTTTATTTTGAAACCAATACTGACAATTAGCAACTGGTTTGCAAATAAACAAGACCAAAATGGAGTAAATTGCTGATCTACCTTCAATCTTGAAACTCTACATTTTTTTTAGAATGGGAGCTTTCTAAGTTATATTGCACAAGTTATGCATGAAATAATTAAAATTTGCTGTAGCTAAAAGGTAAAAAACACAAACTTTGATCGCAATATATTTTCAGTAATGGTCAAGTTACATAATGAATGGATTAGATGATCAATTATGAGCTGTAACCCAGGTAAAAATCTTATACAAAAACAATAGCAGCTAAGTGGCAAGCCATGAGAGTGTAGTGACCTTTAATAATCACAATGTTTTATAAATAAAAGAAAGGGAAAAGAAACACAAATTTATTTTTCCCCTTATACAAAGCCAATACTTCATATTTTGAAGTTCTGTAATTGATTTTCTTGTTTAGATAATGAAAAATACCGCACAACATATGTTTACCTTTGACCAAGCATGCAATATCTTGTAATGAAATTACTGTGCTAGCCATCACAATGATGTAACTATAATGAGGACTAATATCATAATTGAATGCAATAAATGTGAAAATATTACTTCAACTTTTCTTTAAAGGAAGACATTTTGAAAAGAGTCCGAGCAGAATCATACCTAATTGCAGAACAACTATGCAGTGCATCTGAAAGGAAGAAAACCTGATTAACTGTGGCAGGTCTCATGTGTTTTGCTCATAAATCTCACACCTGCTAATGCATTAGAGATGGCAGGTGTAAACATGATGAAAAAGTACAATTTCATAATGTCATGTGCGATTAAGATAAGCAAATTAAATCTGGTCTTGTACCCAACAAAATGAAATGTAGCCAGATACAGGGTTATACTAGAATTAATATTCTTCCTTCTAATAATACATTTTTAGCACTAAGTTCAGTTGTTAGTGTTCACCTCAAAACTATGAGTTATATCAAATATGCACATAGAAAATATGTAGAAAAATATTGATATGGTATTAAAAAATTTAAATATTCAAGATACATCTTATTGTATTCTGAAGGAATCATAATTAGAAAATGCAATCAATGTTAATGATATCTCTATGTAAGAAAAATACTATGGGACTGAAAAAGAGTAGAATGTACACCTGCTTGTCCAGCATAAATACTCACATTTAAACGGTGCATGCCCACAAAGAGAACGCACACATATACACACATGCAGATTTGCTCGCATCTAACACTTGCGCCTTGCGGAATGGGGGAGGGAAGGAGTGGTCTAATGAAGATCGAGCAGAGTCAGGGTGTGTTTGTATAATTGTGACTTAAGCTGGGTACACACTACAGAAATTTCGACCAACTTTTTATGCCGAGCGATTTTACATGCGATCGATGGTCCGATTGCTCGGTCCATGGACTGCATACACACTAGCCTTGTTTAGGACGATAAAGGGAAGAGCGGACGTCCCTTTAGCGACTTTCTACAGCCATGTTGTCGTGAGCAATGACTGTAATATCGTACTCACTGTTGTGGATCGGTCGGAAGTTTATACACACTACACAACGGAAACGAGATTGGAACGAAAATATTAAGCGGTACGACCAACCAAATGAGGCGACAATCGTCCATCTGGGCAGACTTTCGACCATCATGTAACTGTACACACTGACCCAACTTTTGAGCGAGCAGTCGTATGTCGGCTGTTTCAGCCGATTATTGGACGAAAACAGTGTAGTGTGTACCCAGCTTTAGGCAGACTAGAACAAATGCTCAAATATGCTGGTAGGAGCCAACTGCTGCTACAGGGCAGGTGTAAATACACACTGATAATAATAATGAATTATCAGTTAGTCAATTCACCTCTCCAGCTCACGGATTTAGAGGATTTAGTGGCCACTTGTTTATGTGATTTTTTATTGTTAGACCAAGATAGCATTGGAGCTCTATAGAGGTATGCATTTTTTACACTGAATGCTTGTTACACTAAAAATCCCATTGTCAGCAAACATTTTTGCTTAGAAGATTTACACTTGTGTTTGGCTAGGCTTATGGGATTGTGATGGTTAGTGAACTGATGTTTTTTCCCCTTTCTTTATTCTCTGACTATAATAGCCATGCAAACCTTGCATAATCTTTATTTTAGAAATCTATCATATGTGTATTTGTGATGTCATATGTACTTCTTTGTTTTTAAAGTTTTAGCTAATATTAAGACATTATATTTTTTACTAAAGTCAGCCTTATTTATTTGTAATGCTTTGATTAATTTTTGGTTCTCCTTTTTCAGACATATAGCAGATTGTTTGTCTGGCATTTTATGTCTTACATGGCGATTCAGCAGATTGTAACCTAGAGCCTATGAGCGGCTGACTAAATTGTTACATTTCTTTTTGTTTGGATCATTCCAGACTACAGTAGCTGTAGTGGCAGGAATGTCCCAGACTGAGGATCGGTTTCACTCCAAGCAATTTCCACATGTCAACATATCATAGGGACAGCGGATAGTACTCATGTAGCCCTGGTACCACCTGGAACAAATTAACTTATATGTCTGAATCAGAACATGTGATATATGATGCATCTACCGTCATACATATCATTATTGCCAAATTTCCAGCAAATTTCCAGGGGTTCCATATAAGGCAATGTATCACATTACAGAAATTGTCACAGACGGTCAACACGCATGACTATTAAATAAGAATGTTTTTTATAAAAATTAATTGACCATGAGTTTGGTAAAGTAAATATTAATGGACATAGATTACCAGAGTTGCCATACTGTACCATGTATTTTAATCTCATTTTCACAATGCAGCTAACCTTTTCAGAATCATGTTCTTTTTAAAATATATTGTAGATAAATGTACCTCCCTCTAAAACTGTACATTTATGAGATTTCAAAGTGTCTATAGTAAAATACAATTGAACCACACAGATGGGCATTTTTTTTAAGAGACAGTGCCTACCCTTTCAACCCATCGCTCTTCACACCTATTTTAAATCCAGCGACAGACCAACAAGCGGCATATAACTCCGCACATGCCTCCACCAGGTCATATTTAGCTTCCTGAAAAGACCATTTTCACTCTCTTGTCTGGTTTTAAGAACCCCTCATGTATACACCAGATGTTGTGTGTGACATTGTTGGTCTGTGTGCTATAATCCATAACATCTCAATTAAGAATGGGGTGACTTTTGAGGATGAGGTCAAGATTGTGTGGAAGGATCCTGAAGATCATGATTTTGAACCTTGACCCATGTAAAAACATCAGAAATATTGAGGTAATTTTATTCAACAATACTGCACTTGTAATTAAAAAATAAATATTGTGAAGCACAAATACTGCATACTGTTCAATTTTATATTTGTCACTAATACATCTAATAATTGATTACCTGCACCATTCTAATTTTGGATTAAAATTTAGCTCACTTATTTTTACATGGACAGAGAATACATGCTGTATGAAAAGTTTCCTGAGATGTGTTTTGATATATGTTATGTTAGATGTGACAAATATTACACCATGCAGCATATATTTTTCTAGTTAACCAAATGTATTGCCCGTCTACTAAGCACAACATATGTTCTACTTACATCTCTTACATATGTAGCATTAATTGACAAATACCAACATGTCACGAAAGCCAGACAGTGGGAATGGTCTTGGTCTTGAGTGACAATTTACCCCAAGAGAGGTACGGAGTCTAACGGAAGAGAAGTATTCACCAGGGATTCCAGCAAGGGACTATGGTCTTAGCTGCTCTCAACCACAGGTTGTGGCCCTCTAGGGGGCGCAGAGCAGATAATTTGGAAAACCACAAAGTAGCTGTAAGGCAGAATGGAATGTAGCCTCAGGTATATGGAAATTTAGGAACTGGACAGATGCCTTGCGATGAACAGCAGTATAACCACGAGTCTCAATAGTGGAATAGGCTGAGCAGATAGTACTGTGAAGCGATGAGCTGCCGGACTCAGAAGAACCAAGGTATACACTAGTGTAGAAATTCAGGAACAGGACAGATGCTGAGTGATGCAGTATAGTCACAGGTCTTAACAGCAGAATAAGCTGAACGATGATGCTGTGAAGCGATGACCTGCAGAACTCAGAAGGACTGAGGTATATGTTAGTGAAGCAATTCAGGAACAGAACAGATGCTGAGCAATGCTCAGCAGTGAGACCACCAGTCTTGACTGTGGAATAAGCTGAACAGGTAAATCTGTGAAGCGATGAACTGCAGAGAGCAGAAGCACTGATATCCACACAGGTGTTATAACTCTGGAACTGGACTGATGATAAGTGAAGCTGCAGTCGATGAATGAACGGCCTAACCCATGAAGTCAGGAAAAAAGGTTAGTATAACTACGAACAGGAGTCAGAGGTGATGCTTCCTATCAGGTAAGAAGACCTGATGATCTGACACTCATAGAAATTAGGAGGACCCTTATAAAGGGAACTGGCTGGTGATCATCCAATCACAGCAGAGCAGAGGTTTTAAAGGTTCCTGGGTTTGTGTATATGTAGAATACTTGGCAAGATGACGCAAGAGGACAGAGGAATGCCAGGCTGTACAGAAGATAGCAGTAACCAAGGGAAACCAATGTACATAAGGATCAGAATGGAACTAAACCAGTGAGATACGTGATACAACAGACTAGTAGTGTCTGCCAATGAGATAACTTTAGAATTCCAGCAATACTCTTATGCTAAGACCCACCTTACCTTGATGGTCTACATTGCTCCCAAAGACCCTGGTACTTGTTTGTTGTTTTTACTTTCCCAGGAACCTCCTATATTTCCTGATCATTATATAGCTATAGGAATATCCTGTCCTGCATGTAGGTCTATTTGATTTACAATACTTTGCAATAGAGACACACATATCACATGTCATCACTAAAACCTACAGATCACAATCACCATCCTATATAGGAAGTTCGAGAATGAGTGAAAGCTCTGCTCATTTGTCCCAAATGTTCAGGACTATATGGGGAGTAGTAGACACCACCAGAGGAAGGATGGTCTTAACTTAAAGACTGTTGATGACCCTCTATAATTGTCCAAAGAGCAATACAGTTAGACCTCATATGATTCAGGTCAACTTCTACCTGAGTAATATGAACTGTGTTCACATATTAATAAATGATTTTCAGACATGCTACCTTTTTACCCTCTTACACTAATTTTCAATATGCTAGTTTAAGAGAAGAATGAACTCTCTAACACACAGTACTAGTAGCTTTCACTCCCTGTAAACTGGCTGTGCACCCCATGAGAGAGAGAGAGATACTATTCTTACCCCAGTATAATAGCAAAGTAATACTCAAGCCAATTAATCTGTCACTTCCAATGCCTTTCTAATTATCATCTAAGGTCAGTGCTTAAATAAAGCTCTGATGTCAGAAATATTAAAAGCTTCATTTAGATTGAAAGTTCATGATGGTCATGAATGGCTGTATTTCCAACCACTTTATGTCCTTTTATGTTATTTACAAGAGCACAAAGAGACTAAATTTTTTTTTTAGCAGATACACTTAGCCCTAAAGGGCCTGATTCATTAAGGAATGTAAATGCTGATAACTATTGTATTTTGTGCAAAATCGCTTTGCGCATGCCCAGAGCCGGATCATACGCCAGTGAACGTAAGAACACCCAATTCATCTTTGAGCGCAAAGGACACTTATGACAGCCTATTATTTCAGGGGCCCGAACGTGGAGGGGAATGGGCGTATGCATGTAGTCAATGAACAGTAAGGTGAATGAAGCATTAGGCATCTCAAAGGTATGTGTTTTTCTGTTGTGTCACTCGCACCAGCTACATGGCAGGTCACAGTGATGACGGTCTCGTATGCATGCTAGAACAGTGTTTGCAACCAATAGCAACTGTAAAAATGCATTTTCAATACAGTAGACATTAATGTATTTTATGGGGGGGGGGGATAAAAAATGTTTTCATAATTAATGACTATATTATTAACAGGTGACATTAATTGTTTTTTTTTCCTGTGCATTCTGCTGTGATTTTATATTCCACATTCATACTGGACTTATCCTGCAGTGTCTTGTCTATCAGAACAGTGCATACTTAGACCCATATTCAACAAGAAACATTTCTTCAGATCCGCTCCTTGTTTTAATACGGACATGTGTATGGCCAAATTTACTTGTGTTATCAAATAAATGCAATTTACGTCCATTTGCGTGCCTTAATGAATCAGGCCCAAATTGTCTCTATTATTGGAGGAAAACTGCCATATTAACACTTGCTCCTAGTTGCATTAAAGTTTCAAAAATCAAAGCAGAAAAAGTCTTAGCTAACATTCAAATACTTTGCTGATTTTACATATGACCCCTATTATCTGTGTTGCTTATTTCTTACTAATAATCAGATGTTACCCTAGATTGAAGTAAAATATTGTTATTATAATGGTCCATTCACATAGGCATCTGCACTGTAGTTGTCAGCTTAGGTTAATTAATCCCTATGATAAAGCTCATGTCATTTTGCAAACACTGGATTGATCATGGTTTCAGCCTGTTGGATGTATTGCCACCCAGAATAGATCTATTGTAAACTCGAATATTTATGCTTATTACCCATTTTCTAAATCTCCAATTTTCTTATAACTACTTGTTCAATTTTACTTTTAAAATTGCTGTTCTTCCTGAATAAACGTGAGAATGTGAAAAATGTCAGATATCAACACAGGAAAGGGAATTCTCATATCTATGTATTTTAGTAGACACTACCAGGTCAATTCATCAGCCTATGTGATAATGATTATTTTATTTCTACAATCACCTTATCTTAACTTACAATAATGATGTTGTCAAGATAATAAACACAGTATTCTGTCTACATACAAATAGCTTTTCTTAATTGAATCCCTCAGGGTCTAGACTGATCACACAGCACACTAATCAGATTACTGTGATAACATAAGACAGATACAAAAGAAATGAAAAATATTTAGAAGTCCCTTTTGTTATCAGTTAAAAATGAGAGATCCCCTAATAGTTGATGCTTAGCTGATGCTATAAATAACTAAATATCAAATAAAAGTAATAATATAAACATTTCTGCAATATAGTAAACATGACTCTTAATTAATGACCAAAGGCTTTGGCAATATTAAATGCAAGTTAATATTGCCTTAGCAAGTCATGATATTTAAAGAAAATGTTCTTGTCAATACTAGAGTACATTTTTAATGAAACTTCCAATGAAAAAGTATCCCTTTATTACCAACAGGACATGACTATAAATTTACTAAGACATGTTCAGATGAGTGTTTTATCTAATTGCATTCCAAACAGAATGAAACCAGAGAAAACCATATCTAGAGAGACTACAAATGTATTGATCTCTGTGGCAATCCACATGTAATACGCTCATGTATAGCAGTAATATAAACACCACTGACAAGAATTCAACAAAAATATGTGTTCACAATTTCTAGTGGTTCTTGTCCATAGTATGCATGTAATTGCTGTCCATGAGGACAACACACATAAGACTGACATAGAGCTCAATAGCCTATTTCACCTGCATTTTTTTCTTGCTGTGTTCCCTTGCAACACAGTATAACACAATATAACCCTTACTCTAGTAATAACATCATGGGGTGAATGTATCAAGTAACAAATTACCTTTTTCAGTGATTTTCTAAGACGAGTTTGAACCCGCCAATATGTGAAAGTGTGAATTATTAGTAAATTGCCAGTAAACTGATGTAACCAAAATTGACACCCTAGAAAACGTCATCCCGACATTTTGCCATTTTAAGAATAAGTCATTAAATGTATGAAGCTGTGATTATGCAAATCGCCAGTAAATCACCCCAAAAAATTTGCCACAAAAAAGAGGTGGTTCTGAGAGGCGAGATAACTCAAAACACAGGCAATTTGAACTATCTGTCCATTCTTAACATAACAGGAGGCACAATACAAGTTAAAATTATGGGGGCAATCATGATTTCTTCTTTAGAGGGGCTAAAATTATTATCAGTTATCCGGGGGCAAAATTATACTATTAATTAATTGGTGGCCTGAATTTCATGTATGGCTATATGCAAGGATAAATAAAATTATTTGATTATATTATTCGGGCATACTAGTTGATTAACAGTGCGGCAATAATATTTTTTTTCTGATGGGGACACCTTTTAAAGTACATACTTGTGGCACTACAAGTGGCAGCGTGCACATGGGTTTCTTATGTTTGCTCTTACTACTCAGTAAACAAAGTCGTTTGAACATACGTAGAAATTGCATATGCAGGAAAATCATCAATATTCATCCAGCTCAAAGCAGTAGCATATGTACATCAGGCATACAAGTGTGTATACTCATGTCCCACGATAGCTTAAACATGTGGTCTGACAGTATTAGCAATAAATGCTAAAGTCACATTACCTTATTTGAACACAAAATAAAATTGTAATGAAGTGTTATATACACAAGAGAGAATATTGTCTTGACAATTATTAATAAATGCATAAATTGCATTTTCCTTATAAAATATAATTAAATGCAAACACCCCCCCCCCTCATGAATCAAATGGTAATCTTTTTTCCTGCAGTAGTCCAAATGAATATGCCAATTAAGTAATGCAAAAAGACAGCTGCGCCTTGATGTAACATATCCGCTATAATAATGCATGAAGAACTCTATGGGATAATACAACACCATCAACTAATTAGAAGTGGATAGACACTGTTGCTAATAGTCATTATCATCATTGCATATAGTTGCACTGGCCCTTCAGGTACTTTTAAAAGAGATACTCGGGTATGCGTGCCTGTCTTATGTCTTGAACATACCTTTATTGAACAAAGTCTATGCTTGCCTGCCAATATCCAGGCATGAGGGGACACAAATTAAGGCCATGTAAAAGTGTATATACTGACGTATTTTTGGTGCACATGCACAATAAGAAAATCATCATCATCATCATCATCATTTATTTATATAGCGCCACTAATTCCGCAGCGCTGTACAAAGAACTCATTCACATCAGTCCCTGCCCCATTGGAGGTTACAGTCTAAATTCCCTAAGATACACACACACACACACACACACACACACATACACAAACAGACACAGACAGACTAGGAAATGTGCATTTTTTCTGCTGTATTATATCAAGCCTTATAATGAGTTTATTTTTGGCGATCAAAACAAATGTTAACAAATTTTTCTTGTACTTATGACCTGGTTGAGTGTGTGTATATGGGTGTATGTATGTCTGACGTAAGCCTGACGTAAATCGGACATATATGCTACAGGTACAAAGCTGGGTGCCTCTTCAGATGTTTGCAACTCAGCAGATGGGCATATAAATAAGCTATTTTCACTACTTTTTTGTAAATAACACCCATGTTGTGACTATCAGGCCTATTGTGTACATGCACTTTTTTCTTGCCCAGTCAAGCCTACATTGTAATTGGGTCTGTATAACATTATCCCATTATAGTGTCCCTATGGCTAGTTTTACAACTAAAGTAGCTGAGGCTCAGAAAGCCCTATGTCTTCTCTTCTGCTCCCTCCCCTACTACTGCCCGGGACCTCCAGCTTTATATATAATACAACTGGCAGAAACTGGGTAAACTGCTGAGAGGTGGGAGTAAACTCTATTTATTGCAAAGGACTTAGTGAAGAGGTAGCTCAACAGCATAATGCCAGTGAAGATTCATGCTACTCACTTTCAATTATTTTGTGTCTACAACATTATCTCTGGCAGTTCTATGTGTGTGTTGTTTCCTACACAGAGAAATGCAAATTTCAAATGTTAAATCCTCACAATTGGCTTAAGTTAAGCAGCTCTAAAGCTCCACTAATGCCAAATGTCATGTAAAGCTTTGTGTCATGTATACCTTTTTACTCTATGATTAGACAAAGGATGACAACGTTTAAAGAAGAAAAGCTGTCAAAGAAATATAAACTCTAATTTTGAAAGAGCTTTAATTCAAATTTTCTGGCAACAAATTTACTTTGACAATATCTCATCAAATGCCAGTTTTCACTTAGATCATATTTTAATTATTGCAATAAAGATTACAACTTTAAATATGGTTTTATACTGCTACACTCAGTTAACTCTTAAGCCTTTCACAGAATCTATGTTAAATTTACATCTCTCTTTGTTTTTTTAAAAAAACACATTTTTTGTGATTTTTCCTTTACCAACTTGTACAAATTAATATACCATATAAAATATACCCTTTATTTTACTCTTCAGCATGGAGACTGTGTAGGTGTTTTATTTTTTTTACTTTATTAACTTAATATAATTTTTTTTTGTTTATAATAATTTTACTTTTTTTTAAATGTTTGGGTATAGTGTATCTGCTTGGATGTTTTGACACTAGAGATGATCTGAATGCTATTAGAAATATAAGACCTTTCTAAGGAAATGAACTCATGACAATCACAAACTGAGATACAGAACTCTAAAAGCAAAATATTATTCTTAAGATAAAACACAAATAAATGCAGAAAAGGTCATAACCTTTGTATAAGCTGCTGCCTGGGGAAGGGTAGAAAGTGCAGACAATTTACCAGTAGTAGACTGCACCTCAAGAACTAACAATTTCTAAAATGATTTAATTACCTTTTTAGCTTTATTCCTAGCTCAACTCCCCCCACCCCCTCTAGTGACATCACTTAAGGAAGTGTGTTGGTATGCTAACCTATTTTACAACTATTTTATAGCCCTTTGTGCAAAACAGTCCCGGTAATGGGTTATATACATATTAAAACTCTCCTCTGGAAAATAGCAAGGATATGACATTTAATCCACTAAACATGATATGATCTTCCCTACATATGCATATGAAGCATGATTATGTTATATTGAATCAATAGTTATATACATTATTACTATGCAGATATATATAAATATGAATATGCACATAAATATATATATATATATATATATATATATATATATATACACACTATATATATATATATATATATATATATATATATTTATATATAGTGTGTATATATGTATTGCTTTGTTTTATCATGTCTCCCTATAAGAATATCCACTGATCCCAAAATATAGTCCTTTCTAATCAATGGTATTTCGCAATCTTCAAATGCAAAAGATGAGTAAATCTAATGTGCTCCTAAAACAATTGTAGTCTGTTCAAATTCCCAGGTTTTCATTGTGTCTGCATGCAGTTTTTCCACCTGTGAGTGGATATTTAGTAATCACTTCTCATATGGGGTATGTATGTATAGATTTTTGGGACTAAATAGTCAATTTATCTTGTTTGAAATTATTATATTGATTGTGATTTACTTCCTTTTTTTGGAACTTTATATATGTTCTTTGATATAGAATTAAGAAGTTAAGAAGATACAAGGACTAGTGATTTGAAGAGTAATATTACCACATCGTGAACATTTACAAATAGACTGTTTTTTTAGTTGTGAATGCTTTTGTTATTTATTTTTGTTAGGACTTTAGCACCACTTATTCATTTGTATGTGTGTTTCATAGTCTTTCACAATCTTGTAGGATCTTTTGACCTCTTAACAGGGCAATGAAAAATGGTTGATTGCTCTCAGTGACACCAAGGCATCTCTGAGTAAATAATCTGACAAGGTGACAGAGAACATGTTTCTGATGCATATGGACATGTGCTTACACACAGTGATTTCCTGGAAACCATGTTATGTAAAGTAACTTAATTTTTTAAATACTTTCCTGATAAATCTATACTTATGACATTTAGGGTAAGCAATATTTATGTGTTGTATGCCTAGAGTCAAAAAGGAAACCAGATCTCTCTCTACATTTCTCTACATGAAAGCTGTGTACCCAGGTCGCTCAGGTTCTCAGCTGTGGTCTCCTTTGTGTGGAAAAGATACCAAAATAAAGTCTACGTCAGAGGCAGCAAATGAGTTAACTATAATTAGATATTAATATTAGATTAGATTAAGTACAATCTCAGTTATGTTAAAATCTAGTTTTACTGTACCTAAGTCATCAAGAGGTATGACAGCTTATATTATTTTTATTGATGTTGTTGTTATTATTATTAGTAGTAGTAGTATTTATTTGTATAGTGCCACAAAATTCTGCAGACCCTTACAGTGGGGAAATAAAACATAGTACATAAAAGGTAGAGGTACAATAAGTCAAATACAGACCAAGCAAAGGCAATATACAGAACATCCAAAAATGATATATGCAGTAATGCCAAGAAATAAAGAATAATAGACATGATATAATAGAGAAGATAACTAACAAACATATAGAGCTGTATAGAACATACAAGAGTCAGAATAACAGGAAGCACAGGGTGATGAGGTAGCAGTAGACAAAAAGAGAGAGGATGAGAAGGTCTTGCTCCTGAGCACTTAGAATCTGATGGAAAGTGGCAAGGATAATATATAAGGGGGTAATACACAGTGAGAATGTGGACAGAGACAGGCTGGACCAGCAAGAGTGAAATTATGTGGAAGACTGCTAGGGGTATATTTATTAAACTGCGGGTTTGAAAAAGTGGAGATGTTGCCAATAGCAACCAATCAGATTCTAGCTTTCATTTGTAGAATGTACTAAATAAATGATAACTAGATTCTGATTGGTTGCTAAAGACAACATCTCCAATTTTTCAAACCACAGTTTAGTAAATATACCCCCTAGTCTTTGATGTACAGAAATATTTATCAGTATTGTTTAAAACATTGGGGACTGGTTTAGAGTCTAATTGGGCATGAACGTGTATTCTATAGGTGAGAAGTGGCGCAAGATAAGTCTTGGAGGTGGGATGTGGTTATCAGTAGGCATCGAGAATTCTGTCATTAGCAAAGCAGAAAGGGCACAAGAGTGTTTAAAGTGAAATGAGTTCAGAGATGTAGTGGGGGAGGAGTGGGTATGCTTTGTAAATGAGAGTGAAGAGTTTAAATTGGATTTTGTAGGGAACAGGGAGCCAGCGTAAAGTTTGGCAGCGTTGGAAGTGGAACAGCAGTAGAGGAAAATTAGTCTTGCTGTGGGTTGAGAATGGATTTATGTGGGGTGAGATGGGTAAGATGAGTTTACAGTAGTCAAGGTGGGAGATAATGAAAAGAGTGGATATATGTGTTAATTCGTATATGTTAATACCTGCAAATATGATATGAGGTTCTCTAAGCTGAATAACTAATGCCATTCAATGTTTATTCTTAGGATGGACTAATCTTGAAAAAAAGGTTTAAACCTGTATCTAATGCTACATATTAAAGGAATATATTGATAAACTGCTGTTTACAACAACACAGAATAATAGATTTTTTCTTATCAAATCCAGATTCTAAGTTATAAATTGCTCAGCTTAGAGAGTAAATGTTGTTCATATATTTACTTTTTTCCCCTATATGGGGAAATAAGTGCTGTAAAAATAACAATTTTCATATCACATGCCACTAGATGTAAGACAAAGGGTGAGGGGGCATCTCTCCCTCTCTGTTATTTTTGTGGGGGTGAGAACCAGAGAGTAATTGTACAGAACAATTTCACTTAAGTAGTGCAAACAAAAAATTTCACTTAAAAGTATACAGCATAAAAATATGTTTATAATGTGCATGTGTTCATTCTGTTAATTTGACTCTTTTATTATCTACTTATTATTGTTATGTATATAGAGCCATATTAGATATTAGAACATGTCAATCCTTGGCAGCAGCCCCTGTACCTTTGAAATAAACAGTCTAAATTCCCTACAACACACACACACACACACGTCTATTTTAGTCAGCGCGAGAATTAACCTCAGTATGTATCAGTATGTTTTTATGCTTTTGGACTGGTATATATACAGTGCTCAATACTGTCACTGGCTCCCACTGCTTTCATTGTAAAAGTATCAAATTCCATTCATATGCATACACACACACACACACAAATTGGCACTCACAAGATTTCTTAAGATAAATATGCAGAGACTCAAGACCATCAGTAATATTGCATGATGTGCAGCAATTTTTTGGAGATCCATCCAAAAACCACTTCTATATAGACCTCAACTAAGCAAATAGAAGTAATACACTTATTGACAGATTGCACGGAGAGTCTCTAATTGTAAATTAAGTCAAGCATACTGTGCAGCAAAAATAGACACTGTTTATACACATAGGGCTACCAAACATTTTAATGTATCATACTCAAGTCTTGCCAACTTAAACCTACCTCACATATTATTCAGATACCAACTCACCATAAAAACATAAAAATGTCCCTTATATCTAACAAGAGGGGGCCTGATTCATCAAGGCATGCATGCATAATATTATTTCGGCTTTGCACATGCCAAAATCATGGATCTGAAGGTACGTGCGCTGATAAACTCTGGTGTAGGTCTGTTGTGCTCTACGTCACAAGATACTGCACGATATGTCCAAAGCCTATGTGGATTATAACTTTGACAAAAGAACGCACTGATAAAAATATATTTAATTAATGCCACCAGTTAAAAATAAAGATGGTACTGCAATGTAGATAATAAAAACCATTTATTAAAACAAATCTTAAAAAATACACTCAATATGCATATAGATGTAAATAAGCCACCCTCTAAGAGAGAAAAAACATTATTGGATGTAGAGGCACCTATCAAAAATTGTCAGCTGAAATAATTTCCTCTAGGAATACTGGTGGTCAAAAAAAATGTCTTGTTGCAAAAATTCCTTATTGACAAGGAAATATGGACAGAGCTCACATTAATGGATCCTTATATTATCGTACAAGCGGTTCCGGCTCAGTGGGGTAAATGCTGATCAGGATTTAAGCAATTTAATAAAAATGGACTTGAATTGTCCATGAATCATAATTTGATAATCTGCTTTAAATCCCCAAGTCTAGAACAGTCTCCCGTCCGGTAATAGTATGATTCAATGTACAACTGTATCACGATGTTATGCGGCAATAGTCACAGTGGAATAGGAAATAAATACGGATGTATAGGCAGTCCACAGCTATAGTATTAATATGCACTTTCTTACCAGATCCCTGGAATGTATAGTGTGTTACCCGATCTGTGCTTGTTCCTCACCATATACGTGCTGAAATGATGTTCCAGCGGAAAAAGACTTCCTCCGATTGTAAATAGCCCGATTAAACGTTTCTCTATGTGTCAATATAGTCAAAAGATCCTTCTCGGGGACTCTTGGTAATCAGCTTGAACCTAATGGTATATGGTTAGAGCCTCCTGCAACAGTTATATTAGTCTCCGGTTTCTCCACTGAGACCCGATGTAAAAGTGCTCGTGCAGGAATTCCAATTCTGGCAGATTTTGAGCTTTCTGACCATGAAAAAAGCATAAAAGTGATCAATATACACTGATCAGAGGTATCTATCTTATGCGTTTCGTTGTAGTAAACAACTTCATCAGAGATAGCTATATAATTCTATAGTGTGTACCCAGCCAAAGACCATCTTTCAAAATAGAGTCTATTTTAAATTTAATCTTCATAATCGGATCCTTTTCCAATTTGTACACTTTAGAAATAAATTTGGTAAACACTTATTATCCTTAAACATAACCTGTGGATCAACTCCTGTAAAAAGTTTTTATGGAAGAATTGTTGGACTGACGATCAAACGTATTTTTTTACTTTGAAGCAGGAAAAGATAAAGATATACCACTATCATCCAAATTAATAAATTAGGAAGGTTTATTTTCTCAAAGAAATCTTTAAGTCTCAGAGACCTCCCCATAATACATGAGTCAACTTTCCACTGAAACCGTGAACATTTATTAGTAAAGCCTCTTTGTAGAACTCTCAACTCAGTATCAGACAAGGTATGAGAAGTAAAATTAAAAAAGTCACAATACTTTCCTCTTGGGACCTTTTCTTGATCCTGCAGTATTGACCCCCATGCTTGGTTTCTCATCTTCTAGGAGTCTTGAAAGAAGATCTTTGACTACCAGATGCAAACACTCTGGAATGATGGCGGAAGATCTCTTTCCCCACTGTATCATTTTCCAAGGCACAAGCGTTTAGATCTACCACTATCAAAAGTGGACCCATGTCTGTTCTCAGAGACTCCAGTTACCCACCTATACACACAGTGCTCAGAGTAATCTTGATATAACTTAGAAATGGATACCTCTTAAATTTCAGTAAATTCTCCCTATATTTATTGATCTGTTTGACAATATTTAAATTCCAGTCAGCGGTCTTTTCAGTTGCAGATTTAACAGTTTTATCCTCCAAAGACGTAATTTCCAATTGGATCTTAGCAATCATGTATGGATATCCAATTTCTACAAAAATCAGGGTTGAGATGCCCTGTGGTAGGAATATTTTGCACTCTATATCGCCTTGGGATGCATTTGATGATATTACTATTCACCAAATATGAGCTTTTACTCAAATTTTTTGTCACATAGGTATTATAACCATGTTTATCATAGTGGTTTCTGATTTAATAAAATTGTAATAAATGTACTAAAATGTTTATCTCTTTTTCAAAATTTTGTTAATACTAATAATAATAAAATACTACAAACAGATTGAAAATGCCGGTTGTAAAGCGGCAATACCCGGACCCCACGCCTGGATAATGTAATACAGACGTGGGGTCAGGGTATTGCCGCTTTAAAACCGTCATTTTCAGTCTGTCCATAGTAACAGATTTAATTTCATAGTGTAGGTGTTCAGCTCATTCGGATTCTACACTGGACGTTGATTTCAAAGTCCGGAAAAAGGGCAGGTCTGACATCTGGTAAGTAGTCATTTCAGTACTGTAGGGATTAGAGCCATCATGATTCCCCTGTCATTTAAAACGTTGCTGGGGTTCACAGTGATGTTTTAACGTACCCCACCTGATGGAGATGGCACAGTGTGAAATTACTATTAATTATGTATTATTAATCAAGTGTTCAACACAGGGGGAAGGGGGAGGAAACAGTAGGAAGGGAGAAACAGAGTCAAATAAAACTGAAACAAAGCCACTGTTGCATCAGAACCTTCAAACATCATTTCACTTTGTTCCATTTTTTTCATTATTTACATTTAGTAGGCAGCAGGGGGAGGCAACTGACAGGAATTGTTAAAAATAAAATTATGTGTTTTGATTTTGTATTGCTTATTTATGTACAATTAGTATGTGTGCATTGTTTTCATCAAGGTCAAGATATGTATTCGCAACAGGAAGTACAGATGTCAGCTGATACTGAGGTGATTAGTCCACCTAAAGGTTTTAATAAAGAGGGTTTGAAGGCTCAGAAATGCTTGTGGGGACCCCGGGCAACTGCTCAGTGTGCCCATACGGCTCTGATAAGGAGCCTGTATGATGTGGCCCTAGGATCAGAAGAAAAGGCATCACTGAATTGGCTATAGTTTAGATGCCTTCATGGTGAATAGAAAATATTCAGTGCTCTACAATTATTGCTTAGTTGGTCAAATTGCCTCATCCTTAACATGAAATAATAACACACAATGAATCAAACTTGAAAGTCATACTGTTTAATTATTTCATTGGTTAATTGTAAATATGAGATAGTAGTATTATTTTATAAATATATTATCTAGTTACTTGACATTGCAATCATGAGAAGTGTTGTCAAGTATTTGTGTAAGGGCCATTTTGAATATATATATATATATATTGGGTGGGCAAGTCTATTACAACAGGTAAGTGCAGGCAACACTTATTCATTCACCACCATCCAGTCACTTCTACTAATTACAAGTACACTCAGAAGGGAAGACAGTAGCCTTAATCCATATTGACTAAGTAGGTGCCCGTTAATCTCTCTGCTTTGAAAAAAGGCAAAGGATTTCCATCACAAAGTCATCTTACCATGAAATTACATGGTAAATTTGATGTTCGGTATCACTTTTTTCATAATGGTGTATCTCTCTGTGGCAGTGTTTTACATTTTGTCTGAATATTTTTCTTGAGGTTTAATAAGATTTTTTTTTATAACTTACAAGCTTCTTAAAAATTATTTTTATAAAGAAAAGTATATGTGGTATGCAAGGTTTATGACATTTAGTTCCACAACAATGTTACCTCTATTATTACAGATTAGTACAGTTTTCAAATGTGGTTATATTTCTATCAGCTGGGAAGCTGAGAGTTGTGGTGGCAAGGTTTGCAGATGGGCACAAATTTCCATTGACATCAACTAATAAAGTTGAGTGTATAGCGCCTGCGGGGAACAGGACAGATGCACACGAATATCTTACCTCACAAACGATGGTCACCTCCTCTCCGCATCCGAGCCGCCCCAGCCGCTCTCCTATCCCAGCAGACAGCAACCGAATCTGTCACCTCATTCTACTTCCCTCTACAGAAGAAACAGAAATTAAGGCCATGCCTACCAGGAAAAGGCTGTCCGAGACCACGGCAATGAGCAGAGACACTCAAGTCAATCTCGCTTGCTGCCACCTCATTTTTCTCTTGCCAAGGGCGAGGGACTACGAGTAATTGAGACCAGTAACAGTCCCGCCTCAAGTACTCCACTCACATCTCAGTGAGGGCCTAACCAGAAGTAGGAGCGTTATACTCAACAGGCACTCCAACTTCCGGTCCCTGCTCTCCTGCTCCTCTCCATCACCTGTGGATGACAGACACAACACAGCCTCCCTCTACTCTACCAGTGAGGCTAGGATGTACAACCCACACAACTGACACTAACTAACAACAGACGGCTCGACTCTAAACAAACTAACTAATGGTCAACAACGCAACTTTACTATAAACTGGGTGTAGTGTACTTCCTAAGCCTCCTCCCTCTTCTTTACGGGCAACACCAGCCGGTGTTCACATTCCACTCTGGAGGGCTGTTCCTAAAACGCTCACCCAGGTCGTACCGAGAAGACTATCTTCTCACTATGGGGTCACTCACGGAATCCTAAGGATCAGTCGCATGTGGCACGAATGAGGCCCACTTGGGAAGCGCACCACCGAAGTGTCAGATGCAGCACAGAACCGCCAGTGGTCACTACCGGAACTCGAAACGGCTGCCTTCACTCAAGCAGAACACTGTCCCAATCCGGAACCGCCAGAGACTCTGCCGGAACCTAGGACTGGAACACCCAATTGGAACCACGAGACTGAATGCTGGATTTTAAAAGGGCTGTGCTGCACTGCCAGTGAGGTGCCCAATCACTGCCTCTGGAAACCAGCGTAACCCCAGGGACCTACGGGACGGGAAGACTATTGTGTGTTCTTTCCTAACTGTGTGTGTGCTCCTAACTACCACTTGTCCCCACAGACACAGGTTATTGCAGGAAAACAGTAAGGAACAAGAACCTACCTTTACTGGGGGCCTGACGTCTTGCACCTGTAAAGAAACACACACAGCACAACCAAAATACAATGCACAATACAGTATTCGTCACACAAGTGGAATAAGACTCTGCTACAGTATCTGGAAGGCTGACCACATAATACACACACCTGCTATCTAACCAGACGGTTTTGTATAGCACTAACAGGAGCCCTCTGCTAACAGGAGTGCTCCGCAGCGCCGTACAGTAGGGAAAACAGTACATACATAAAAGAGAGACCTACAAGGTAGACAAAATAAATACAGACATGTTTCACATGATTTCCATATATCTAGATAGGACATCACGTAATAACGGCTTTTTAGTGTTTCATATATAAAGCAAAATAAGTTCTAATTTTGCATTTATTAGTGCAATTATTTTGGAGTGCTTTTTATGCATTGTCTTTAAACTATTATGTCTGTCAGCCATAACAGTAGTTCCGGCATCATTATCCAGTGTTGCAATCTATTGCCTAAGCAATTTATGAAACAAGATAAGGTCACACTGTGTGAAATCTCAACAATGAATCTTTGCCCAAAGCAAAAACATTGCCACCTTGCTTGCTAACGAGCCACCTTTTTCAAATTGGTATGGAATAAGTTACAAAACCTAATTGCTCTGTTGCTGGTAGACAGTCATATATTGGAAATGTCATATTTTTATTTAAAAGTAAAAGTCACTAGTTCATTGTTGGCTAGTAATGTGTTGCAGAAAGATAACAGCAAAGCTTTTTTAGATATGAGAGCAATGGTTTTTCAAGTATTCTAGAAAGCTAGTTCCAGAATTGAGAAAAGCAAATGAATTCAACAAGTGTTAAATATTTAAGGTATTATGTTGCTCCGAATTGTATGAATTCTGATATAATTCATAAAATAAATACACCGCAAAAAACCAACCAGAATGCAAGCTTTCAACACATGGTCTGAGATTTCACTAACTACCACTGGGCACAATTAGTTTAAGTAAAAATACTTATAAATATACTTAAAAAATAATAAAATATATTTTATATTTAAAATAGGTGACAGAACAAATAAAAAATGTGGAGATTTCGAAGGGCTACTCTTGAAAAAGCCAATAGATTGTAAGTTTGCGAGCAGTGCTTTTTACCTCTACGTATGTATGCATTACCCTGTATTGTTTTATTACTGTTTGTTCCCAATTGTAAAGCGCTACAGAATCTGCTGGTGCTATTTAAATAAATGTTGATGATGATGATGATGATGATGATGATGAAAAGCTCCTATAGAGATTTAGTGATTACTAGCACTAGACTAGCCAGCTTCATGTCACCTTGCCATTATCATTTCCGTCTGCCACAATAAATGAATGGATAGATGTACCCTGTTTACTTAGCATCACATGTCTAATTTTAATCCTGATATCATACGTTGAAAGATATATACACCTACTTCTCATCTTCAGTACATTGCAGGTTAAGGTCATATGCATTATAGACCAAACATTATTGAGTGTGTTAAGTACTCCATCAAATTTTGATTCCAAGTATATGAAGAAGTATATTCAAGCTTGTCATACTTGTGCCTGCATGAAGAAAGTGACTTTGCTATTCGAAAACTGATATCCACAAATTCTTAGATGGTTTCAATTTCATGTGGCTAAAAAAGCTTATGTTTCCCCCACAAAAGCAGGAATGCCTCAAATAAGCAAATCTCCACCATCTTTATTATATAAATATCTTTGCCATTTTTTTACAGTATCACTGTGCAAGTCTTGCAGCAGAGCAAAATGGCCATGTCTCTCAATATATACTGTGCAAAATGCGCTTACTCTGCATTGCACAACACAAATCCACATATAGTTTCATATAAGTTGAAGCACACTACACAAGTACATTTTTGTGACACCACAACAGCACTTTTGGACCTTCTGGGCTGAAACACGGAAAGTACAACATATAAAAATAACCTTGTAAATGTTGCATGTGCCAGAGAGCCATGGTTGTTATAGTTATAAATGTGAGTTGTCAAAAGCATTAACTGGATCTGTTGCACAGGTTTTTAAAAATAATGAATATAAATATTGATGTTTCATTACATTATTGAATTTTCAGGACACTATTCATGAGAAATCCAACAGGAAAAGAAGCCTAAGACACACACTTAGAAGCCTAAGACACACACAAGGTACACACTACAGGTTTTTCAGGCGATTATCGGGCCGAACACCTGATAAACGACTGTTTCGCCTGATGTGGCACTAGTGTGTATACTTACACAATGAGCGAGAGTCATTCCAAAGTACCAATCATCGTTTCATATGATTGGTCGTACTGTTTAAAAATCTCTTTTTAAGTGCCTTCCGGAACTGCAGTGTGTATGCACTCACAATCACAATCTCCATAGGATTTACGGTAGAGATACTCAGGCTCGGTTCCCCAAGAACCTAATACACCCGAACTTAGCAGATCCGAGTACCGAGCTGAGCCGTACTTTCGAGTGCCCTTGGAATTGAAAACGAGGCAAACATCATTGTTACGTCGTCGGATCTTGCGAGTTTTATATTCTATAAGTACCGCCCTCCAAAGCGATCCATCGCCATTTCACAGAGGGACACAGAAAGGGTAGCACAGTTCTTGGCAGTCTCTAGTGCAGTTAGGCAGCGTCATAGGTAGAAAAGAAAGAGGAGGGGTAGCAGTGTTCTTCAAAGTCTCCAGTGACATTCAGGAGAGCTCCATTGCTAATTGTCATTGCTGACAATAGGGCTGGCAGTCTTGGTCTAAATCTGCAGTTACATTGTACTTTGCTATATAGGTAACATACAAACAAGAGAGCTCCATTGCTCCATTGCGAATTGTCATTGCTGAAATAGAAATAATAGGGATGGCAGTGTTCTTCAAAATCTGCAGTTACATTTTACTGTGTCATAGCTCACTCAGTAACAGGAGAGATGGTAGGGTTCAGTGCTGTAACAGAAATTGTAACAATAGGGCTGTCAGTGTTCTTAAAAGTCTACAGTGACATTCTATTGTGCCATAGCTCATACAGAAATATGAGGGGGGGCATTGTTCTTGTCGCTTTTAAGTCTTAATCATGATGATATTAATCACTCTACCTCATGTGCTAAAGCCTATGTTCAAGTGCATAGTGGTTTTAAGTAGAGATGAGCGCACTCGGATTTCTGAAATCCGAGCCCACCCGAACGTTGCCGATCCGAGTCGGATCCGAGACAGATCCGGGTATTGGCGCCAAATTCAAATCTGAAACTGAGGCTCTGACTCATAATCCCGTTGTCGGATCTCGCGATACTCGGATCCTATAAATTCCCCGCTAGTCGCCGCCATCTTCACTCGGGCATTGATCAGGGTAGAGGGAGGGTGTGTTAGGTGGTCCTCTGTCCTGGTAGATCTCGTGCTGTGCTGTTTAGTTCTGTGCTGTGCTGTGCTGTTTAGTTCTGTGCTGTGCTGTGCTGTGCTGTGTTCTGCAGTATCAGTCCAGTGGTGCTGTGTGCTGTGCTCTGTCCTTCTGAGGTCAGTGGTGCTGCTGGGTCCTGTGCTGTGTCCTGTTCAGTCCAGTGGTGCTGTGTCCTGTGCTCTGTGCTTCTAAGGGCATAGTTATTTCCCCAATATTCCCCTGTGTTTAAAAAAATAAAAAAAAGTTATTTAAAAAAATACCAAAAACTAATTTAATTTTTTTTAATTACCACAAAATTTGCACAACCAATCCTGCAGTATAAGCCCATTGGTACTGCAATATTACCAAGTTCACACATTCAGCAGTAAAAGTCCAGTGGTACTGCAATATTACAAAGTTCACACATTCTGCAGTATCAGTCCAGTGGTGCTGTGTCCTGTGCTCTGTCCTGCTGAGTTCCGTAGTGCTGCTGGGTCCTGTGCCGTGTCCTGTTCAGTCCAGTGGTGCTGTGTCCTGTGCTCTGTGCTTCTAAGGGCATAGTTATTTCCCCATTATTCCCAAGTTTTTAAAAAATAAAAAAAAAGTAAAAAAAAATAAAAAATTAAAAATTCAAAAAAAAATATATAATTATAACCAAATTTGCAAAACCAATCCAGCAGTATAAGTCCATTGGTACTGCAATATTACAAAGTTCACACATTCTGCAGTATCAGTCCAGTGGTGCTGTGTCCTGTGCTCTGTCCTGCTGAGTTCCGTAGTGCTGCTGGGTCCTGTGCCGTGTCCTGTTCAGTCCAGTGGTGCTGTGTCCTGTGCTCTGTGCTTCTAAGGGCATAGTTATTTCCCCATTATTCCCAAGTTTTTAAAAAATAAAAAAAAAGTAAAAAAAAAAAAAAATTAAAAAAAAAAAAAATATATATATAATTATAACCAAATTTGCAAAACCAATCCAGCAGTATAAGTCCATTGGTACTGCAATATTACCAAGTTCACACATTCTGCAGTATCTTGTGCTACATATAATGGAGACCAAAAATTTGGAGGATAAAGTAGGGAAAGATCAAGACCCACTTCCTCCTAATGCTGAAGCTGCTGCCACTAGTCATGACATAGACGATGAAATGCCATCAACGTCGTCTTCCAAGCCCGATGCCCAATCTCGTAGTACCGGGCATGTAAAATCCAAAAAGCCCAAGTTAAGAAAAAGTAACATAGTAACATAGTTGATGAGGTTGAAAAAAGACACCAGTCCATCAAGTTCAACCTATTTTGGATCTCCTGCGATCCTGCACTTATATTTGAAATTAATCCAGAGTAGGCAACCGCCCATCTGTTTCAATTTTGAAAATCCCCCCAGACTCAATATTGCAATCCAATTTTTACCCTATATCCACTACTATCCTTTATTTTAAATTAACGGTCGTATCCCTGGATACACCTTTCCGCTAAAAATTTGTCTAACCCTTTCTTAAACATATCTATTGAATCTGCCATCACAACCTTCCCTTGCAATGAATTCCATATCTTGACTGCCCTTACTGTAAAGAACCCCTTCCTTTGCTGGTTGTGAAATTTCCTCTCCTCTAACCTTAGGGGATGACCACGTGTCCTGTGTATGGTCCTTGGGGTAAAAAGTTCCCATGAAAGCTCTCTGTATTGACCCCTAATGTATTTGTACATAGTAATCATATCTCCCCTTAGGCGCCTCTTTTCTAAAGTAAACATGCCTAAACTGGCTAACCTTTCCTCATAACTTAATGACTCCATACCCTTTATCAATTTTGTGGCCCTTCTCTGAACCCTTTCTAATTCCAAATTATCTTTTTTATAAAGTGGTGCCCAGAACTGTACTGCATATTCAAGATGAGGTCTTACCAATGATTTATACAGTGGCAAAATTACACTGTCTTCCCTTGCATCTATGCCCCTTTTTATGCATGCCAATACTTTGTTTGCCCTTGCAGCTGCTGCTTGACATTGAGCACTATTGCTAAGTCTACTGTCTACGAGCACTCCCAAATCCTTTTCCATTATAGATTCTCCCAAATTAATTCCATTTAATTTATAGATTGCGTTCTTGTTTTTGATCCCTGAATGCATAACCTTACATTTATCTGTGTTAAACCTCATATTCCATTTAGCCGCCCAATCCTCCAGTTTATTTAAGTCCCTCTGTAGAGAAGCTACATCTTGCTCTGATTTTATTACCTTACAGAGTTTAGTGTCATCTGCAAAAATAGAAACTTTACTCTCTAAACCATCACCAAGGTCATTAATAAATATATTAAAAAGGAGTGGTCCCAGCACGGAACCTTGAGGAACTCCACTTAAGACCTTTGACCAATTAGAAAATGTTCCATTTATCACAACTCTCTGTTCCCTATTCTCTAACCAGTTTTCGATCCAAGTACAAATTTTGATTTCTAGACCCAGTTCCCTTATTTTGTAAACCAACCTCTTGTGTGGCACTGTATCAAAGGCCTTTGCAAAATCTAAGTAGACCACATCTACTGTCCTGCCCTGGTCTAAGTTCCCACTAACTTCCTCGTAGAAACTAATTAGATTAGTTTGACATGACCTATCCCTCACAAATCCATGTTGATTCCCACTAATAATTTTATTGCGTACCAAGTAATCCTGAATACTGTCCCTTAAAATACCTTCCAGTAGTTTCCCCACTATTGATGTCAGGCTTACAGGTCTATAATTCTCTGGTTGTGATCTCGTCATCTTTTTAAACAACGGCACCACATCTGCTATTCGCCAATCCCTTGGTACTGAGCCTGATGAGATTGAATCTCTGAAAATTAAGAATAGCGGTCTAGCTATTTCCGAGTTTAATTCCATAAGGACCCTTGGGTGTATGCCATCTGGACCTGGAGCTTTATTTATCTTAATATTCTTCAGTCGCCTTTGGACTTCTTCCTCTGACAACCAAGTATTAATTAATGGCATGGTTTCATTTCCATTTTTATGTATTACTCCTGCCATTTGTTCCTCTCTGGTAAATACTGAAGAAAAGAACGTGTTTAATATCTCTGCTTTTTCCTTAGTATCATTTATCAATTCACCCATCTCACTTCTTATTGGTCCTATATTATCTTTTTTAATCCTTTTGCCATTTATATACCTAAAAAACTTTTTGGGGTTTGTCTTACTTTCTTTTGCAACGTGCCTTTCATTTTCTAATTTAGCCAATCTAATTTCCTTTTTGCATGTTTTATTACATTCCTTGTACCTATGGAAGGACTCCTCTGACCCTTCAGACTTAAACAATTTAAATGCACGCTTCTTCCTTTGCATTTCTTCCCTTACCTTTTTATTTAGCCACATTGGTTCAGACTTAATTCTTTTACATTTATTTCCCATAGGAATGAACTTATACGTGTATGTTTCCAACAACATTTTAAAGACAGCCCACATTTCTTCCGTATTTTTTCCTTCAAAGGCTTTATCCCAGTCTATGCTCTTTATAGACTCCTTTAGCATATTAAAATTTGCCTTTTTAAAGTTTAAAGTCCTAGTTGATCCCTTATACTGTTGTTTCTGGAAACTAATTTCAAATGAGACCATATTATGATCACTGTTTCCCAAGTGCTCCTTTACTTGAATATTTGATATTATGTCTACATTGTTTGTTATTACTAGGTCCAGTATAGTGCAGTTCCTAGTTGGTTCCTCAACTAATTGGGACATGTAATGGTCTTTTAGCGTGCTCAGAAACCTATTTCCCCTAGCTGTACCGCAGGTCTCAGTACTCCAATCAATGTCCGGATAATTAAAATCCCCCATAATTAAAATTTGACCTAGTTGTGTAGCCTTTTCAATTTGCTGTAGAAGTTGGGCTTCCTCAATCGTACTAATATCTGGCGGTTTATAGCATATCCCTATCAGAAACTTCTCTGAACTTTTTCCTCCGCTGGATATTTCCACCCACAATGCCTCTATATTATCACCAATATTCTCGTATATAAATTCCTGAATACTTGGTTTTAATTCTGGCTTAATATAAAGACATACTCCTCCTCCCCTTTTATTTACCCTATCCCTCCTGAAGAGAGAATAGTCTTCCAAGTTGACTGCCCAGTCATGTGTATCATCCCACCAGGTCTCAGTAATACCTATAATATCATACTTCTCATTTATTGCTACTAGTTCTAACTCCCCCATTTTACCTGTCAGGCTTCTTGCATTTGCAAGCATACACTTAAGTCTATTGCCTCCCTTAGGTATTTCTTTTTGCTTTAAAAAGGGCCGCTCCTTATCGGCTATGCTTCCCTTTCCCCCCTCTCCACCCCCTTTACTCTTGTTAAATTCCTCCTTACTACTCTCAATGTCTATCCCATAAATACTTGCTTGCCCCTCCCCCCCGGAGCCTAGTTTAAAATCTCCTCCAACCTTCTAACCATCCTCTCCCCTAGCACTGCAGCCCCCTCCTCATTCAGGTGTAATCCATCACGACAATAAAGATGGCAACTGACCGAGAAATCAGCCCAGTGCTCTAAGAATCCAAAACCCTCCTTCCTACACCAATCTTTTAGCCACACATTAACCTCCCTAATCTCCCGCTGCCTCCCTGGACTAGCGCGTGGCACAGGAAGTATTTCTGAAAATACTACCTTGGATGTCCTTGCCTTAAGTTTGCGACCTATGTCCCTGAAATCATTCTTTAGGACACCCCTTCTTCCTCTAACTCGGTCATTGGTGCCAACATGCACCAAAACCGCTGGGTCATTCCCAGCCCCTCCCAACAATCTGTCCACCCGATCCGCAATATGCCGAGCCCGAGCACCCGGGAGACAACACACTGTTCGGCATGCACGGTCCCGGTAACAGATTGCCCTATCTACCTTCCTAATAATTGAATCCCCTACCACCACAATCTGCCTGGGTCCCTGAGTAACTTTGGTCCCCTCTGTGCTGGAGAGACCATTCCCCTGGTTGCTAGAGGAAGCAGTGTCATCCAACTCTACCAATTCTGAACTGCCTTCCACAGTATCTTCATCCAATCTGGCAAATCTGCTGGGATTGCCTAGCTCAGAACTGGCCTGCCTCTTCCTCCCTCTGCTACCCCTAGTAACTGTTACCCAGCTGCCTACCTGTGCATCCTCCTCTGTTTCTGCTCCACCCTGCTCAGATAACGCATCAACGGTGAGCTGTAAACTCTGCTCCAGGTTGGCAATGTCTCTCAATGTTGCAATGGTCTGCTTTAGATCAGTTACCTGGGCTTCCAAAGAGACCAATTGCTCACATTTCTCACAGAGGTATAAACCTTGGAACACTTGCTCCAAGTGTGCATACATATGACAAGATATGCATTGAGTGAGATCATCAAGCCTGCTACTACTCATCTTATTATGGCTAACCTAACTTCTTATAGCCTACAGTGAACTTTAGTACTAGCCTTTCCTAGCCACTTACCAGATTAAACCCCTTCCTGGATTCAACTCCTTAATGGAACCAACTCCACACTTTAAACAAAAACAGCACTTGAAATCAAAAAAGCAGTGAAATCACAAGCTCAATGAAATCGCTTGCTACCTCCTGTTAAATAGAGCTTGCACTAACCAGCTGTATCAACTATGCAATTAAACCACACCCACTAGCTCTAACAGAGAGAAGGGAAAAAAAAACAAAACACTTAATAAACACACAGAAAAACGAATCCCGTTCAATAAACACACAGAATAATTCCCCAAACTATATCACTCTCTCAGCACAGCACAGCAATCCTTAATGGAACCAACTCCACACTTTAAACAAAAACAGCACTTGAAATCAAAAAAGCAGTGAAATCACAAGTAGCAAAAAGAGAAACTTAAAATCATCTGAGGAGAAACGTAAAGTTGCCAATATGCCATTTACGACACGGAGTGGCAAGGAACGGCTTAGGCCCTGGCCCATGTTCATGACTAGTGGTTCAGCTTCACCAACGGATCTTAGCCCTCCTCCTCCTCCCCCCCTACAAAAAATTGAAGAGAGTTATGCTGTCAGCAACAAAACAGCAAACAACTCTGCCTTCTAAAGAGAAATTATCACAAATCCACAAGGCGAGTCCAAGGATGTTGGTGGTTGTCAAGCCTGACCTTCCCATCACTGTACGGGAAGAGGTGGCTTGGGAGGAGGCTATTGATGATGTAGCTGGCGCTGTGGAGGAACTTGATGATGAGGATGGTGATGTGGTTATTGTAAATGAGGCACCAGGGGGGGAAACAGCTGATGTCCATGGGATGAAAAAGCCCATCGTCATGCCTGGTCAGAAGACCAAAAAATGCACCTCTTCGGTCTGGAGTTATTTTTATCCAAATCCAGACAACCAATGTATGGCCATATGTAGCTTATGTAAAGCTCAAATAAGCAGGGGTAAGGTTCTTGCCCACCTAGGAACATCCTCCCTTATACGTCACCTGAATAACCTTCATAGTTCAGTGGTTAGTTCAGGAACTGGGGCTAGGACCCTCATCGGTACAGGGACACCTAAATCCCGTGGTCCAGTTGGATCCACACCAGCAACACCCTCCTCGTCAACTTCCTCCACAATCTCCATCAGATTCAGTCCTGCAGCCCAAGTCAGCAGCCAGACTGAGTCCTCCTCAATACGGGATTCATCCGAGGAATCCTGCAGCGGTACGCCTACTACTGCCACTGCTGTTAGTCGGTCATCTTCCCAGAGGGGAAGTCGTAAGACCGCTAAGTCTTTCACAAAACAATTGACCGTCCAACAGTCGTTTGCCATGACCACAAAATACGATAGTAGTCACCCTATTGCAAAGCGTTTAACTGCGGCTGTAACTGCAATGTTGGTGTTAGACGTGCGCCCGGTGTCCGCCATCAGTGGAGTGGGATTTAGAGGGTTGATGGAGGTATTGTGTCCCCGGTACCAAATCCCGTCGAGATTCCACTTCACTAGGCAGGCGATACCAAAAATGTACAGAGAAGTACGATCAAGTGTCCTCAGTGCTCTAAAAAATGCGGTTGTACCCACTGTCCACTTAACCACGGACATGTGGACAAGTGGTTCTGGGCAAACGAAGGACTATATGACTGTGACAGCCCACTGGGTAGATGCATCCCCTTCCGCAGCAACTGCAACAGCTGCATCAGTAGCAGCAACTACAAAATGGCTGCTCGTGCAAAGGCAGGCAACATTGTGTATTACAGGCTTTAATAAGAGGCACAACGCTGACAACATATTAGAGAAAATGAGGGAAATTATCTCCCAGTGGCTTACCCCACTTAGACTCTCATGGGGATTTGTGGTGTCAGACAATGCCAGTAACATTGTGCGGGCATTAAATATGGGCAATTTCCAGCACATCCCATGTTTTGCCCACACCATTAATTTGGTGGTGCAGCATTACCTCAAGAGTGACAGGGGTGTGCAGGAGATGCTTGCGGTGGCGCACAAAATTGCTGGACACTTTCGGCATTCAGCCAGTGCCTACCGCAGACTAGAGGCACATCAAAAAAGCATGAACCTGCCCTGCCATCACCTCAAACAAGAGGTTGTGACGCGCTGGAACTCCACCCTCTATATGCTGCAGAGGATGGAGGAGCAGCAAAAGGCCATTCAGGCCTACACAGCCACCTACGACATAGGCAAAGGAGTGGGGATGCGCCTCAGTCAAGCGCAGTGGAGACTGATTTCCGTGTTGTGCAAGGTTCTGCAGCCATTTGAACTTGCCACACGAGAAGTCAGTTCCGACACTGCCAGCTTGAGTCAGGTCATTCCCCTGATCAGGCTGTTGCAGAAGCAGCTGGAGAAAGTGAGGGAGGAGCTGGTAAGCCATTGCGATTACACCAAGCATGTAGCTCTTGTGGATGTAGCCCTTCGTACGCTTTGCCAGGATCCGAGGGTGGTCACTCTTTTAAAGTCAGAGGAATACATTCTGGCCACCGTGCTCGATCCTCGGTTTAAAGCGTATGTTGTGTCTCTGTTTCCGGCGGACACAAGTCTACAGCGGTGCAAAGACCTACTGGTCAGGAGATTGTCCTCTGAAGAGGACCGTGACATGCCAACAGCTCCACCCTCATTTTCTTCCACATCTATGGCTGCGAGGAAAAAGCTCAGTTTTCCCAAAAGAGGCACTGGCGGGGATGCTGATAACATCTGGTCCGGACTGAAGGACCTGCCAACCATTGCAGACATGTCTACTCTCGCTGCATTGGATGCTGTCACAATAGAAAAAATTGTGGATGATTACTTTGCTGACACCATCCAAGTAGACATGTCAGACAGTCCATATTGTTACTGGCAGGAAAAAAAGGCAGTTTGGAAGCCCCTGTACAAACTGGCTCTATTTTACCTGAGTTGTCCCCCCTCCAGTGTGTACTCGGAAAGAGTTTTTAGTGCAGCGGGGAACCTGGTCAGTGAGCGGCGAAGGAGGTTGCTTCCTCATAACGTTGAAAAAATGATGTTTATAAAAATGAATAATCAATTCCTCAATGAAGTACAGCACTGCCCTCCAGATACTACAGAGGGACCTGTGGTTGTGGAGTCCAGCGGGGACGAATTGATAATGTGTGATGAGGAGGAAGTACACACTGTAGGTGGAGAGGAATCAGAGGTTGAGGATGAGGACGACATCTTGCCTCAGTAGAGCCTGTTTAGTCTGTACAGGGAGAGATGAATAGCTTTTTTGGTGTGGGGGCCCAAACAAATCAATCATTTCAGCCAAAGTTGTTTGGTAGGCCCTGTCGCTGAAATGATTGGTTTGTTAAAGTGTGCATGTCCTATTTCAACAACATAAGGGTGGGTGTGAGGGCCCAAGGACAATTCCATCTTGGAACTTTTTTTTTTGCATTATATGACCAATCAACAGTCGTTTGCCATGTTCAAAAAGTAAAACCAAATTTAAACAAATTCAAGAAATTAAACCAAAAGTAAAATGCCCTGTCATAATTTAAAACAAGAGGTATTGACGTGCTCTAAAACTACTGTATTGTTGTTTATATTTTATAAATACTACACTTGAAAGCTTGAGTCTTTCAATAAAAAAGTAACTGTCCATTGCACGAATATTTGCAACAGGGACAATTTTAGGGTTAAGAAAGTCAACTAATAACACTTCGACGCTGTCTGTCTTTATAAACACTACACTTGGAAGTTGGAGGAGGTATTGTGGCCCCGGCACCAAATTTACTACCGGGGCCACTCCACTGTGCAGTCCATATTTAGGTGTATCAGATATTAAACAACGGTGACAGTTGATGCCCAATTTTTTAATTATATTGTGGCCTCGGTACCAAATTGTGTACCGGGGCCACCACACTACGCAGTCCATACCCTTTTTTGGTGGAATTCTGACCCGTGGAGGGTTTTTTAATTATATTGTGGCCTCGGTACCAAATTGTGTACCGGGGCCACCACACTACGCAGTCAAGATAGATAGATGCGTATCATAGATAAAGTACATTCAGTGGTGTGGGGCAAATTGAAAAATATTCAAAATGCACTGACATTATCAAAAACAAGAGGTTGTCACACGCTAAAACTCCAACATGTATATGATGGAGAGGATGGAGGAGCAGCCGTATGTGCAGTGTAATGCAGACCTGTTGAAGGTTTTTTATATATTTTATTGTGGTGCCCAGTGCCCACTCCTCTACGCAGTCCAGATACATTTATTGGTGCGAATCATACAAGTTGATGGTTTTCTTATTATATATATTGTGGTGACCCACTCATCTACGCAGTCCAGGTACATTTATTGGTGCGAATCATACAAGTTGATGGTTTTCTTATTATATATATTGTGGTGACCCACTCCTCTACGCAGTCCAGATACATTTATTGGTGCGAATCATAAAAGTTCAGGGTTTTTAATATATATTGTGGTGACCCACTCCTCTACGCAGTCCAGGTACATTTATTGGTGCGAATCATACAAGTTCAGGGTTTTTAATATATATTGTGGTGACCCACTCCTCTACGCAGTCCAGGTACATTTATTGGTGCGAATCATACAAGTTGATGGTTTTCTTATTATATATATTGTGGTGACCCACTCCTCTACGCAGTCCAGGTACATTTATTGGTGCGAATCATACAAGTTCAGGGTTTTTAATATATATTGTGGTGACCCACTCCTCTACGCAGTCCAGGTACATTTATTGGTGCGAATCATACAAGTTGATGGTTTTCTTATTATATATATTGTGGTGACCCACTCCTCTACGCAGTCCAGGTACATTTATTGGTGCGAATCATACAAGTTCAGGGTTTTTAATATATATTGTGGTGACCCACTCCTCTATGCAGTCCAGGTACATTTATTGGTGCGAATCATACAAGTTGATGGTTTTCTTATTATATATATTGTGGTGACCCACTCATCTACGCAGTCCAGGTACATTTATTGGTGCGAATCATACAAGTTGATGGTTTTCTTATTATATATATTGTGGTGACCCACTCCTCTACGCAGTCCAGATACATTTATTGGTGCGAATCATAAAAGTTCAGGGTTTTTAATATATATTGTGGTGACCCACTCCTCTACGCAGTCCAGGTACATTTATTGGTGCGAATCATACAAGTTCAGGGTTTTTAATATATATTGTGGTGACCCACTCCTCTACGCAGTCCAGGTACATTTATTGGTGCGAATCATACAAGTTGATGGTTTTCTTATTATATATATTGTGGTGACCCACTCCTCTACGCAGTCCAGGTACATTTATTGGTGCGAATCATACAAGTTCAGGGTTTTTAATATATATTGTGGTGACCCACTCCTCTACGCAGTCCAGGTACATTTATTGGTGCGAATCATACAAGTTGATGGTTTTCTTATTATATATATTGTGGTGACCCACTCCTCTACGCAGTCCAGGTACATTTATTGGTGCGAATCATACAAGTTCAGGGTTTTTAATATATATTGTGGTGACCCACTCCTCTATGCAGTCCAGGTACATTTATTGGTGCGAATCATACAAGTTGATGGTTTTCTTATTATATATATTGTGGTGACCCACTCCTCTACGCAGTCCAGAAAGATACCTCGTTGCAACGTTTTGGACTAATAACTATATTGTGAGGTGTTCAGAATACACTGTAAATTAGTGGAAAATGCTTGTTATTGAATGTTATTGAGGTTATTAATAGCATAGGAGTGAAAATAAGCCCAAAAACTTGATTTTTAAACTTTTTATGTTTTTTCCAAAAAAAATCCGAATCCAAAACCTTAAATCCGAACCGAGACCTTTCGTCAAGTGTTTTGCGAGACAAATCCGAACCCCAAAAATAATGAAAATCCGGATCCAAAACACAAAACACGAGACCTCAAAAGTGGCCGGTGCACATCCCTAGTTTTAAGTCAGGGAAACAAAAATGTAAATAAAAGGCTTGTACCTTTTATAAAGAAAAAAACACCTCTCTCTAATAAAGGTGAAAGTTTACTGTTGAAAAACATAAAATTGACAACATGCCATTCTACCCAAAATATTACCAAGCATACCAGCATCAGCTAGCTCCCTTCTCTCAGCTAGATCTCATCACCAGCAATCTACACTGTCCTCATATTCACCCACATCATTGTGTACATCATCCTCAAACAATACTAATTCATCCAGCTGGCATCCACCATCAGAGAAGTCTGTGTACTTTGATGTAATTGCCGGTTATGGCTTTCCTCATGGAATTTGTAGTTCATTTTACGGAAGAGATGTCACAATTTTTAGGCAATTCTTTTACACCAGACCACATGTCAAAATGTTGTGCAGACTCATCTGCATCACCACTGGGTGTCTTGGGAAAGCTAACTTTTTTACTAGCGCAATTTCCAGAGAAACTGAAGAAGGAGACGTCATTGTGCCATGTACCACTTGAGCTGTCACCTTGCTGACCAGGAGCTCATCGCATCTCCTGAGATCTGGGTCAGTTGGAAAGAAAGAAAAGACATAGCTCTTAAACCTAGGATCAAGCACAGTTGCCAAAATGTAATGATCCGATTTCAAGATGTCGATAACTCTTAGATCCTGGCAAAAGCGAATAAAGTACTTAATCTACAAGTCCAACATAATTAGCGGAATTGCCTTGTTTTATTTCCTCCTTCAATTTCTCTAGCTGCTTTTCAAAAAGTCTAATTAGGGGAATCACTTTACTGAAGCTACCGGTGTCTGCACTCTCTTCACAGGTGGTTTCAGCACCTTGCACAACACGGAAAGTATTCTACACTACGCTGGACTAAAGTACATTCCCCCTAAATTCTATTCTTCTTGCAGCTGCTGCATTCTCCTACATGCTGTTGTAGAATCCCGAAGATGACCCTAAATATTTTGTGACTCAGACAGCATCTCCTGCATGTCATACATTTTTTAAAAAGTTTTGTACCACCAAGATGATTGTGTGAGCAAAACAGGGAATGTGATGTAATTCCACCCGCTGTAATGCTCTAACAATATTGGTGGTGTTATCAGAAGTCACATTTCCTCAGGAGAGTCCAAGCAGGATAAGCCATTTTGCAATGACATCCCTTAGTTTTTCAAACAGGTTGTCAGCGGTATTACCTCTGACCTGCTCCTTGTCTCGTCTCTGATAACCACATCTCACTCCTGCCTACAACACTTCTCCTGTGCTTTTCCCCACTTATGGAATTCCCTACCATGCTCAATCAGACTTTCCCACAGCCTTCAAATGTTTAAATGCTCTTTGAAAACCCATCTCTTTTTAGAGGTGACCTTATCCTTGATAACACTATTCACGCTGATGCACCCTCACAACTATCCCAATCTCCACTCTGAGCCACAATTGCTCCTCTTGTTTCAGCTGTACCCTCCTCCCTTTAGAATGAAAGCTCTCTAATGAGCAGGGTCCTCCATACCCTTTGTTTTCATGTCTCCATTCATTTTGTCTGCCTTGTCTGTTCTTGTTTTATGTATGTCCTTGTCTTCCCTACTGTACAGCGCTGTGGAGCACTGGGGTGCCTTACAAATCTACCATAATAATAATAATAATAATAATAATATGCCTCTTAGTGAAGCAGATGATACACAGAGTAGCCTGCCTCGGAAATATGTGACGTTCTTGGGTACATGCTGCTGCTGTCCCTGCTGGTGAAGGCGAATCACCAACTCAGTGGGCTGTCACAATCATATAATCTTTAGTTTGACCAGTTCCACTTGTCCACATATCTGTGGCTAAGTGTACAGTGGGTAGAATGACATTTTGTAGCCCAATAATTACATTTTTACGAACCTTCTGGTAGAGGTGAGGAATAGCTTTTCTAGTAAAATGGTGTCAGGATGGAATTTGGTAACGGGGACACAAGACCTCAAGTTACTGTCTAAAACCAGCTGCATTAATAGTGGATATTGGACACAGATCTAATACTAGCATAGTCGCCATGTCATCTGTGATCCACTTTGTGACTGGGTGACAGCTTTCATACTTGCTTCCTCTTGCAAAGTTTTGTTTAACAGTTAATTGTTGTAAACTACTAGTAGTCTTCTTCTTGGTCTGCTTCTGGGTTGAAGATCCATCCCCAGCAGCAGAAGCAGCAGGGGGCCTAACGCTCAAGGATTCTTCTGAGGAGTCCTGGAAAGGGGACGAGTCATCTCGCCTTAGAAACTTGCATACAGGACTAACTCCGATCACTTGTGAGGATATTAATGAAGAAAGTGTTGGGAGTGTAGATTGCAGGTGCTGGATCTATCTGAGAGAAGGGAGGTAGCTAATGCTGGTCTGCTTGTTGTTATTTTTTAGCATAAACTTCTGATTTTCACAAAGGCTTTCGATGAACTCGATTCAAATGACGTAACATGAATGAGGTTCCTAGATGGTTAAGGTCCCTACTGACTGTGGCTTTACAATGCTAAAAATGGCTAGACAACTGTTGTCAGGATTTGTGTAAATATAATTCCACACATAAGAGGTGGATTTTTTGGTCTTATGCCCAGGCATAACCATGGCTTTCTTCTTATCACTGGCAAGAACTGATTCCACTGGTGCATGACTTGCCACAGTAGAGTTCATTAACAGCACTGTTTGCTTAGGTGTCTTAAGTCCATTGTTAGCTTGTTTTGTGGGGGCCCGAACAAACCAAGCACTTCAGCCACAAAGTGGCACTGCTTGTCTCTGGAGTGCCTGCTTTGTTAAACTGTATGTATCCTTTTCAATATCTTACATATGGTTGGGTGGGAGGGCCAAAGGACAATTGCATCTTGCACCACTTTTCTTTTCTGCCACTGCTGTGTGGCAATGTTTCCTCAATGTGCTATGAACTGCTGTGTGTTTGTGTCATTGCTCTGTCGCTTAGCATCCAACCAGGTCGCTGCAGTCTTTGTTTGAAAGTGTTTGAAAATAATATTGTGACCTGTGAGATGGTCAAAATTAACTGCAAATGTCTGTAGGGGGAGAAAAGCAAAATGATGTGATTTTAACAAACAAAATAGTGATTTTAGAAAAAAATAGGGATCCAAAGCCAAAACCAAGAGACGCAAGGGCGGTTTTTCCAAACCCCGCAGTCTAGTAAATATACTCCATGATCTTTTCAGCTGACGGCTATGACAGTTGAATGCACAGATCTGAGGATAAACCTTTTAAAACATGTATAGTGTGTATTCATGAGTCAGAATGCTGATTTGTTTACAGTCTTTAGTAAATTTCTTGTAGATAACGCATTGGTTGAAAAATTCTGTAGTGTGTACCTAGACTAAGCAATGGAGAACAAGGGGTTAATAGAAGCACAGTAAAGTAAAGGCAAACTAAGTATTTTCTTTATAAAGGCACAAGGGGAAGATTGAACAAGGAAGAGATGACAGAACAACAACATTTTGGGTGTAAAGTCTTGCTGTATATTTTTCAGGCAGAGCCAGGTTACACTGACACATTTGTTTGCATACTGGAGGAAAAAGGATGAGATGAGTAAAGTAAAGATTAGTGAATGTTTCAAAACCATTCTGGGGAATATTAGCCTCATTTGGCCATGAAATTTTACATGTTTTACATGCAGAATTTGGCTTTGAGTGTTCAAAGTCTTCTACCAACCTCACCACATAACAGAATGAATTGACTATTGTCAAGTCAAATTAGCAAGTTACAGTGTGTAGTGAGAAAATAGGTTAGTCTTTGTCACAGGAAGCAGTGATACAGAAAGAGAGATTTATGGTAAGCTTTAAGCAGCAAATAAAAAAAAACAATGAATGAGTAAGGCGCTGATATCAGCAAACTAGAAATGTCAGAATTTTAAAAATGAATTATGCTTATGTCAGTTGTCAAGTCAGAGAATGAATGGGAAATTGTTTGGAATTTTGTGAGACCTGATTGATCTAATCCTTGAATACTTTTGTAACCCTAGGGACCATTGAAATTTTCGATTTTTTTAGAAAGTTAATTTTACTCTTGTATTAATTCAAACCTTTTAATGTTATATATTATTATTATTATTATTATTATTCTCTTTTGAAAACAGTTATGCATACATGTAAAATAATAGTTTATTTAACTTTCCTCTAGTAAGTGTTTGTGATATCAACTTATTTTTATTGACATATTATTAGATTCTAGCAACAACTTCTTACACATGGTAATTGTAGTAATTTATCTAATTTCTTTCTGTGCGGTGTAGCTATATATTGTACCAGCTGAACACTGTTTGCCTGTAGAAGGAAATCTGAAAAGTATCAATGGGTGAAACCAGGATCTGTCCAACCTGTTTTACATTTAAAGCTGTTTTAGTCTATGTTTTCGTGCAACCTTTTTTTTAGAAATACATATAATGCTTCATCTATCATACATAAGCGTTAAGCAGTAAATGTGCAGAACATGTAAAATATCAGGAAACTATATATATGGCACAACAACAAGTTACAGAATTAATACGGAATTTACTCCAGCAGTTTTATCAGTAATGGGAGAGATTTTTTACAATTCAGTGTTCGAAGTGTGTCGGTATACAACGTTATATCATATCGCCACTTCTACCACTGCTTTTAGTTTAGCACCTGATGTGCCGCCTGTCACATGTAGGTAATGTGCGTCCACTCTCCCCCCTTCCCCCCGAGCAGTGCGGCTGCACATTGCATCGGCTGCATGTTCACCGTATGTAGCTTTTGATACTATAACTTTTTGTACCTCTGCTGCTCCCCTACTCAGCAGCAGAGGAAAGTTAAAGTGTGCATTTCACCTGTCACCGAGTGAACAGAAACATCAGCAGACAAAAGAAAAGTGGTGAAGCAGTAGGAAAATACATGAGAGAAAAGAAAGTTTCAGGTAAGTGGAACAGGGGAGAAGATGGTGCAGGAAGACATGTGAGAGAGACAGGGGAGAAGATGATGCAGGGAGACATGTGAGAGAGAAAGGGGAGAAGATGGTGCAGGGAGACATGTGAAAGAGACAGGGGTGAAGAAGATACAGGGAGACATGTGAAAGGAACAGAGGAGAAGATGGTGCAGGGGGATGTGTGTTAGGGACAGGGGAGAAGAAGGTTCAGGGAGACATGTCAGAAGAACAGGGTAGAAGAAGGTGCAGCGGTATATGTGACTGGAGAGAAGATGGTGCAGGGAGACATGTGAGAGAGACAGAAGAGAAGAAGGTGCAGGGGTATATGTAACAGGAACATTGGAGAAGAAAGTGCAGGCATAAATGTGAGAGACACAGGGGAGAAGATGGTACAGGGGGATGTGTGCGAGTGATAGGGGAGAAGAAGGTTCAGGGAGACATGTGAGAGAGGCAGTGGAGAAGAAGGTACAGGGAGACATGTGAGAGAGACAGGGGAGAAGAAAGTACAGGGAGACATGGGAGAGAGACAGGGGAGAAGAGATACAGGAAGATATGTGAGAGAGACAGTGGAGAAGGAGGTGCAGGGGGATGTGTGAAAGAGACAGATGAGAAGATGATACAGGGTAATGTGTAAGAGAGACAGAGGAGAAGATGTACAGGGGAATGTGTGAGAGAGACAGGGGAGAAGATAGTACAGGGGATGTGTGAGAGAGACAGGGGAGAAGGTGGTACAGGGAGATGTGTGAGAGAGACAGAGGAGAAGATGGCACAGGGGGATGTGTGACAGAGACAGGGGAGAAGATGGTACAACAGTATGTGTGAGCGAGACTGGGAAGAAGAGGGTACAGGACGATAGGTAAATGGAAAAAGGCAAAAGATGGTGCAGGGGCATAGGTAATAGGTAAAGTGAGAAGGCAGCTTAAGAAAGGGAACGTCAGCCACCATAAAACATAAGTAGTAAAGAAGGATGGGAATGCACAGACACAGATTTTTTGGGGGAGGGGTGGATTATTCGGTCAAAGATGGGACAAGGGTTTTAAAAAAAATTTATGCTAACACATACATATTTTTCATACCCCATTTCTAAATGTCCCCTTCGATCACTAGTTAAAATGTTAATAAGAATTGAGATCTCCTTTAAAATCCTATTTTGGACTCATTACAGACATCTGTATTATATAATGCGTAGACCCCTGGGCATGGACTACATGAATATTTCACATTCAGTTATATTATTGTTCAAGTCAAAGACTACATGTGTCATTTAAAAAAACATGTTTATTTTAATATTAACCAATAAATTATTTACAATTAAATAGATAATACATCTACAGGATTGTTTTTAAAGTAAATCTTTTGTATGCAATGGTTTGATGTAGTCTATGAATAGCACCGTCAATAATGAATGACAAATACAGACCAGCTCCACTAACTAACTACTGACTGTGGGATGATTCTGGATGTGTTTGTCATGAATATCATATACAATAATAAATTAATCGATTAATTCCTTAATTCAAATTAAATAATTATACTATATGGCAAGTGTTGCATTACAAAACAAATCACCTATTTTATATTTATCTAAACAAATCAAATAATATTAACAATATTTTCAGCAAACACAAGATAGGTCAATACATACATGTATAATATCCATAGATGAGCCATCACACCAACTGTTTGAAAAATGTCTGTGGAAAAAGGTTGCGTGTAAATTTTGGATGCAGAAATATTGCCAAGAAAGTTTTCATAATCTGAAAGGCATGAAATCCCTGGGTTGACGTGAAAGTCAGTGGACATACTTCATTATACATATACAAAGACATTTTATAGTTTCAGGCTCTTTGCCCTCTTTCTTTTTAACTTATTCATTAAAGTAGTGTATAGTAAAAACAAAGTTTGAAAGTCCAAATAAATACTCATAAGTCCTCAAAAGGTAAAAGTAAATAATTTTACAAGTGCAATAATGAAATCAATATGACTATGATATGTATTAAATATAAAGATTTATTAGAGACCTTGAATTCTTGTGAGTAATATTTGTATTTATAGTTCGGGGTTGTTTTTACTGCTTTTTGAACCTAGAGCAATTTCATGGTCCATCTGTTCAGAAGCTTTGAGCAATGATTGTGCAATTTTTGCCTGGAATCAAATGCATATGGATTGCAGAAAGATCATGTCTTCTTGCTTTCTGCAATTTACTGCTTGTTTCATCCTCATTTGGCTATTATACTACTCAATAACATAACAGGACATTGAGGCTGGCTTTAAGTATAATACTTTATGGTTTTCATTTTTTAAATACATTGATATACTGTATGCGTGCCTAATAATAAGCCTATAGTAAACAAGCTAGGAAAAGTAATGGATAATGCCTTTTGCAATGTGTCTTTTGTGTGGTTAAAAAGCTCTGTGATGTTATTCCAACCACCAACACTTCTAAGTTTTTTTTAATATTTTGTATGCAGAATAAAATTGTTGCATAAGCCAGAGAACAATGTTGTCATAGAAATAAATGCATAGAGATGCAAAACATGGAACAATAGGCACAAAACCCATCAAGTAACATCATAAAAGGAAAAATGTGTTTTGCACTTATTGGGTCTGATTTTCAGTGTGTAAACATTCCTTGTTTACAAATGAGCAAATATGCATTTATACACTTTTATACGCTTGTGTTACCACACCATTATTTTGAATTGCACACAGTGCTCAAAGTGGAGTGGTATGTGCCGATGCTACTTTTCCCCACTTAATTTTAAGCTACACACATGTTCTGCTATCCTTGTAGAGCATGCATGCATAAGACTTGCTGCCACCTTCATGCGGCCGCAGATTTTACAATCCATTGCCCCCACCCTCTCATACCCTATGTGTGTCTGTGGCTGACATGTCTAATGGGTCGAGCAACACATGACAGGTGCCATCCCATGTGGGCAGGCTGCAAGAGTGGCAGACAGAAGATTCTAGCATTCCAAAACAGTGCAACTGAAAGAAGGTAATTGTGAGGGAAGGAGGGTGGTGGTGGGGGGGGGGGTTCTGGGTTGTCTTTCTGTAATAAAGAAAGGGGACTGTCTTAATCTAATGAGGATGAGAGGTGGTCTTTTAATTTAATTGTGGACTATGGGTGAGGACTAATTATTTAATGGTGGTGCTATTAATTCATTGGTGCGTTGATGATGGGGTATTAAATTTAATAGTGGGACCTATTAATTTAAGGAGGTTTAATGGGACCTTTAATTTAATGCTGGGGTGGTTTGGGGGCCATTAATTTATTGAATGTGGGGCTGAATTTGAGGAGAAGAAAGGATATTTATTAAATGTGAATATGAATAATTTAATGCTGGGAAATAGGTATACTTATTAAATGTAATGATAATTATTCACTACCATGGATGTTTGGGGGGCGAGAAATAGATTTATTTATTAAACAGGAATATTATTAATTTAATTTGGGGGCTGGTTGGTGGGAAATAGGGCTATTTATTAAAAGTGTATGTTAATAAATTAACATCAGGACTGGTTAGAGGGAAATATGTATATTTATTAAGTGTGAATACTATTAATATTATTCAATTTAACGTTGGGGTTGATTGCAGGGAGGGAGGCCTAATTATTAAACATGGGTACTATTGACTTAACACTGGGGCATTCTATAGTTCATGTATCTTTCCTTTTCCCAAATAGGACATCAGCATGCCAGGATCTAGACTAGCAGCAACTGATTTTAAGACACCAGCAGCCACAGGAAGTGAAAGCTGCAAGAACAGGTAGGAAAAGACAGGACTGCCAGCATAGAGGAGGTAAAAATTATTTTCATTTTATATAAGTCATGTATGACTTATGTATGAAGACAATCCAGATGGACAGAGGAGATCCATAACAGATAAGGAAAAGTTGAAGAAAGACATAAAGGATAGGTGAAGAAACACAGAAGTGGTGGGGGACACAGGGCGAGTAGCTGTCACGGGCACTAGGAGTCTTTACCCAGGGATCACCAGATGATAGGCCTACCAGAGCAGTATAGGTGGTAATATGGTACTCTGGTAGCAGGGTGATCACGGAACAGGAAATAGCAGATGATGAGATGCTCAGGAAAGTCTATGACTAGCAGCACTGGCAATATGATGGTAATAATACACGAGGAACTGTATGGACAAAGGACACGTGAGGGGGAGAGACTGCAACACAAGATACACACGGGCACCTTAACATTGATCCACAGTAATATGCACAATATATATGTATATATGTATATATGACTGAACAGCACTGCCAATATAGAAAGTCTCTTGAAGTAATCCAGCACGAGATAACACAGTCAATGATGGCAATAGACTCAGCGGATAGCAAACTCCAGAGGAGAACCAACACAGTCCAGCAAGGTATGCAATACATAGCACAGTCAATGAGAAGTATGCATACCGTGGTTCAGAAGCAGGCAGTCAGACAGGAGTGCAGAGATACCTGAACGGCAGGGGGCCGGCAGGATGCAAAGTCCCTGGATGGGTGAAGCGGTGGTCTAGTAGGTGCAGCGCACAGGTAGGTAGACCAGCAGGGAACACAGGAAAGCGTGGAGAGCGGATCAGCAGTAGATGGATGAGTAGCGCTGAGGAGTAGCAGCAGCGGGTCTCTGCGGAAACACGGAGGTAGCCAATAGCAACCAGCAGGTGCAGTAACGATGGGACACGGGAGAGCAGAGTTGACCTGGAACTGTTGATCACGGAGAGTAGCGGATAGCAATAGTGGCAGCAGTCTCAAGGAAACACGGGAGAGTTGACAAGAACTGAAGACTGAAGCGCACAGAGGCAGCGGATAGGAATCAGCCAAACAGTCACGATGAAACACAGACGGGTTGCAGGTTGAAGACTGTAGTGCACGGAGGCAGCGGATAGGAATCAGCTAATAGTCACGATGATGAAACACAGACGAGTTGCAGGTTGAAGACTGTAGTGCACGGTGGCAGCGGATAGGAATCAGCTAACAGTCACGATGATGAAACACAGACGAGTTGCAGGTTGAAGACTGTAGTGCACGGAGGCAGTGGATAGGAATCAGCTAACAGTCACGATGATGAACAGGTGAGTGGAGGTGGATGGAAGACTGTAGTGCACGGAGGCAGCGGATAGGAATCAGCTAACAGTCCCAATAATACACGGTAGAGTTGAAGTGGTTAGAAGACTGTAGTGCACGGAGGCAGCGGATAGGAATCAGCTCACAGTCACGATGATACACAGAGGGGTAGCTGTGGTATGGGAACCACAGTAGTAGAAGTGGTTTGGAAACCACAGAGGTAGAAGTGGTTTGGAAACCACAGGAATCAGCTGGGCTGAATAAACGAGGAAACACGGGAACACCTTCAGAGACTCATGGGGAATGAGACTCCAAGATCAGGCAACGTGGTGTTGACCACAGGTGCTTAATATAGGGAGTGTTGCCTGATCTGCCCATTAAGTTAAAGGAACATACACTGAAGGTTTAGAAAGGGCTGCGCATGCGCAGTCCCTCAGGATGGAGGACGGCCACGGTTCCTAAATGTCCGGGAAGAAGCACTCACAGTCCGGTGAGTGACAGTACCCCCCCTTTTAAAGGTGGGCACAGAACGCCTGGAACCGGGCTTGTCCGGATTTTTGGAATAAAACTTCTTCAGAAGAGCAGGAGCATTAAGATCTTCAGCTTTGATCCATGAGCGCTCTTCAGGACCAAAGCCCTTCCAATGAACGAGGAAACGGAGAACTCCTCGCGAAATTTTTGCATCCAATACCTCAGTAATCTCGAAATCCTCCTCCTGATGAACTTGAACTGGCTGCGGTGCTGAGGGAGGAGTCGAGAAACGGTTGATGATGAGAGGTTTGAGCAAGGACACATGGAAGGCGTTGGAAATCCGAAGATTCTTAGGAAGAAGAAGTTTAACACATACTGGATTGATAACTTGAATGATCCTATATGGACCAATAAAACGAGGGGCGAATTTCATAGATGGAACCTTCAAACGAATATTTTTGGTAGATAACCAGACACGATCTCCAATTTTTAGTGGTGGAATAGCCCGCCTCTTCTTATCTGCGAAAGACTTATATTTGTTAGATGTCTTCTTTAAACAGGTTTTGACCTGAGACCAGATATTTTTGAAGGTCTGACAAGCAGTCTCCACAGCAGGAACTTGGGTGGGCGGGAGGGCAGGAAATTCCGGAAAAGACGGATGGTGACCGTAGACCACAAAGAATGGAGTTTTGGATGATGACTCATGGTACATGTTGTTATGGGCGAATTCAGCCCAAGGAAGCAATTCTACCCAGTTGTCTTGGTTGGCTGAAGAGAACATCCTTATAAAAGTCTCAAGATCTTGATTGACTCGTTCCGTTTGTCCGTTAGATTGCGGATGGTAAGAAGATGAGAGTGCTAATCGTATGCCCAAGGTTTTACAAAGGGCCCGCCAGAATCTGGAAACGAATTGTACTCCTCTATCTGACACAACCTCAGACGGACATCCATGGATGCGGAAGATTTCTTTAATGAAATGTTCAGCCAGAGTAGACGAGGAAGGTAAACCGGACAGAGGGACGAAATGAGCCATCTTCGAAAATCTGTCTACCACTACCCAAATAGTATTGTGATTCTTACTTGGTGGCAAATCAGTAATGAAATCCATACTAATATGGGTCCAAGGCTTGGACGGAATGGGTAGTGGTCGCAGCAACCCTGCTGGAGTTCTGCGGGAGGATTTGAACTGAGAACATAAATCACAGGAAGCAATAAACTCTTTGACGTCTCTCCTCATTGAAGGCCACCAGTAGCTTCGAGAGAGAATCTCAAAGGTCTTGTGTTCACCGGCGTGCCCAGAAAAACGAGAGGCATGGAACCACGAAAGGATTTTCCTCCTCAGAGTAGGAGGCACGAGGGTCTTCCCAAATGGTAGCATTTTGGTGGATGAAGCAGCCAGAGAAATACATTTGGGGTCTAGAATAGCATGGTTGGGAACCTCTTCTACATCAGAGGACGTCACAAAAGCTCGAGATAGAGCGTCAGCTTTCTTGTTCTTAGCGGCTGGTTTGAAGGTTATAATTAATTCAAAACGGGAAAAGAAAAGAGACCATCTTGCTTGACGAGGGTTCAAGCATTGGGCAGATTGCAAATATGACAAGTTCTTATGATCCGTGAAGATCGTCACCGGATGGCGAGCTCCTTCCAACAAGTATCTCCATTCCTCTAATGCAGCTTTGATGGCCAGCAACTCCTTGTCCCCGATAGTATAATTTTTCTCTGCGGGCAGAAGACCCCGAGAGTAGAAGGCACTAGGATGTAATTTTTGTTGCTCCGAGCGTTGGGAGAGAATGGCTCCTAAGCCCACATTAGAGGCATCTACTTCTAGGAAGAAGGGGAGTGTCACATCAGGCTGTCGAAGAATGGGAGCAGACGAGAAGGACTCTTTGAGAATTTGAAAGGCTTGGAGAGCCTCAGATGACCATTGCTTAGTATTAGCCCCTTTCCGAGTCAGGGCCACAATAGGAGATGCAATGGATGAAAAGTCTTGAATGAAGCGTCTATAGTAATTGGCAAAACCTAAAAAACGCTGGATGGCACGAAGAGTAGTTGGCTGAGGCCAATGTAATACAGCATTTACTTTGTCTGGATCCATCTTCAGGCCGACTCCGGAAACTATATACCCCAAGAATGGAATCTGGGGTAACTCGAATGAACATTTTTCCAATTTACAGAACAATGAATTTTTCCGTAGTCTGGAGAGGACCTCTGCCACATGTTGGTGATGAGAAGGCAGGTCCTGTGAGAAGATCAATATGTCGTCCAGGTAGACAACGACACATACATATAATAAGTCCCGAAAGATCTCATTGATGAAGCCTTGGAAAACAGCGGGGGCATTACACAGCCCGAAGGGCATTACTAAATATTCGTAATGCCCATCTCTGGTGTTGAACGCGGTCTTCCATTCGTCACCGGAACGGATTCTAATTAAATTGTAGGCACCACGAAGATCCAACTTAGTAAATATCCGAGCTCCCTTGATGCGATCGAATAGCTCAGTGATCAGCGGAATGGGATACCGATTCTTGATAGTAATGGCATTGAGTCCACGAAAATCTATACAAGGGCGTAATGATCCATCCTTCTTTTTGACGAAGAAGAACCCAGCTCCAGCGGGAGAGGTGGAAGGTCGAATAAACCCACGCTGGAGATTCTCCTGTATGTACTCAGATGTGGCTTGAGTCTCAGGTAACGAGAGAGGATAGACCCGACCCCTGGGAGGAGTCTTGCCAGGTAGAAGGTCGATCGGACAATCCCAAGAACGATGAGGAGGAAGACGTTCAGACTGAGCTTTATCAAACACATCGGCAAATGAAGCATACTGAGGAGGGAGTCCCGGAGAGGAAGATGAGATGGAAGATTGCTGTACTTTAAGAGGAATAACTTGGGAAAGGCAACGATGGTGACATTCAGACCCCCAAGACGTAACTTGAGGGGTGCGCCAGTCAATCTGGGGAGAGTGACACTGAAGCCATGGAAGGCCTAAGACAATCGGACTTGTCGTAACTGGAAGAATTAAAAACGAAATTTCTTCATGGTGTAGTACACCAATCTGAAGAGTTACTGGAGACGTACTCTGGGTGATGAGACCATTGATGAGACGTGATCCATCTATAGCCGTCACAGTAATGGGTGTTTTTAAAGTAATCACTGGTAGGGACCATTGATTCACTAGTGATTTAGAAATGAAATTTCCTGCTGTTCCGGAATCAATCAATGCCTGTGACTCAAAGGATTTGGTAGCAAAGGAAATCGTAACATCAAAAGCGCAGACTTTAGATTTCATAGACGATGGAGAGGACTCCAGGGACCCTAACTTCACCTCTCCAGAACTAGTTAGGGCCTGGCATTTCCCGATCTCTTAGGGCAAGAGCTGAGCATATGCGTGGAATCAGCACAATAGATACAGAGTCTATTCTTTACTCTTCGTTTCCTCTCCTCTGAAGATAATTTGGAACGTCCTATCTCCATGGGAATCACAGAGGGTGGAGCTGGACGAAATTGAGGGGTTGAACGAAGAGGTGCTTTGACAACCGTTGTTTTCTTAGACTCTCTTTCACGAAATCTCATATCTACACGATGGCAAAGAGAGATCAAATCTTCTAGTGACGAAGGAAGCTCTTGGGTAGTCAGTGCATCTTTAATTTTATCGGAGAGCCCCTGCCAGAAGGCGGCAACTAATGCTTCAGTGTTCCACTGAAGTTCAGAGGCTAAAATCCTAAATTGAATGACATACTGGCCTACTGTATGGGAGCCTTGTCGCAAACGAAGAATGCTGGAAGCAGCGGAGGCCACACGACCTGGTTCATCGAACACACTTCGGAACGTGGAAATGAATTTGGCACTATCTTGTAGAATTGGATCGTTTCTTTCCCACAGAGGGGAGGCCCATGCCAGGGCTTGTCCAGAAAACAATGAGATAAGATAGGCCACTCTGGAACGATGGGTAGAAAAAATTTGAGGTTGGAGCTCAAAATGGACTGAACATTGGTTAAGGAAACCTCTACAAGTTTTGGGGTCCCCGTCATATTTTGACGGAGTAGGCAGGTGAAGCGTAGGAGCGGTAGACACCTGGGATGGCACTGGGGAAACGGAGGAAAGCACAGGAGCTTCAATATTAGCTGTAACAGTCTGTCCAGATGTTCCTTGGGAGGTTAACGATTGGTAACATTGAAGTAACAGCTGTTGGCGAGCATCCTGTTGCTCCACACGGCTGACCAGATGCTGCAGCATCTCTTTAGCGGTAGGTTCCGTATCTGGGTCTGTCATGGCCTGATCTTACTGTCACGGGCACTAGGAGTCTTTACCCAGGGAACACCAGATGATAGGCCTACCAGAGCAGTATAGGTGGTAATATGGTACTCTGGTAGCAGGGTGATCACGGAACAGGAAATAGCAGATGATGAGATGCTCAGGAAAGTCTATGACTAGCAGCACTGGCAATATGATGGTAATAATACACGAGGAACTGTATGGACAAAGGACACTTGAAGGTAGTCAGTGGTCTGCGGTAGCAAGTTGTACCACTGCTATAGTGAGGAGGAATGTCCAACAGAAACGAGGAGGTGATGAGAGTCAGCGGTCTGCGGATAGCAAGTTGTACCGCTGTCAGAGTGAAGGAATGGAATCCAGGTGGAGGTATCCGGGGAGTCAGTGGTCTGCGTTAGCAAGTTGTACCACTGCTATGTGAGAGGATACTGGAACAGGTGAAACTGGAAACAGGGGTCAGTGGTCTGCCGCTAGCAAGTTGTACCACTGAATATAAATGTGAGGAAGTGCACGGGGAGAGACTGCAACACAAGATACACACGGGCACCTTAACATTGATCCACAGTAATATGCACAATATATATGTATATATGACTGAACAGCACTGCCAATATAGAAAGTCTCTTGAAGTAATCCAGCACGAGATAACACAGTCAATGATGGCAATAGACTCAGCGGATAGCAAACTCCAGAGGAGAACCAACACAGTCCAGCAAGGTATGCAATACACAGCACAGTCAATGAGAAGTATGCATACCGTGGTTCAGAAGCAGGCAGTCAGACAGGAGTGCAGAGATACCTGAACGGCAGGGGGCCGGCAGGATGCAAAGTCCCTGGATGGGTGAAGCGGTGGTCTAGTAGGTGCAGCGCACAGGTAGGTAGACCAGCAGGGAACACAGGAAAGCGTGGAGAGCGGATCAGCAGTAGATGGATGAGTAGCGCTGAGGAGTAGCAGCAGCGGGTCTCTGCGGAAACACGGAGGTAGCCAATAGCAACCAGCAGGTGCAGTAACGATGGGACACGGGAGAGCAGAGTTGACCTGGAACTGTTGATCACGGAGAGTAGCGGATAGCAATAGTGGCAGCAGTCTCAAGGAAACACGGGAGAGTTGACAAGAACTGAAGACTGAAGCGCACAGAGGCAGCGGATAGGAATCAGCCAAACAGTCACGATGAAACACAGACGGGTTGCAGGTTGAAGACTGTAGTGCACGGAGGCAGCGGATAGGAATCAGCTAATAGTCACGATGATGAAACACAGACGAGTTGCAGGTTGAAGACTGTAGTGCACGGTGGCAGCGGATAGGAATCAGCTAACAGTCACGATGATGAAACACAGACGAGTTGCAGGTTGAAGACTGTAGTGCACGGAGGCAGCGGATAGGAATCAGCTAACAGTCACGATGATGAACAGGTGAGTGGAGGTGGATGGAAGACTGTAGTGCACGGAGGCAGCGGATAGGAATCAGCTAACAGTCCCAATAATACACGGTAGAGTTGAAGTGGTTAGAAGACTGTAGTGCACGGAGGCAGCGGATAGGAATCAGCTCACAGTCACGATGATACACAGAGGGGTAGCTGTGGTATGGGAACCACAGTAGTAGAAGTGGTTTGGAAACCACAGAGGTAGAAGTGGTTTGGAAACCACAGGAATCAGCTGGGCTGAATAAACGAGGAAACACGGGAACACCTTCAGAGACTCATGGGGAATGAGACTCCAAGATCAGGCAACGTGGTGTTGACCACAGGTGCTTAATATAGGGAGTGTTGCCTGATCTGCCCATTAAGTTAAAGGAACATACACTGAAGGTTTAGAAAGGGCTGCGCATGCGCAGTCCCTCAGGATGGAGGACGGCCACGGTTCCTAAATGTCCGGGAAGAAGCACTCACAGTCCGGTGAGTGACAGTACCCCCCCTTTTAAAGGTGGGCACAGAACGCCTGGAACCGGGCTTGTCCGGATTTTTGGAATAAAACTTCTTCAGAAGAGCAGGAGCATTAAGATCTTCAGCTTTGATCCATGAGCGCTCTTCAGGACCAAAGCCCTTCCAATGAACGAGGAAACGGAGAACTCCTCGCGAAATTTTTGCATCCAATACCTCAGTAATCTCGAAATCCTCCTCCTGATGAACTTGAACTGGCTGCGGTGCTGAGGGAGGAGTCGAGAAACGGTTGATGATGAGAGGTTTGAGCAAGGACACATGGAAGGCGTTGGAAATCCGAAGATTCTTAGGAAGAAGAAGTTTAACACATACTGGATTGATAACTTGAATGATCCTATATGGACCAATAAAACGAGGGGCGAATTTCATAGATGGAACCTTCAAACGAATATTTTTGGTAGATAACCAGACACGATCTCCAATTTTTAGTGGTGGAATAGCCCGCCTCTTCTTATCTGCGAAAGACTTATATTTGTTAGATGTCTTCTTTAAACAGGTTTTGACCTGAGACCAGATATTTTTGAAGGTCTGACAAGCAGTCTCCACAGCAGGAACTTGGGTGGGCGGGAGGGCAGGAAATTCCGGAAAAGACGGATGGTGACCGTAGACCACAAAGAATGGAGTTTTGGATGATGACTCATGGTACATGTTGTTATGGGCGAATTCAGCCCAAGGAAGCAATTCTACCCAGTTGTCTTGGTTGGCTGAAGAGAACATCCTTATAAAAGTCTCAAGATCTTGATTGACTCGTTCCGTTTGTCCGTTAGATTGCGGATGGTAAGAAGATGAGAGTGCTAATCGTATGCCCAAGGTTTTACAAAGGGCCCGCCAGAATCTGGAAACGAATTGTACTCCTCTATCTGACACAATCTCAGACGGACATCCATGGATGCGGAAGATTTCTTTAATGAAATGTTCAGCCAGAGTAGACGAGGAAGGTAAACCGGACAGAGGGACGAAATGAGCCATCTTCGAAAATCTGTCTACCACTACCCAAATAGTATTGTGATTCTTACTTGGTGGCAAATCAGTAACGAAATCCATACTAATATGGGTCCAAGGCTTGGACGGAATGGGTAGTGGTCGCAGCAACCCTGCTGGAGTTCTGCGGGAGGATTTGAACTGAGAACATAAATCACAGGAAGCAATAAACTCTTTGACGTCTCTCCTCATTGAAGGCCACCAGTAGCTTCGAGAGAGAATCTCAAAGGTCTTGTGTTCACCGGCGTGCCCAGAAAAACGAGAGGCATGGAACCACGAAAGGATTTTCCTCCTCAGAGTAGGAGGCACGAGGGTCTTCCCAAATGGTAGCATTTTGGTGGATGAAGCAGCCAGAGAAATACATTTGGGGTCTAGAATAGCATGGTTGGGAACCTCTTCTACATCAGAGGACGTCACAAAAGCTCGAGATAGAGCGTCAGCTTTCTTGTTCTTAGCGGCTGGTTTGAAGGTTATAATTAATTCAAAACGGGAAAAGAAAAGAGACCATCTTGCTTGACGAGGGTTCAAGCATTGGGCAGATTGCAAATATGACAAGTTCTTATGATCCGTGAAGATCGTCACCGGATGGCGAGCTCCTTCCAACAAGTATCTCCATTCCTCTAATGCAGCTTTGATGGCCAGCAACTCCTTGTCCCCGATAGTATAATTTTTCTCTGCGGGCAGAAGACCCCGAGAGTAGAAGGCACTAGGATGTAATTTTTGTTGCTCCGAGCGTTGGGAGAGAATGGCTCCTAAGCCCACATTAGAGGCATCTACTTCTAGGAAGAAGGGGAGTGTCACATCAGGCTGTCGAAGAATGGGAGCAGACGAGAAGGACTCTTTGAGAATTTGAAAGGCTTGGAGAGCCTCAGATGACCATTGCTTAGTATTAGCCCCTTTCCGAGTCAGGGCCACAATAGGAGATGCAATGGATGAAAAGTCTTGAATGAAGCGTCTATAGTAATTGGCAAAACCTAAAAAACGCTGGATGGCACGAAGAGTAGTTGGCTGAGGCCAATGTAATACAGCATTTACTTTGTCTGGATCCATCTTCAGGCCGACTCCGGAAACTATATACCCCAAGAATGGAATCTGGGGTAACTCGAATGAACATTTTTCCAATTTACAGAACAATGAATTTTTCCGTAGTCTGGAGAGGACCTCTGCCACATGTTGGTGATGAGAAGGCAGGTCCTGTGAGAAGATCAATATGTCGTCCAGGTAGACAACGACACATACATATAATAAGTCCCGAAAGATCTCATTGATGAAGCCTTGGAAAACAGCGGGGGCATTACACAGCCCGAAGGGCATTACTAAATATTCGTAATGCCCATCTCTGGTGTTGAACGCGGTCTTCCATTCGTCACCGGAACGGATTCTAATTAAATTGTAGGCACCACGAAGATCCAACTTAGTAAATATCCGAGCTCCCTTGATGCGATCGAATAGCTCAGTGATCAGCGGAATGGGATACCGATTCTTGATAGTAATGGCATTGAGTCCACGAAAATCTATACAAGGGCGTAATGATCCATCCTTCTTTTTGACGAAGAAGAACCCAGCTCCAGCGGGAGAGGTGGAAGGTCGAATAAACCCACGCTGGAGATTCTCCTGTATGTACTCAGATGTGGCTTGAGTCTCAGGTAACGAGAGAGGATAGACCCGACCCCTGGGAGGAGTCTTGCCAGGTAGAAGGTCGATCGGACAATCCCAAGAACGATGAGGAGGAAGACGTTCAGACTGAGCTTTATCAAACACATCGGCAAATGAAGCATACTGAGGAGGGAGTCCCGGAGAGGAAGATGAGATGGAAGATTGCTGTACTTTAAGAGGAATAACTTGGGAAAGGCAACGATGGTGACATTCAGACCCCCAAGACGTAACTTGAGGGGTGCGCCAGTCAATCTGGGGAGAGTGACACTGAAGCCATGGAAGGCCTAAGACAATCGGACTTGTCGTAACTGGAAGAATTAAAAACGAAATTTCTTCATGGTGTAGTACACCAATCTGAAGAGTTACTGGAGACGTACTCTGGGTGATGAGACCATTGATGAGACGTGATCCATCTATAGCCGTCACAGTAATGGGTGTTTTTAAAGTAATCACTGGTAGGGACCATTGATTCACTAGTGATTTAGAAATGAAATTTCCTGCTGTTCCGGAATCAATCAATGCCTGTGACTCAAAGGATTTGGTAGCAAAGGAAATCGTAACATCAAAAGCGCAGACTTTAGATTTCATAGACGATGGAGAGGACTCCAGGGACCCTAACTTCACCTCTCCAGAACTAGTTAGGGCCTGGCATTTCCCGATCTCTTAGGGCAAGAGCTGAGCATATGCGTGGAATCAGCACAATAGATACAGAGTCTATTCTTTACTCTTCGTTTCCTCTCCTCTGAAGATAATTTGGAACGTCCTATCTCCATGGGAATCACAGAGGGTGGAGCTGGACGAAATTGAGGGGTTGAACGAAGAGGTGCTTTGACAACCGTTGTTTTCTTAGACTCTCTTTCACGAAATCTCATATCTACACGATGGCAAAGAGAGATCAAATCTTCTAGTGACGAAGGAAGCTCTTGGGTAGTCAGTGCATCTTTAATTTTATCGGAGAGCCCCTGCCAGAAGGCGGCAACTAATGCTTCAGTGTTCCACTGAAGTTCAGAGGCTAAAATCCTAAATTGAATGACATACTGGCCTACTGTATGGGAGCCTTGTCGCAAACGAAGAATGCTGGAAGCAGCGGAGGCCACACGACCTGGTTCATCGAACACACTTCGGAACGTGGAAATGAATTTGGCACTATCTTGTAGAATTGGATCGTTTCTTTCCCACAGAGGGGAGGCCCATGCCAGGGCTTGTCCAGAAAACAATGAGATAAGATAGGCCACTCTGGAACGATGGGTAGAAAAAATTTGAGGTTGGAGCTCAAAATGGACTGAACATTGGTTAAGGAAACCTCTACAAGTTTTGGGGTCCCCGTCATATTTTGACGGAGTAGGCAGGTGAAGCGTAGGAGCGGTAGACACCTGGGATGGCACTGGGGAAACGGAGGAAAGCACAGGAGCTTCAATATTAGCTGTAACAGTCTGTCCAGATGTTCCTTGGGAGGTTAAGGATTGGTAACATTGAAGTAACAGCTGTTGGCGAGCATCCTGTTGCTCCACACGGCTGACCAGATGCTGCAGCATCTCTTTAGCGGTAGGTTCCGTATCTGGGTCTGTCATGGCCTGATCTTACTGTCACGGGCACTAGGAGTCTTTACCCAGGGAACACCAGATGATAGGCCTACCAGAGCAGTATAGGTGGTAATATGGTACTCTGGTAGCAGGGTGATCACGGAACAGGAAATAGCAGATGATGAGATGCTCAGGAAAGTCTATGACTAGCAGCACTGGCAATATGATGGTAATAATACACGAGGAACTGTATGGACAAAGGACACTTGAAGGTAGTCAGTGGTCTGCGGTAGCAAGTTGTACCACTGCTATAGTGAGGAGGAATGTCCAACAGAAACGAGGAGGTGATGAGAGTCAGCGGTCTGCGGATAGCAAGTTGTACCGCTGTCAGAGTGAAGGAATGGAATCCAGGTGGAGGTATCCGGGGAGTCAGTGGTCTGCGTTAGCAAGTTGTACCACTGCTATGTGAGAGGATACTGGAACAGGTGAAACTGGAAACAGGGGTCAGTGGTCTGCCGCTAGCAAGTTGTACCACTGAATATAAATGTGAGGAAGTGCACGGGGAGAGACTGCAACACAAGATACACACGGGCACCTTAACATTGATCCACAGTAATATGCACAATATATATGTATATATGACTGAACAGCACTGCCAATATAGAAAGTCTCTTGAAGTAATCCAGCACGAGATAACACAGTCAATGATGGCAATAGACTCAGCGGATAGCAAACTCCAGAGGAGAACCAACACAGTCCAGCAAGGTATGCAATACACAGCACAGTCAATGAGAAGTATGCATACCGTGGTTCAGAAGCAGGCAGTCAGACAGGAGTGCAGAGATACCTGAACGGCAGGGGGCCGGCAGGATGCAAAGTCCCTGGATGGGTGAAGCGGTGGTCTAGTAGGTGCAGCGCACAGGTAGGTAGACCAGCAGGGAACACAGGAAAGCGTGGAGAGCGGATCAGCAGTAGATGGATGAGTAGCGCTGAGGAGTAGCAGCAGCGGGTCTCTGCGGAAACACGGAGGTAGCCAATAGCAACCAGCAGGTGCAGTAACGATGGGACACGGGAGAGCAGAGTTGACCTGGAACTGTTGATCACGGAGAGTAGCGGATAGCAATAGTGGCAGCAGTCTCAAGGAAACACGGGAGAGTTGACAAGAACTGAAGACTGAAGCGCACAGAGGCAGCGGATAGGAATCAGCCAAACAGTCACGATGAAACACAGACGGGTTGCAGGTTGAAGACTGTAGTGCACGGAGGCAGCGGATAGGAATCAGCTAATAGTCACGATGATGAAACACAGACGAGTTGCAGGTTGAAGACTGTAGTGCACGGTGGCAGCGGATAGGAATCAGCTAACAGTCACGATGATGAAACACAGACGAGTTGCAGGTTGAAGACTGTAGTGCACGGAGGCAGCGGATAGGAATCAGCTAACAGTCACGATGATGAACAGGTGAGTGGAGGTGGATGGAAGACTGTAGTGCACGGAGGCAGCGGATAGGAATCAGCTAACAGTCCCAATAATACACGGTAGAGTTGAAGTGGTTAGAAGACTGTAGTGCATGGAGGCAGCGGATAGGAATCAGCTCACAGTCACGATGATACACAGAGGGGTAGCTGTGGTATGGGAACCACAGTAGTAGAAGTGGTTTGGAAACCACAGAGGTAGAAGTGGTTTGGAAACCACAGGAATCAGCTGGGCTGAATAAACGAGGAAACACGGGAACACCTTCAGAGACTCATGGGGAATGAGACTCCAAGATCAGGCAACGTGGTGTTGACCACAGGTGCTTAATATAGGGAGTGTTGCCTGATCTGCCCATTAAGTTAAAGGAACATACACTGAAGGTTTAGAAAGGGCTGCGCATGCGCAGTCCCTCAGGATGGAGGACGGCCACGGTTCCTAAATGTCCGGGAAGAAGCACTCACAGTCCGGTGAGTGACAGTAGCTTTTCATTATTTATTATGTTTTACATTAAACTATATACTATAAAAATGCATCCAAAGTTAATTTTACACTATCAAAATCCCCAAAAGCTTCAGGGGGCCTAGGCGTCCCACTGTCCTCAGACTTTTCATCTTAAATTTCCATTCCAGTGCTTCTAAATTACCACTTCGACCAATGGTTGCGTGTATTTTAAGTCCCTTGCAACTTGAAATTTAGTGTAAACTTAAACTCAGTTAATGTTAATGTGCATCTTGTAACTTATATATTTAGATATGTGTGCAAACTTAAATAAGACACAGCTCAAAGGCACACGCATTTGCAGATTAGCACCCCTGATCCACCTCTCCAAGCACAAGGGGTCACAAGTGCAAAATACATGCAACGCAAAGATTTTGTGCCAAGTTGTATTTTTTAGTTGTGGATAATGCACTAAAGTGCAATCTAAATCAGACCCATAATCACTTTCTAGCTTGTTCATTAATAACCTTTAATTACTTTTATATTCATTTCAAATGCATACCTCAGATGGAAATAATTTCAAGAGTGCAAAACTATTTATGGGGATGATCTATTGATTTGTTATGAGCTATGATAATGTGACTCATTGTGTACCTATACATTCATAGAAGATTTAACTCTTAAAAGACTTTTGTACATTTAAACTGCTACAATAAATCACTACCTTATCTAGATTTCATAATTTCATTGGCATGTGTTATGGCATGACTTATACTCGACTTCATTGAACTTTACTCATTACAAAGATCTGCTTGAATAAGTGACCTTAATAATAAGAGGTAAAATGTAATCTTTTTCCAAATTTACAGGAAATCCTTGGCTTACACTAATGGTAGTATTATAATATTTTCTTTATAATCCACTACAAATAATGACTTTAAAAAATGCATTTTGCATTAAAAAACTAATTTATTTTGCACAAATCCTTTTAATTATCCAGATTTACAGTATGAATAATATTATACTGTATACACTGTATATATATTGTCTCAGTACAAGTGTACTTACACATTATGGGTCTGATGAGTAAATTGTGTTCGCACAAAAATTTGTGTTTATACATATATGCTGAGATGCACAGATCTTGAGATCTGTGTGAATCAGCATATACACAGAATTGCATGCGTATAAGTAGAGCATGATGATACGCTATTTAGTTTATCATCATGCTGTTGATACGCCAGTCGTCATCATCATCATCCTCATCTTGATAATGATGACTTGTGTTTTAATATAGAAAAGAATATATGTAAATAATTTGAAAAATATTGATGTGCCCCCTTCCAAATTGATCCTAGTGGCAGTTCTCATAGCCTGGGCTGGTAGTGGCAAAAGTGGAGGGACAAATAGTGTCTTCTTCGAAAAAGCCGCTATTGGGAGTAAGCTATAACAGGCTGGGCTGTTGTGGCTGTTTTTAAAAACTGTTTGTTTTTTTCCTTGACTTACGGACTGCAAAAGTGTGCGCTGATGATTATCATCAAAAGATAGGGCATATCTGTGTGTCGCTGCAGATCAGCATTGTTTACATTTATACGAACACATCCTTACTGTGTCACTTGTCCAGCATTTGTAAGCCTTTTGCCTCCCCCTGCCACTTCTTAAGTAGATGCAAGAGTAATATACATACGGACATATTCGTATGCTATAGCGTGCGGGCATGTGCAGTGCAAAGTAACATAATTTATGCTAATCAAATGGGCGTAGTTCCAACTCTGCAACAGTCCTATGTCTGTTATACCCATGAATCAAAAATATTCAAATTCCTAACCTTTGCAGATTACTAATTAAGTCAGTCAACTAGTTTAAAAAAAAATGTTATATAATTTGGTTTTAGAACTGGTGCTTCACACTTTAGTAAGCAAACATCTCAAATTGTCACAATGCATTTATTCATTGATTTTTACCTGATATATTTTTTAAAAAAAAAATAAGATCCATATTTTGAACTAAAAAGGGAAAGTTCTTGACTATTAGTTGTGGAATGAAAGCACATAATGCCCTTTGTGCACTAGCATAAGGTTCAAAAGAGCAAAGAAGGCAATTAGTCAGCTAGTGTCATTCATCTAGCTATTTTCAATTTTCAGCAGTCGCATCCATCTAAGAACAAATACTGGTGTCTGATTTTTTTTTTTATGCATCAGAAAATTACCATAGGCTAGACAGTTATCCTCTTATTGTCCATGAAAACAATAATTTTGTCTGTGTTTCAATTTGCAAGCCATGTTGCATAGTGCCTTTCATTTCATTTATATGATAATGCTGTTCTCACTGGCTCACCCACCTATACTAACAAACCACAACAGAAAAAATGACCCTTATGTTAAAAACAATATATGGAGGTTACTAAAATCTGATTCTGGTTCCTTTTGTATCCCTCATAATCCAGACGATTCTGAAATGGTAAATTGATATTTAAACTTTCATCTGGTAGGAATGAGATCATCTGGTTTATAGTAATAAAAGTGTATAAAATGTACATTACTGCAAATCCTTCATACCTTAATATCTGCAGCAAGAAATTGCACAACTAATAGCAATATATATGGATAAAGCAATTGGAAAAGTGGATAAAGTGATTCATCCAATTGTATCTTAATTTCTATTTAGCAACAAGATATAAAAATGTTATTGAAGAACTTCAGGCGAATGCCAAGCAACCATGATACTATTGGGAGCAGGGCCATGTTACATGGCTGTGCATGGAGATTATGATGTTTATTGCACCTCTAGTAGTGCAAGCAGAAATAAGTATTCCTCTAATAATAAAAAAAATATTAAATATGAACTCACATATATGAATATGAAGGAGGAATTCAAAAATCAATACAAACACATATATGAATATCAATATAAAGTCTCAAAAATATGGAATCACAAATATAAACTCTCCACATGATTTTCTGGGCCTGATTCATTAAGTAACAGAATTGCTGATAGGTGCCGTATTTTACAGAAAATGGAACTGCGCATGCCCAGAAACAGACTATACACCAGTGAACGCAAGAACATCCAATTCATCTTTGAGGGCAAAGGACACTTATGACCGACCGCGATTTCATGGGCGGAATATTTATCTAATAATAATTAATAAAAATAATAATAAAAATGTAAATATAAAAATAATAATAATTTATCTAATTCAAGCTTTGAGCATGTGTTTTTCTGTCGAATAACTTGTACCAGCTCCAGGGCAGGCGTAAGTGCCGATTATTAGTGATGACGTATGTGTATAAATTGTAGAACATTAAGAGCATCTGTAAAAATGCATTTTATGTACAGTAGACATTAATAACAACAAGATGAATGCATTTTACTGAAAAATAAATGAATCCTGCAGTGTACCAAGGCTTCTATATGAATTTTTTTATAATAAAAACGCAATTTAGAATCGCTTTGAGTGCCTTAATGAATCAAAGTTGAAGCTAATCTCACTATTACAAAAGTAGGACATGTGTTAACACAAAGGAACATTTTGTAAACCAAACATATCTAAGACCATTTTGCTTTTGAAGTAGATTTTCTGCTCTTAAAGAGATGAAATATGCTTACCAACTACCAATAATTGCCTGCTTGATTTCCTTTCAGAGTTGCATCAACATCAGTGTAGCTTTAAAAAGGTCCACATTAGTAGGAGAGAGTATTGCAGCAGCAGACAATTTTAGCCTGTGGAGGACCTGCTGAATTGGAGATAACAATGGACGGAAAGCAAGTAGAACACTTTATGCTATCTTATCTTTGTGAACTCCATCCAAATATACATTTTTCATTTTGAGTATAGCTATCATTCAAAAATCATCTGTAAATGGAGCAAACCAAAGCCACTTTTATACATCTGTTATAAATACATCTGTTGGAAAGTATTCATTAAATGTACTTTGAAATTTTGACTTCACTGGAGAAAAGAAGGGATATTACAAATTAGTTCTGTTTATATGCTAGCCTTATATTCAGGTAACAGCTTAATTAATAGATTGAGACTGTGCAGGCCTTGATAAAATAAGATTAGTTTGCAAATTTTTTCTCTGCTCTCTCTCTCACACAGCTGAAGAGCTGAGCATGCCACAGAGAGCATAACTCCTAAAAGTGCTTACTAGGTACTTTATTTTACTGAAATCCATCCAGCCATAAGGAGATAAATAAGGAGGAAAGTAGTGATGCTGAAATGAGCTACACAAGTTCTGTGGAACTAGCTGTTAACGTTTGTGTAGTTAAAAGATTGACGAGAAACCCTCTACTTCACAAGCAGTGGCACCTAATGTCCTCATATAATATCCCTGAGACAAACTCAGAAGGACCGACATCAGCATTTGGTCATAAAGCAATAAATGTACTTACTAGTGTCACTAGTATAGACAAACCATACTTGTCAATGAAGAATGTACAACAAAGATAGCTTTTGGAAGAGAGGAGCACATGTTAGACCACACGAGGACACTTGCTCTCAACTTCTGTTTCTCTGATGGGGGTTTCCAGTGGTGAACATTGTAAACACTTCATAAAGGGATGCTCCCTTATTACTGTAAAATAAAAACTGGATGTTAATACTGTTTTTCTCCCAATCTTACTATATGACCACATAGTGTATAAGCTTAGTGCAACACTCAGAAAGTAAAGCTTCAACCTCTCTGAGGTTTGGCACTAATGGTACCAATTCTGCTACTCCGTTCTGGAGCATGCTCTAACATAGCAGAGTTATCAGGGTGTATACCTCCATAAAGGGACATTAAGCATCCCAAAATTGTGAATTAATCACAGATATTTGCTGAACTTGCTATTTATTAACATTGTTGGGAGCAGCAACATCTGCAGTGGACTAGACACCAGTTCAAATTGCCTTATGGAGTACTGACTGAATTTATTATGAATGTGTAAGGAAAAAATCCCTGTCACAGTTCTGCAGTAGATCTAGGTGGGTCCTACACAGCTGTGCCAGGGAGCATTGCAGACAAAGCAAGGCAAATCTCAGAGTTTTGAAGAACTCCCACAAAATGTAGTTGGTGATCATTGTCTGCACCATTCTCTATGCTCAGACTTAAAGACAGGGGAGATCATGTTAAATTGAATGCAAACATAAGCCCCAGGATCAGCAAAGTCAGCCTGAGATCTATAGACATCTGTGCAGCAGAGTCAACAATGGTGGATCTGGTGCTTTATCCTTCTCTACGGTGCCAGAGATAGTTCTGGAGTCAATGGGAACAAAGTCAGCATCTCTAACACCTATGGCTCCTGCACCACCTGATGGGACCCTGGGCTCAGTAGTAACAGTACTAACAACAGTCTCATGTTCTAGAGAGGCAGACACTATCACACTCAATCTCAACAACATGCATATGTCAAATGATTTGCCTCAGGCACAATTGACAGCAGCACAGTACAACTTGAGATGTTGGATTTCCATAACAGTGCTACTTCTAAATGCAGCAACAACTGTGACTTGACCTGAAGGTGGCAAACTTTCCCCAAGTTACACAATGTTGTCTTATGTCAGGCTCCAGGTTTGAAGCAGCACTTGACAACCTGGAAGCCGCAATGTTGTTCTAACCATCAGTTAAAACAACTGGTTGGACTGTCAAAGGAGTTGCTCAATCAATACATGCGCTTACAACACCTCTGTAAATGCAAAGTCCCTTCTCAATCTAAAATTCCTTTCCAAGACTGGTGATTAAAATTTTCAAAAGATAGTGTGATTTTTGTAAACTTTAAAAATACCTTTGTATTTCTTTAATTGTTTCAGGATGTTTTATCTCACTTTCTCTCTCTTTCCCTGTTTTTTCCTATCTCCCTCAATTTTTCGCTCTTCTTTTAACTTTCTTCTTTTCTGTTTCTCCTTTCTCTCTTTCTATCTTTTACACTCACATACTCACTTACACATTCCTTTCTCTCTTTTTTATCTCTCTTTCCCTGTATGAACCTCTCTCTGTCATTCTCTTATTCTGTCTCACCATTTAATTACTTTATAGAGATGCTCAAACTACTCTCTCTTTACTAGTAATTTGCAGCCAGTTCAGCCTAAATTCTGAAACTAAATTTAAAATGGCAATCAGAAGTATATTACTAACATGCTAGACATATGGCAAAGAGGCATATTTAACAATAACTGCAATTTTGACGCACAATAATTTTCATTCCTTATCGCAATGATGAGGAATGAAAGATCGTGACTATTTATGAAAAGTGTTCTGCCGGAACAGATGTCACAATAAATGACTTAAGCGGCAAACACACAGTTTACTTATCTCCTATCTTCTCTATGGTCACTATTACAAACAGGGCTGCCATCAGAAATCATGCCCCCCCCCCCCCCCCGATGAGCAACAGCGCAACACAAACTTACCTGGGGGCCCGCTGTCTTGCAGTCCGCTGGTCTCCGCTACTCTGCGCTGATGTCTTCAGCCTGGCTGTCACCGTGATAGCCAGGCTGACAGCCGTTGCACTGTTGTACCGGGCCCCCTGGTGAGCCCAGGCCTGGTACATCAGTACCCCCTGTACCCCCCTGATGGCGGCCCTGATTACAAAGTGGCAACCTTTGCGATAGTAACCAGACTGGATAGCAAGTAAGATACGGTTAGAGATTCGGAGATCCTTCTACTGCAGTGCCCTCCCCAGAGTCTTCAATGGCTAACATAATCTTCAGATGGCATTAGCAATCAGGTGCAAGTTCCAAAAATCAAAGATTTTTGAAACTTGGTAAATTACTCTATATGGCAGTCCCCGTAGAAACCTATGGGGACTGCTTTTATATACAATAACAGTGGGACCGCAGCAGATATCTCTGATATCTACTGCAATAATTAAGTTATAAATAGCCAGGATCCTTAATATTGTTGTTGTCAGGGGATTTGAAGTTTCTTAAATAGGCCCCAGACACACAAAGCTAGCACATTTGATGAACGTGTTACTTGTATGTCAATGTGCTTGGATGAAGTCAAATGCAATCAGCAGACTCAACAAATGTTGAAGAGAAAAAGGGGGACAAGAAAGAGAGAGAGGGGAGAGGGGGAGCCCTCATGTCCACAGGACCTCCAGCATAGACTAGAGATATCATGATATATGGCTTTTAGGTGGGTGGGGACCAAATACCATCTGTCTGCCAGGAACTATGCTGTACTTTTGTATATATATATATCTGCATCCTGCCTGTAGTACCACTGTTCCCAAAACAGCCCACTGTAGTATTCAGACTGCTCTCTTACCTGTCAGAGCGGTCTCATTTCTCCAGGATTAACACCTGCCTCTGGCCTATAACAGCCTGCTTGTCCCAGCAACCTTTGCTAGATCATCTGTTGCCATTAACTGTGTTGCTGTTCCAGTGTTTTCTCCTGATTGATCTCCTGGAATTTACCTCTGTTCGTCCCTCCGTTTTTGCACCTCTGCCTGTGACCCCTGACTTGGCTTGTCTGTGACTCTGTACCTGCTTTCAACTTTCCAGTGTTTCTGCATTATCCTGCTGCAGAGTATTACTAACAAAACCTTATTTCAGCTCTCCAGTGTTTCTGCATTACCCTGCTGCAGAGTATTACCAACAATACCTGCTTTCAGTTCTCCAGTGTTACTGAGGACTACCCTGTTGCAGAATGTTACCAGCAGTCTCCACTACCTCGTGGTAAAGTCTTGCAGATCATCGCATCCTGTGTCTGTTATCTTCAGTACCTTGCTCAGCAGACCATTGCACCTTGTGTGTTATCTTCACTACTTTGTGGTAAAGTCCTGCAGACCATCACATTCAGCATCTATTGTTTACTGAGTTCTTTTGCTATTTCTGCCATACCCTATCTTACTGTATCTTGAAATCTGTGTAACTGGTGTTTAATAAAAACCACTTCGTTAACTACACTCTCTCTGTGGTTTCATGTTGGGAATCCTGACACCATCTATGTAGCAGTTTATATGAGTTTTCCTTGGTTCTTACACAGATAGAGCTCTTGGTGACCAGTGTCCAGGGGGGGATCTAGAGAATACTTCTACCCGGGGCGATTTAGGGGGGGGGCAATTTAAGCCCCACCCCCTTTTTGACATCTGAGGCTGCCGGCGGCTGCACACTATGGGCAGGTCCGTTCGGCAGTGACAGGTAGGGACAGTGTGCTGCCCGGATGCTCTGATTGTGTCAATCAAAGCATCCGGGCAGCACACTGTCCCTACCTGTCACTGCCGAACGGACCTGCCCATAGTGTGCAGCCGCCGGCAGCAAGCTCCTGCTAGGGGGGGAGATCGCCCCCCCTGGATCTGCCACTGCCAGTGTCCTGATCTTGGATCACTCATCCACTTCTAGTACCACCTTATTCCCCCTTTAGCTCATAACGATCTTTGATAAGTTGACAAAATGCCATAAAAAAATTGTAAAAGGTGGAGATTAAGACAGTGGACAGGGATTTACTTCTACAAAATAATTCTAAAGGAGTGAGTTGATAAGAAGTCTTAAATGCTAGGATTGAGTGATAAATGTGTCTTAATTAGGTAGGTATTGGTTAATGCAGTTATGAGGAATGTCATAACGTCGTTGGAGGTCCGCAAATTTGGGGAATATACACAAAGGCGCTATGTCCGTCAGAAATCTGAGCCCTCATCAGGACCAATGTTGGAAGGAGGATTGTTGCTGCCCAGGGGGAAAAGCTGGGTTGTTCCATAATGGGAGCATGATTTTGGGATTTTTCAATAAATGAAATGTGCAGGTACTGTAGTCCCATATGTGGAGAGAGAAGCGAGCAGTGGGTGGGAATAGGGAGAGTGGTGGGCGGGGCTTGATTGATATCCACAGTAGGGTTTAGTGTGAGAAAAGGTGTAGGAGATTAACCGCAATATCAACCCATAACCTCGTAGAGGATGGAGAGTAAAATAGGACTAGCTGGGTCAGGTGCGTGGCACTGTTACGTTTTGACATATTCGGAAGACCTAACCCTCCCTCTGAGGTTTGTCGTTGTAGCGTACAAGCTTGCACTTGGGGCCGCTTGCCTGCCCAGACAAATCGGGCGATTTGCTTTTGAAGAGTGTGCAGTACGAGTGAGGGTACTGGAATAGGTAGTGTCTGAAACAAATAGAGAATCCATGCTAACAGATTCATTTTCATCGCTGTTATGTGGCCAAGCCAGAAGAAGTATAGTCTATTGCATTTCTCAAGGTTGTGTTTCAACAAGTCCAAAAGTTGGGGAAAGTTAGCAGCATTTAGCTGGTTATAGTGACCCATTAAGTAGATCCCCATGTATTTGATCTTGTCTAGTTGCCATAGGAAATTTGATTGGCATCTCAGGGTGTCCAGGAGGTAGGAAGGTAAATTGAGAGGGCGGATTTCAGATTTGTTCATATTAATTTTAAAATTAGATATTGCACCATTTTCACTAAGTTCACTCTGTAGGGAATAGACGGAGGTGTGGGGATTGGTAATTTTGAGTAGAATATAATCCGCATACATCGAGATCTTATAGTCAGTCATACCCGCCTGGATAACTGTGATCGCCAAGTTGTTGCGAACAAGAGATGGCAGTGGCTCCATCGTTACCGCGAATAGTAAAGGGGAGAGTGAGCAGCCTTGTCAGGAACCATTAGTAATAGAGAATGGAAGTGAAACAGCACTGTTAGCCCAAACAGTAACTGAGGGGTTGTAATAAAGGGATGCTAATCTGCATAAAACTTGGTCTCTAAATCCCAGTGTAGTGACAGTAGCTTTTATACAGGGCCAAGTGACCCAGTCGAAGGCCTTTTCTGCATCAAGAGACATCACCATTGCAGAGACTTGCTGTATCAATTAGATCAATGGCTTGTCTTGTATTGTCTGCTCCTTGATTAGCGGGGAAAAAACCTACCTGGTCTGGGTGGACCAGGGCAGGAATCGCTTGAGCTAGTCTGTTCACAAGTATTTTAGCAAATAGCTTTAAGTCTACGATCAAGAGTGAAATAGGTTGGTAGCTCTCACAGTTACTGAGTTCCCGTCCCTCTTTGGCAATAACAATAACATCTGCTCTGGTGTGGCCTCTTTCAATTTTATACCATTTAAAATTGCATTAAAGAGGGAGAGAAGCATATGTGCAAGGTCAGAGGCGAATTTATTATAGTACAATGCAGTAAGGCCATCTGGGCCTGGGACTGCTGAAATTCTGAGGGTCTTAATGGTCAATTTAATCTCCTTTGTTGTGATCTCAGTGTTTAAGATTGATAGTTGTGTTTCAGTGAGGTGGGGAAGGGAACACGTGTGGAGGTAACTAAATATGTGGGTGTGGAAGGCATCCTGGGGGTCTGTTATTGGGGGAAGATTATATAGTAGGTAGAAGAAAGCATGGAATCTATTTACTATAGCCTGTGGGTCAAATAGTGATTGTTGAGCTTGATCTTTAATAGACACAATGCGGTTGCGAGTACGCTTGTTCTGAAGCCTACGAGCAAGCAGCGTGTCTGCTGTGTCCATTTTTTAATAGTAGCGTTACTGAAACCACTGAAGAGTCTTGGCTGCTTTTGTGGAAAGCAACTTGCTAAGTTGACCTCGTAGGGCTATTAGTTTAAAATAGGTTTTGCTTTTGGGGTATTATTGATGTCGGTCCGTAAAGGTGACCATCTGTTGGTGTAGTTTTTTCTCACACGAGGCAAGGCTGATTAGGCAGCCTCTAAAGGAAGCCTTATGGGCTTCCCATCTAATTGTGGGAGTGATATCGTCTTGGCCATTATCTGCTTGAAAGTCAAGTAGGGCCTGTCGTACTGTGTTAATATTATTTTTTTTTAGAAAAACATGTTGTGAAAGGTGGCAAAACGTCAAGCCACAACATCATAGCCGAGTGGTCAGCCATAGGAACTGGCGTAATGTTAGCCGATTTCAGGCTCCGCATCATGTTAGCATTTACAAAGAGCATATCTAATCTGGAATACGTGTCGTGTGGCATTGAGTAGTGTGTATATGATCTATCACTAGAGTATAACACCCGCCATGTGTTATAGAGGTTAGCTTGGGTAAGCAAAGACTGTAGTTTAGAGCTTTCACAAGCAGTTTGACCAGGGCCGGATTTACCACTAGGCAACCTAGGCAATTGCCTAGGGCCCAGCGGTCCCCAGAGGGCCTTCCCGGGGCCGGTGGTGAGACCACCCTTTAATAATGGGCCGCTATCTATGGGCCAGTGCTATATGCTTGCCCCCCCGGGCTAAAGTCTGCCAACCAGCCCTGAATAGGGGTATGGATTTTTTCAGGGAGGGGGCCCCAAACCAGTATCTTGCCTAGGGCCCCATGAGGTCTAAATTTGGCTCTAAGTTTGACTGATACGTAGTGTTAGTTGTGAGTGGTCTAGCCTTATATTTAAGATGGCGTTAAAGTCGCCTCCTACTATTCCTCTTCCAGCCCCAAATTGTGAGAGCCTGGCAAAGAAGTGAATGAAAAAAGTGTTTTTGGAGGTATTGGGAGCATATAGTGTTGACTAGAAAATTGTATAGTTGGTTACACTGTTGTAACAGTTAAATAGGCACATATTTAGAGTGTTGTAGTCATCCAATCAGGTCTTTTACTGCTGCAACCACTCTATAAGCAAATTTTTCAGCCAGATGCAAAGTCATGTCTAAATATGGTTTCCAGTATCTCTTTGCTCATTTTCCTAATTAAATTGACATGTCCTTGGATTGAAGCTTAACAATTTTTTTTCTTTAAAAGTAACCTGTGCAACATTTATGTGGTTTGTTCTTTGCACCCATTTGTGGCTTACTCCTAATTAATTTATTGTCTGTAAAAGGAAAAGAAGACTCCAAGGCTGCCCAGTAACTCACCATGAAATTCGGTTAAATATCAGTTGTTCACATCAATCATTTTATTTGTGCACATTTGCACTACACATTTTATAACATACAATATATCTCACAAATATACCTTAATGATTCATATTTTTACATGCAAAGTTACAATGCTGTGTAACACCTTGCAATAAATGTATCAATGTGGCATCTTGCAAGTCGCTGATATTCAGGGAAAATGCAAAGCGGCAATAGCTTTAAAGGCAAAACAATGCTGCTTTAACTTTCAAAATGTGTACATTGATACAGTTACCCACTGGAGTATTCCCCTCTCAGTGTGCTCATGTGGACTGTCTTCTCTGCTGCCTGGAAGACCTCAACCAGACGCCCTTAAAGGAATACACTCAACACACATATAAAGGTGCAATTTGAACCTGTGGGTCCATTAAATGCCTTCCCTTTATGATATTTTGGGGTTTTAGCAAAAGTAAATATAGACAAAAATAGTCATGTATGTTAGGAACCCCTCTAGCCGGTACAGCACAACCCAGAGTCTGCTCTGCCAGTCAGGTGTTCACTGGAGACCCTAATGGTGGGGACAGACTTGGCCGCAGACTAGCAGATGGTCGTGAAGTGTGTACCGACTAGGGGGAACCCAGGTAAGCGGAGTGAAGTCCAGGCAAGGGTCAAGGGCCGGCAGCAGACAGGGAATCCAATACACGATCCAGGGTCAAGGGTCACAAGCACGGTAGCAAGGTCCAGATACAGGCAAGAAGGTCAGGGTCACAGGATACACAGGTAGGGTCAAATCCAGGCAATGGGTCATACACAGGTAATCAGTCCAAACAGGTTTTCTCCAATACTAACAGGAGCAGGAGCAGGTTAGCTGACAGGCAGACTGGACGCTATAACCGGCAGGGAGGCTATCTTAGCGCATGCGCCCGGCTGCCTCACTTGCCGGGGAGCACCGCTTGTTACACTCGGCGTCCGGCCGTTGCTTTGGCAACGGTCGGGTCCGAGAACCGGAAGTGACGCCCCGGTCGTCATGGAGACGGCCGGGACGTTCACTAGGAACAGGAAGTGAGTCGCGGCGGTGCCCGAGGCCGCCGCGGCTCCTGACAATGTATAACTTAGATGGTGACTGAACTGATCAGCACACTATAAATGACAAGAAATAATTCTGCACTTTCACACTCACACGTCCTCACTCTCTCTCTCTAAGTAACCTATAATCTCTAAAGGGTAACACACTCCCAATGGGAGATCTCTGGTTGTGCACAGTTCCCCGGGTCTTGATAATTAACTGGCATTGATGGTCACACTTGGATAAAAAACAACTTATTGCTTTCCTCTCTTTTTTCACTCCCTGCTATGGACAAACTGTAGGGTTATTGGATTCCATCTCCCAATGCTTTAGCTTTGCACAGAGTGTCTGAATATATGCTCAGTCCTCGTGGGGACTATGTTCTGCTCCTCGACATACTAATCTTAGCCCAAAGGGGAACTTTTTAGGGGTAAGAACCCTCATTGGATATTAATCACTCAGATCTCTGGCTCCTGTTCTAACAATTGTGGGGCCCTTCCGAGCTCTTTATGAGTCTATGCTATCCTTGGGTCACTCTCCAGAACTGGACCCTCACTGCCTTTGCCAGTAATTGTGACACCTTATGACTTTCTGTCTGCAGCAGTGTACTGAACATATTGGCTCCCTCCCCTCACTGGCTGGGTTGTAGTCAACTTGGGCTCCACTCTCTGCAGTTCTGAGCAGAAATGATGGATAAATGCTGCCTCCCTCTCTCCATTTGTTCTTTTAATTGTCTCACTCAAATACTTCCCATAATGGCTGTTGCTCTCTATAGCCCCCCCCTAATAAAATGACTACTCTAGCTCCACTCCTCCCACCAATTATTCTGAGCAGTTGGTTTCTCTAAGCTAATATCCACAGCCCACATTCTATAGTGGATGCTGCAAATAAAACAATCTTGAATTTGTACGATGATGTAATATAATACATATCAATGTTCCACTGAATTGTAGTAATACTAAAGTCAAGTTTAAAAATATCCTATATAACTGTATATTAATGTGTTTTATTCAGATCAGTAATGATGCTTTTCTCCTAAGATCTGACAAGTCCTGGATATTCAATTATATTTCCATTTTGACATATCGCTGCTTACTTAGAGTCATTAAAGTCCTTGAAATTTAACTATGTCAAATTCAATAATACAACAGAGCACTGACCCATTATTCTTATAGTCGTTAATATAAGAAATTTGATTTCAATCGAGTTTGGTAATAACATATAGAAAATGATTTATTGGCTGAAATTTTAATAATAATCAGAAACATCAAAACCAATTACAAAAAGAGGACTGAATCCTATATAAATCACAAGCTGCTTGTACTGTACTGAATGCTTATACAGTGTTATATATAAGGAAGACCTTCATCATATTAATTTATTCTGCCTTTTTAAATTGAGATGTAGTTGAGATGTCTCATAAAATGCAGTAAATATACTCAAGAAAATGAGAATTATTTTTATTGTAGATTGATATTACTAAAAGTTATATTGGAGAAATTAAAATATAAAATAGATGAAATGCATAAGTCTTTTTGCACAGTGAAAATTCCTACTAATTTACAAAGGTTTTCACTTTTTTCTGCATATACTTTAAAGCTTTCACAATGCATTGATGGGTTTACCCTCATTTTATAGTCCATTACTTCAAAATTCACAACCTTTTGTATATTGTATATTTATATGAATATATATGGGGACAGCATGGTGGCTTAGTGGTTAGCACTTCTGCCTTACAGCACTGTGGTCATGAGCTTAATTCCCGACCATGGTCTTATGTATGTGGTGTTTGTATGTTCTCCCCGTGTTTGCGTGGGTTTCCTTCGGGTGCTCCGGTTTCCTCCCACACTCCAAACACATAATGGTAGGTTGATTGGTTATTATCAAATAGACCCTAGCCTCTCTCTCTTTGTCTGTGTGTGTGTGTGTGTGTGTGTGTATGTTAGGGAATTTAGACTGTAAGCTCCAACATTGCAGGGACTGATGTGAGTGAGTTCTCTGCACAGCACTGCAGAATTAATGGCGCTATATAAATAGCTGATGATAATTGTATAATCCGGTTTCACAGAATGGAGAGTTTTTATGGAAAATATGTCCAACAAAAAATAAAATATATTCCACAGATTATGCTTGTATCATGGGAAGCACATGCTTAGAGGCCCAATTCATACACACAAAGCTACAAATTAATAAAGTACATTGCACATGGTAGGACTGAACAGCTACTATTTAATTAGCATTAAGTGATGAGATAGTACATAGGGGAGAAAAGAAGAGAGATGGAGACAAAACATGCAGTGTACCAACATGAAGCTAGCCTGTACCCAGGAGCATAGGCTCGAAAATAGGGTTACAGATGCTGGGAACTGAGTCTTAAAGACCAGGCAGAAGGTGCATGTGATATATAATATATTGTGGGCATGTAAGCATGAGGATAAAGGGCCTTCTTCATGAGATCTCACATTCTAGAAGGGAGAGGTAAACACAAATAGAGTGGCAAAAAGAGGGGGAGTAGGTATGTGGATAACTGGGGAGAAAGAGTTAGGAGAAGGCTTAGTAGGCTCTTGATTAAAAGATGAGTTTTTAGTGCAAACTTGAAGCATTGGAGACTAGAGAAAAGTCTAATCAGGTGTAGGAGTGTGGGAGGAGGGGATCAGTGTTGATGTGAAGTGGCGGTCATTAGCAGAGCTGAGACGGTGGGAGGAAATTAGGTTGAAGATGTAGGGAGGAATTTGAATTTACTTCTGTAGGGGACAGGGAGCCAGTGTAGCAACTGGCAGAGAGGAGTGGCAGATGTAGACCGGTGGAAGGGGAAAATAATTTAGAGGACAGTGGGAAGAGGAGGGTGAGATCCTGGAGATGTTGCAAAGGTGGAAGCATCAGGATTGTCAGAGGGACTGAATGTGCGGCGTGAAGGAGAGGGAGAAGTCAAGGAAAACACCCATGCATCAGACTTGGGAGACAGAGGAGAAGGTAATGTTGTCAATGGATAGGAAGAGGAGGGGAGGCGACGAACACTGGAAGAGTTGGAAACCGCTGGGTCATCCAAGAAAGGATGGAGAATAGACAGCTGGAAACACAAGCGAGGAGGCAAGGGGAGAGGTCAGGGGAGGAGAGGTCAATTTGACATCATTGGCTGTGTAACACAGATGGTGTTGATGATTGTTGGTGTTTGTATGTTCTTTTGGCATTTTTCCTTTGGCATTGGAGGCCAAAGGAACTGATAAGATCACCAAGATAAAAAGTGTAAAGGGAGAAGAGCAGAGGGCTGAGAATGGATCATTGTGGGACCAGTAGAGGGGAGGTGGAGTCAGGTGTAGCGACAGAAAAGGAGTGTTTTTATGAGTGTTATTAATCACATCTCTTATCTACTGTCTAAAGAAAATATTGAATCACAATTATCTAACATAGGTCTGGAGGTGGATCTTATTATATTTTATGAGACATAACAAATTATTTAATTGCTATATACTTGGGAGTTCATTGGAATCTCTGATATATGAAGAAACATCATGACAGTCTCCTCAATGTGAACAATCTCTTGAAAGAGACACATATTCCAAAGGCTATATTTGGAACTGAGATTCTTATGCTGATTCAGCATATTGATTGCGTGCCAACCTTATTAATCAAAATGAATAAATAATTTTCCTATACATATTTTGTGACAACTCCAACTCTAAATGAGGCTCAAAATGTACTAATACAATTATACCTCATATACTTACTTAAGCACAAATGACTACAGTACATAAATTAATATGGATTATCTGAGATTACTTTTATGAATAAGTTGTCTAATGCTCAAAAGGTCACTTATTACCTGCCAACAATCCAAAGACTGCCAGCCCTTCTCCTATGATTATATGACTAATCATCATGGGTTTGTTAAAACAAGTTACAGTGGTATCAGACAGGTGACAACTTCTTGCTTTCAGAATGAATACTAAATGTGGTTCACAAATGTGCAGCATTCTCTCACCTGCAATTTTTAGTGTGTGTTGAAAATGAAGATGAGTGAAATTTTCCAAACTGTTTTGCAAAATATAAAACTTTTTATGCATTCAGCGAGACATTTTGTACACTTCCATGCTAAATTTGTGGATTGGCGAAACAAAAGCAGATAGCCAATACGTGTGTGTTCCACTGTGAAAAAATTTGATTTGAATGAAATTTAACTGCTATTTGGCTCATCTCCAGTTGAGACTGTAATACACATGCAGTCATGCTTGTTTGATCAAGCATGCACTGAAGGAAGTAAGAATGTTCCAGGCTCTCATCCAGTAAGCACTGGTTTATTCAAAAGGACGACTAATAATTCTTGGTGGGTATTGCTTTATGAGTATGTGATTGCATCAATATAAAGGTGCCCAGTGACACTAGTACGTACACCAGTAGTTATTATTGCCAGGCTATTCATGTCGACAAGCAAAACCTATAACAGGTATCTAAGTGAGGCTAGGTCTGCACTTAAATAGGCACTATTCCTTTAAAGCTGTCCATGCACTCACACATCCTCTCACATCAATGAAAGCGCACCCACAACCACAAATGTGCAAGGTTCAATGTAGACCATAGAAGAGGTCGCAGACAGGTAAGTATTTAACACTACCCTACTATCCAACAGAAACAAAACCTATAATGGGTTAAATGGGTTAAATGGGTGTAGATAATGGACCTGAATTTAGAATATTTAGGAAAGTTGATGCTTTCAGCAAAGTAATTAATATGTAAAAAAAATATTGTTTAATATACAGCAATATATCTTTGATTCATTTGATCAGAAATAATTTTTCATAACATGGTGATAGCATATCCACAATGCCAGTTTTGGAGAATTGAATAAAAATTAAAAATAAATTTGAAATATAGTCTCTAAGAACTCCAACCACAGAATTTGTTTAAAAAAATCCACTTCCCTAACTAGCAAAAGCATTGTATACTTCATTTTCACATTTCAAGAGTTAGCTCCCTACCTTTCTCCCTGTGCTTAGCTACTTGCATTAACAGTACAACATGAGAAAACTTCAAAAACACTCAAAGCTCTAAGTTGGATGCAGCTAACTGCTTAATGGCGATGGCTAAAGCTGAGTACACACTACACAGTTTTCATCCAATAATCGGCTAAATCAGCCGACATACAACCGCTCGTTCAAAAGTCGGGTCAGTGTGTGCAGTGACACGATGGTCGAAAGTCTGCCCAAATGGACGATTATCGCCTCATTTGGTTGGTCGTACTGTTTAGTATTTTCGTTCCAATCTCGTTTCCGCTGTGTAGTGTGTATAAACTTCCGACTGATCCACAACAGTGAGTATGAAATTACAGTCATTGCTCACGACAACATGGCTGTAAAAAGTGGCTAAAGGGATGTCCTAAACAAGGCTAGTGTGTATGCAGTCCATGGACCGAGCGATCGAACCATCGATCGCATGTAAAATCGCTCGGCATAAAAAATTGGTCGTAATTTCTGTAGTGTGTACCCAGCTTAACCTAAACATAGGAGGTCATAGCTGTAAATTTTAGAGAAGCTGTCATTTGCTCCATCAGTGTTCTTAGCTACAGCCATTGTCAAGTAAAGTAAAAAATGCTAAAAATAAAAAAGTACTTTCAGATTACTAACGAATCATAGATCAAATCACCAATAAAGTTATTTGGTAATTTAAAACAGTTATAAGTTGGGGGGTTAATTGTTTTCATTTAATAGTTATGGGAAGAATCGTGAAAACTGCTTTTTATGAAAAAAAAAACAAAAAACAGCAACAACCTTTTTCTCTATACAATGCCCAACCAGAACAGCCATATCTGCCCTGAAAAGCAAAATGTTTTTTAGTATTATCTGAAGATAACCAAATGAAAATTTGGGGATGACACATCATGTACAGATATAGGGCCTGATTCATTAAGGCACACATTCTGAGTGGAACTTGCGCTTTGAATTCTATGCACATATTTATGCTTTGCATGCGTCCAAATGCATCAAGCCACAATTGAGATCTGTGACCTGTTGAATTTGGGTGCAGGGCCGCTGTACTACTCATACGCTGCAGCTATGTAAGTAGCTGTCAGCGCCTGCTAAGCTGCCGGATCAGGTGGCAATATAGATGCTGGTTCTTTACCGTGTTAAAAATAGATTTAAAATAAATAATTGAGGTCCCCCCTCCTAATGCTATTAACCCTAGTGCTGCCAGGCTTGTGCTGGGAATGAAAAGCATGGGGTCCCCCCAATTTCACAGCAAGAGGCACTAGACCAACCAGCCAGGGTTGTTGGCACTATAGCAGGGTCCCCCTGCCATAATGACAAACCAAACTTTTGCTGGGCTGTTCAGCAAGGGGCTGGATTCCCTAGGGAGTGGTATCCACAATAAAATTGTGCTGCCTTCCCTAGTTAGAATCAGTCTAATGCTGAAAGCACTAGGCTCTACCTACACTCCTGGGGAATTGGGTGCAGGGTAATAGAGTGTAATAAAATTTAGAAGAAGTGTAAAACACCACTTTAGTTTCTGGGACTTCAAGTCCCAGCGAAACCACATGTGCTTTGTGGATGAGGGGGTTGTCATTCTTGAAGATGCCCCTCACATCATAAAAGAAATGCTGCAACATGGGGTGAGCTATTGATAAAAATTGACCTTGCTTTTAAAGAAATGTGTGACAGGATGGAGCGCCTATGCCACCCTCTCTGTTGTGTTGCTGGGGACCGGCTGGCCTTAGCTTACCACCGTCACCTTTTTGTTATCCCATATTGCACCGTCTAACCGCAGTAGTAGGGTCTTACAATGCTGTCACCACTAGGTTCCTACACTGACACCTAGGACCGCTTCCTTCCTGTGGTAAACCTAAAAATGATTACCACAACCCCGACAACCAGGATACCTGGAAACATTGATGTAGTTTTTTTTTAATCAGTGTTTCTTTGTAGGTATTCTGGTTGTGGGGGTTCTGGTCCTTCTAGGTAACTGTCGCTGCTAAGGTACCCCCTTGCTGGTACACCTGGGCTGGTATACCTGACCTCTTGCCTTCAGATCAGGGTTGCTGTGGATGGGTTCACCCTGGCATATCACACTGGCCAGTGCTGCAGGTATGAGGCAAATGGTTGGTACTGGAATGCTGGGTCCAACCTCAGAACAGCCAGTACATGGATTAGATTTGGGTCTAATCTGCAGGTCACAGGAATTACAGCAGGAAAGCAGTTGGAGGATCTTGAGGCAAAATGATGTTTATTAGCTCAAGTAGTCCTAAGAAGGACAGTCACATATGCCAGTCTGTGGTACTAGCGATCTTTCCAGAAGTACAGATGGTATGATACATTTCAGTACAAACCAGTGCTCTTTTTATACACATTCTGACACACATATCAGCAGGGGGTAACGCTGCCCCCTGATCCTCTCCGGCCCGAACACGTCTGAGTTATTTTTAGTATCAGGATGCAATATATTTCCCAAAACATGGATTTAAATGGAATGCAAAGTTAACAAAACATACACTAATCTGCCTTATCCCAAAATCTGTTGTGTGCATTATTCGGACAGGATCTGCACTGCAGGATAACAAGCCACACAGACAGAGAGGCAGTGGCCCCCTGATGTGTAGACAGGCTAAATAAACGTGTTGGCCACTGAGATGGAAAGGTCTAATTAACATGAGGGACTTTCTTTAGAAAAGTTATATAAATCCAATCATGACATCCTGTCTCAGAAGTTACAAATCAATACCTCAGAAATGAATGCATTTCCTATGTAGAAATATAACACAACATAAAAAGTAAGTACATTTCTAATACACAATATCAAGACTCAGTACATCTCTAACGATATAAATTGGCACACTGTGCTAATAATTTAAATATATTTTTACAATAAGTTGTTTATAAGTGATCCAGCCACAGAATGATTGCACCAAAATCATGCCATTGGTTGAGAACATTGAGAAGATTCTTCTGATCATTTCACCTTCCTAGGAAGGTAACATGGTAAAACTAATCATTACCAGGTTCTCAGTGGGGATTATGTGACTGATTTCATGTTCTGTAAAGTTTTCATCTGACTCTTTTAATGGTTGAAATTTACAGCCAATTGATGTGTAGTTCCTTGCCTGTTTTTCCTTACACTTCAAATTAATGTATGGATACCACAGTCCTAAACTTTCATCCAGTGCTGCCATTGCAAATTATGTTTTTACATCAGTGTTCCATGCTGATTTAAAGGGGCTGTCATCAGGGTGGTACAGAGAGTACAGCAGTATGGTGGCTGACAGCAGTTTGAGCCCCAACCAGCCTTAGACCCAAACAGATTAGGGAAGAGAGGCCTCTGCAGTGAATTAATGGATGTTCTGGGCTCGCTCTCTTGGCAGTAGCAGCTCCTGAGATTTGAGTGGGCAGTGGGCCCCTTTGTCAGCAGCATGTATGCCTTTACTCCCAAGATATGGGGGACAGCATGTCTGTCATCTTTGGCTCCCAGACAGAGAGCTGCAAAAAGATAGAGAGGGGACCAGCTCTCTGCAGCATCGCTGACATCATGAAACCAATGATATCACAATGCTGTCAATGGAGTGGAGTTGAAAGGAGCCAGCCAGAAGAAGCAGAGAAGAAGAAGAGAAGCAGAGAAGTACTAGTATTTCAATAGCATGAAAATTGCAATGGTTAATTATTTTGTAAAATGTTGGTTTCATACAGTTTATACATTTTCAGCACTTCAGTTCTTTCAATCTTGTTCTGACTGATACAGAGTTTGATAATCTGTACTTATTAGTATACTTTAGGCTCTGTATTGTGAATCAATAGCAGATGCTTAAATGGGCTCAGTGAGTTGCGACAGATTGGCCATTACACTTAATCCTTAAAATAAGGCTTTAGTCCATTTTGTTTTTCAAGTACACCATAGCTTCCAGAAGATTAGAACAGCTATTCTTCTTTCAATTTTGTATGTATAAACCACATTATCATTTGGTTATTGTTTAATAAGCACAATATTAAATGCTCAATATGGACAAAGTATTCTGGCTTTGTAAATGTTAATCTAAAACTGCATATAAACGTTACTTTTTTTCCCTTTTCTGATAGATATTTTTACAAATATACCTAATATTTGTACATGCAGTCACTAGACTGTGCAGCTACCACATTGCAAATTGCAGTAACTTGCATACTCTCAAAATAACTGCTATGAATGTGTTAGGTTTAAGAGTTTAAAATAACAACATACGTACATATTAGAAAAAATAATAATGTTGATTTGAGCACAGGCGAAAAAATGTGCATGTATATAATGTATTTTTCAATATGTAATAGGATTTAAGTGATCCTGTCACCTACAGAGGTATTCGTTTTGTGGGCTGTACCAGAATTCAGCTATTAAATTGCTAAGAACTAGTGACTCACTGAGACACTGCCTGACTGATTTGTATGATGCCTAAGTTTTATTCATGAAGTACTGGTTCCCAGTGAATTGAGACTACACACTCATGAATAGATCAGCCTTAAAAAAAGAATGCCTCTAAAGGGCCTGATTTTGAGTTAGTAGCAAATCAAAGAAATGGAGCAAATTTGCACCTAAGCAAAACCATGTCACATTAGAGAGGGAGGTAAATTTAAATGTAAAAGATTTATAGTTTGGATATGTTATGTCATAGATCAACTTTAATTTCAGTGTAAAAATAAAGCAATCAAGTATTTGTGTGCTACATGAAAAAACAGCCAGTATTTCCCTTGCGCGCAAAAAAATAAGTCAATTTGTACCCCTTGCATTGTAACGTGGTTTGTCCAGGTGCAAAGTTGCTTCTTTTCTTTACTGTGATCCTAACTTATAATCAGGCCCACAGTGTGTAGGTGACCAGTTCATTTTAAAATGGTATTGATGGGAAATATGGTGAATAATAATCACTGCTCTTATTTCTGTTGTAAAATATTTTTTTTCATCTGAGATTTATATAACCATGTATACCATCTTTGGTAGTTTAGTTTACTCTTTTCAAGTTTTTATTATGGTTTTCAAAAAGTGTGATAACAGAAACATGAGTCATGATTCATCAACATAAGCAAAAATATTTCAGATTACTGATAAAAAAGTGGGTTTCTTTTTAAATTAGCATACCTTCCCACATATTGAGCCTGATTCATTAAGGAAAGAGGGGGAGGTAAATTTAAAATATGAGGACAGATTTATAATTTAGCATTTATAATTGAGCATGTCCTAGATCATCTTTTAATTGAGCATGTCCTAGATCATCTTTTCATGTCAGTGTAAAATAAAGCTATCAGGTATTTGCTTTCCTACATGAAAAAACAACCAGGATTTTCCTTATGTGCAAAAAAATAATCTCATTTGCATACCTTGCATTGCAACATGGTTTTGCCAAGGTTCAAAGTTACTCATTTTTTTGCTTTACTTTCCTTAATGAATCAGGCCCGAAAGCTTTATTTTTACACTGAAATTTAATGTTGATCTAGGACATGCCTTTCCCCAACTATAAATCTGCCCCCACATTTTGAATTTACCTCCCCTCCTATTCAACATGGTTTTGCCAAAGTGCAACGGTCTCTTATGGCAGAAATTAGGCAATGTAAGTAAAATCTCTTATCCTATGAGTGAAAATAGATTGCTGAGAGTTTGTTCCACAATCAGGGGGCGTTTTCGATACTTTGATAAATCTCTAGAAGAAAGCCAGATGGAGGGTCATAGAAGGAGTTGTTTAATAGCGCCGTCTGAATACAGCAATGGTGTCTATGGCAGCATTGGGTTAATAAAGGGGTCGTATTACAGGCCATGCTGGCCACCGCAAGTCTTTAATTAAGTTTTGGTGCACTCTCCACGCCATATTGCCATATAAATAAAAGGGAGGTTGGCGGTGGGTGCTGCTGGTGGTAGCAGGAGGGCCGGGTTCGACTTGGTTTGAGGTGCCATTTTGATCTGCAGTGGAAGGCTTCAGACACAGCCTTGTTGAGTGGCTTCATTTTTGTTGACAGGTCATCAGGTGTCCTGCTTTATTGGCTAGACTCTTTTTGACTCTGTTGCTTGCTTGTACTATCTTACTCTGTTCACCATTTATTTAGAGTAGTTCTGTTTCAACTATTCTCTCTCTCTCTCTTTAGATGATGTTTCCTTTCTTTCTTAGCCTAGAGCCTGTCTCTTTTTGGGTGCGGTCAATCATCCATCAAAGCCATCACCAACATCTTTTCACTCACTTATCTAAACTGTTGCCAACTATCTCTCTCCCTGCTGCTGTTGTGGTCAACTGATTCAAGCCTTTTGGTGCCTAGCAAAAGCACTCTGTGCTTTACCTCACTGACAACTCCGGCTTTCACTGTCTGAAATGCTGAAGATGTTGGCAAACTAGGCCATCAGAGTGGTAATACTGTGGCGTCTGTTCACATCAGTCACTAAGTCAGGGCCAACAATTGTAATTCACTTATTTTACACACAATTCAGTGCTAAACTTCTAAATACAATGGGCCTGATTCATTAAGGAAAGTAAAGCAAAAAACAGAGCTACAGGATAGGTGTAAATGCAGAGTAATATAGATGATGGTCTCGAATGCATACTGGAACATATGTTTGCAATCTGTAAAAATGCATATTATGTACAGTAGACATTCATAACATGAAATAAAACCTTTTGTTTTAAATAAAAAAAAATGTTATGCTATTAATGACTATGGGCCTGATTCATTAAGGAAAGCTAAGCAAAAAAATTGAGCAAGTTTTCTTACTCAACTTTTCTGGACAAAACCATGTTGCAATTCAAGGAGTGCAAATTAGTCTATTATTGTGCACTTAAAGAAAATACTGGCTGTTTTTTTATGTAACACAAAAACTCACTACCTCCTTCTGTGTTCTGTCCACATAGCAAGACAGATAAATAATATTTTTATTCTCTATGGGGCAGATGAAGAGTTTTCCATAATTTTGCCCCAAATGCTGTACTGTACTGTGCAATGTGCTATGTTAGCTACATTTATTGTATTTGTTTTAGACTAATTTGCGTCTAAGTTTTTTTGTATTATTATCATATTTATGTATTATTACTATATGTATTTGCTTTATATTTGTGTACCCTAGCTGTATGGCGTTATATAATCTGTGATGCCTTATAAATAAACAATGATGGTGATGATAATGATTATTGGTAGACTTGTGATAATATGTGATCATTTGATTTGAAGTACCTGTGGTGAGTTAGAATAAGGCAATACAATCAATATTTATATAGTGCCAGTAAATTCCACACCGCATAACAATTGGACATACTAAACTATTGTTATGGCTAGCGGCTAGCTATTGACATAAACTTCTAGAACAGGTGAACTGAGGTATTCGCCTTTGGAGAGCTTGTTGCACTCACAAGTACTTGGATGCCCCCAGCTCTTAACTCATAGAGTAGTAGAAGTTTAAACGCAATACCGCAGCTGGTAGGTAGGAAGCAGTAGCCAAGAACAGCGGATGGTCAGGAGCAGTCTGGGGCCAGGTGGTCCATAGCAAGCAGGAGAATCAGGGATAGGCCAAAGGGTCAGGGCTAGCAGCGAGCAATGATATCCAGTAATAAAGCCAGCAGTCAGTGCAATCAGCATACAAGCAGGGTCCAGCAACAAGCCAAGGGTCACAACAGAAAACAGAATCAAACAAAGAGAGTATCAACAGCACTTGAAGCAGGTCATCTAGGGGGTCACACAAGCGCTATAGCCGACAGGTAGACTAGGCCCTCCCTGCCTTAAATACAGAAATTGACCACTCAGCTGCAATGCCCCTGTAATTATCCCCAGATGCTGCATAATTAAGAGGGCCCCCCCTACGCACGAGCCCGACAGTGAGAAGTTGCTAGGAAGCAGCGCTGATCCAGAGAGCACCTTGATGGCGGCCAGGATGAGCAGGGTGGATGTCACGTGCCAGCTGTTAGGGCAACAGCTGGGATGCTAGCTGCAGAGCCTGAAGGCAAGCCGTTGTGGCAGCTTGTGACTATTATAAACTGCAATGAATGTCATTTGTGTTGAAATACCTGCATGTAATGCTGATTATTGGGATATTGGGATATTTGTAGTATTGATAATATCATTTGATTTGAAATATTTGTGAATTTATAATGCTGAATATTCAGATATTTGTGATAATGATGATGATGTAATTTGGAACATTTCTAATGATGAGAAAAGATAGGAAAAGATTATATACAGACAATAACTAAGACAGCAATGTATATATTACATAGAGACTGTTGTGGCCAACAGAACAGAATGTTATTGTTCTGACACACACAGGAAATCTCTAAAATAATAAAAAATGATCTAAAAGTAAATAGTAACTTAGTGTAAAGTAATGTAAATTATTTAGGATTAAAAACAGCCCAGCACTTCATGATTTTAGGAGGTTTTCAGCGATTTCCACGGTTAAATCTAAAATCAAATAAAACACTAGCCACCTTTTGCCAAAATCACGACCAACAGAATAATAAAAAAAAAAGGATGATTTTGAAAGTAAAACCAAAACATGGGGTATCTCACTTATTTCTAATTTTACAATTGTAACTTGTACAATAAGCATACCCCTGTTTTGTGGAAAATGTGACAAGTGCCTTATTTTTCATTGTACTAAATATAAATATATTTATAAAGGTCAAAGTAAGTGTTGTCAATCTTTTTTTCATCAGTTTGTACTACTAAAGTGCAGCTGAACAAAATGACAATCCATAACAATACAAGGTTAAACATTTTGTAACTTTGACATTTATTTTACAAATTATCTGATAGTTGTTTCCTACCGACACATAAAGTTTAGTTTATCCATGGTTTCAGTCAGTGTTGGAAAACATACTTTGATTAATTCATAAGTCAATATACTTCATAACTTTTTAAATCACTAACTGTAGCATTTTAACTTCTCAGTAATCTTCACTTTCTCCCATTTTCCTCTTGATTTATGTGAAAACTTACAACAAAAAAATGTATGATGGGTAGATGTGTACTGAATGTGGCACATGATTGGACAGCAGCAGTGGAATTTCAATTAGGTGCCTCCTTCAATGCATTACTCCCATCTTAGCTGTTTGAATGCTTACAGTGGGCTGCAGTAAATTGATAATGAAATATTTTCTCCTACTTCTATCAAATATTATGGTCTAGACACTGGAATCAAATCACAGTAGGGGTCGTAGAGGAGCATGTTTCACCAAAATGATGCACTGGGAGGCTAGTTAATAATAAGGGAGGGTTGTGTAAATTTGATCAATTCCCTTAATACCATATGAAACATTTGAATCTGAACTCATGAATCCAAAGGCTCAAATTCAAAGTACTGTGCATGTAATAATATAAGCTAGATTCTGGGCCTGCAAATGTTGTAAACAGATAAATAACGTTCAGTTGGTTAGGCACTTTAATTATGATAAGACATAAGAGATTCATTTAGATTGAATATATGAACATTTTGTTCACTAATATTTTGTATTACATTAATACCGGTTCTATATTAGAGAATGTGACCATGTGATTTCCCCGCATATTTATGAGTTCTATATGTGAATATTGTGCTAAACTGCAGGACACTGTATTATTTTGCTCTGACCCAGCAAACTTTTTCTAAGAAATCTGTATTGGTACAAAAAGATTTGTTCATTCATTTCTACACAGTAGTACTATACTGAGTTTAGCTTGTCTTAATTATAATGAGTCTAACAAATAATGTCTCATAACATTTTTGTTGGATCAGTGACATGAAAGGATTAAATTACACCAGTTCTCCTTCCTTGCCCTGAATCCAGTGTTTATATGCATATGCTACTCTTCCATCTCCACATAAATAAATAGAAGTAAAAAAAACAGGTGCTTTATTCCTCTGTGTACGGGTGAATTTCTTGTATGTCCTCCATAAGCCAATAAAGGTCAATTTGTCTAAACCATTCCCGTATGTCAGGGGGCACAGGAGACCGCCAGTGGACTGGGACAACTGCTAAGGCAGCATTACATAGATGCCAAAGTAAGGATTTTTTGTATTGAGAAATTGGTATATTTGAGATACTAAATAACTAGAAGTCTGGTCCATCTGGGACTGAGGTGCCTAAAATCTTCTCTGTAACAGTTTTCCCCCTACTCCAAAATGTCACTATCACATGGCAGGACCGCCATATGTAGAAGGTGGTTCCTGGTCCAGAACTACATCTCCAACTCGACCCCGAGAAATCCAAGTGCCTTTTGCTAAGTTGAGAAGGGCATCATGTACCAAGGGGAGAGGACCTTGTATCATGTTTCCACCACAGAGAGGCTAGAGGAGCTCGCCATTGTGTATTGGAAAGCTTTTGTCCAAAATTGTTCAGAGGATTCTCTCCTCAATTCTCTGTCCCAAGTACTGGCATAAACAAGTAATTTGGAGTATAAGTTAACAATGAGTATTTGGTATATCTTTGAGATATGTTTGGGTTTGGTGGAAACGCAGCACAACTCCTCAAAGCCGGTCAGAGCCCTACTCGCGCCCTCCATAACATCTCTCGATTGTAAATAATGTCTAATTTGCAGGTATGACCAAAACTCTGAAGCAGATAAGCCTAGTCTGTCCTGTAAGAGAGAGAAGGCATGTACTCGTCCATTAACCACCAGCTGGCCACTCCGAAGCATCTTGTCTGTGTACCAAATTCCAAAAGCCCCTGGTGTAAGTCCGGGTGTAAAGTCAGGATTGGCAGTCAGGGGAGTAAGAGACGATAATGGGGATGATATAAATTTTAAAGTTTGGAGTCTGGCCCAGCATTGAAGAGTGGGCCCAATTTGGGATGTGAAGTGTATGCGAGTTTGGGCAACCAGAGAAATTTAGTTGTGGAGACCCCCATTGCATGTTCTTCAATATGAATCCACTGCTTAAAGGGTGTCGTTCTAGTCCACTCTATTACCCTGTTTAGAATTATCGCATGATAATATTTAGCAAAGTGATGGAGCTGAAAGGCCCCCTGACTCTTCCGCCTATATAAAATGTCATGGCAAAACCTAGGGGGCTTACCAGCCCAAACAAATTCGCGTACCAATCTTTGTAGATCTAAAAAGAATCGGGGAGGAATATGTATAGGGAGGGTTTGGAGAAGGTATAAGATCTTTGATAATACTTATCCTCCCTAGCCATAAGAACCACCGAAAACGCTAGTGGGCAAAGTCTGCTCGAAATTTGGGGATCAATGGGGAAAATTAATTTTGTATAAGATGGAGAGGTCTTCCGTTAGCAATACCCCCAGGTATTTAATTTGAGAGGGTTGCCAGGTGAAGGGGAATGAGCTTTTAAGACCTTCCGCAAAGAGCGATGGGATGGAGAGGTTCAGAGCCATAGATTTTGTATAGTTGATTTTAAAATTGGACAGTGTACCAAACCTTTCAAATTCAAGCATTAAATTGGGTAGTGAGAATAAGGGATTAGTTACCGTCGCTAATAGGTCATCTGCGAAGAGAGTCAATTTGTGCTCTGTCGTCCACACCCTCACTCCGTTTTTTCACGTAACACGGGAATACTTGATAGATTTATTGTTACAATGAAATTTAAAGTAGATATAGGACACGCCCTACCCCAACTATATATCTATCCTTGCATTTTAAATTTACCACCCCCTCCAATGCAACATGGTTTTGCCAAGCTGCAAAGTTACTCCTTTTTTTTGCTTTCCTTTCTTTAATGAATCAGACCCTCTGTGTGCAGAAATGAATCACTAGCCAATACTCTTTAAACAGTGCACTAGAAAAACATCAGCAGTGCGCTACCCCTTCAACAGATTATCCCACACACACACCCCTGACACATACATAATAGAGGAATATCTGAATAAATTAATTCCTTACTCTAAATTGTATGGATTTTAGAAATCACTGAGGAGTTCTGTCACCATATAAAATCTGAGGTTGCAGGTATATTGCTTTTATATATGACTCAAAATTCCAAAGCAACGTCTAATACCTGTAATCTCTATATCTACAGTATGGGAACATTTTCCTTATAACAAACTCGTCTTTCTACTAAATACTGAAATTAACTAATGAGTGCCCTGGACAGAACAGAACACTGGCGTACTCTCTACGTGCATATTGGTGGGAATAGATGCTGCCTCTCAGCAGCAACAATCTACCAGAGGGGACATGCTTAGAGTTTTACCTAAGAACAATGCCTTTCTCTAACCCTGTGCTGCACTTTCCTACCTGTTCTTCTAGCTTTGACTTCATGATGCTGTTGCTGGTGTCATAAATTTAGTTGCTGCTTGGCCAGATCCTGGATTTTTGGGGCCCTGATTGGAAAATAAATTGCTACTATTCACACCTGGAAAGCTGAGCAGTGAATGAACAATCTAGGCCTCCTTCCCCCCATACCAGCCTCAAAATGTAATTAATAGCATTCCAATTTAATAAATATGCACTATATAGTCACAGCATTACATTAAATGAATAGCCACCACATTTAATAATTAGGCCCGTCCCCCTAACCAGCCCAACATTAAATTAATAGGGGGAGTTTCAATTAGGAGCAAGGTGCCTGTGACTGTTCTGAAGACAATTTTCAATTGATTGAATCTCCCCCATAGTGTTCACGTTTAATAAATAGCATTCCCATCTAATAAACAGACATTTTCCACCCTTACCAGCCAAACATTAAATTATTATTATTAAAAATTAATTAACACACCTATTTCACCTCTCATCAGGCCCCACATTAAATGAATAGGATTCCCATTAAGGCCTATTACCCATTAAGGCCTATTTCCCCACTAGCCCCAAAATCAAATGATGGCTTTCATCTTTCCCCACTTTAATAAATTAATTTAATTATTATTGAAAATTAATATATTTCTGATTTTTTATATTACTTACATTTTTATTGTATTTATGTAGCATATATTTATATACTCCACAGATATTCCCTCTTTTTTTCAAACCTCCAGTACCCTGAATCACCATCTGTTCTCTCCAGACCCCCACCCTCCCTCTTGTTTTCTTCAGACACCTTTTCCCCTCCACTTCTCTCCAGCCCTCTATCCTGTTCTCTCCAGCCACCTCTTCCCACCAGTCTCAAAAGTAATTTAATTATCTCCTCAGATTCTCTTTTTCTTCTCTCTGGCTCTTCTTGCTGTTTTTTCTTGTTGTGTTTTCATCCTGCTTCTTCTGGCTCCTCCTTTTTTTGTCAGATGTTGCTATAGTATACTGAAGTAAAATTACAAGAATTTCATAAGTGCCAAATGCTTTTATTTACAATTACATTAAGCTTATGCAAAGAGTCAATATTTGCAATATTGACCCTTCTTTTTGAAGACCTCTGCAATTCACCCTGGCATGCTGTCAATTAACTTCTGGGCCCCATACTTACTGATGGCCGCCCAGTCTCACCTAATCAATGCTTGGAGTTTGTCAGAATTTTTGGGCTTTTGTTTGATCGTTCGCCTCTTGAGGATGGACCACAAGGTCTCAGTGGTATTAAGGTCTGGAGAGTTTCCTAGTCATGGACCCAAAATTTCGATGTTTTGATCCCCAAGCCACTTAGTTATCACTTTTACCTTATGGCAAGGTGCTCCATCATGTTGGAAAAGGCATTGTTCGTCACCAAACAGTTCTTGGATGGTTGGAAGAAGTTGCTCTTGGAGGATATTTTGTTACCATTCTTTATTTATGGTTGTGTTCTTAGGCAAAATTGTGAGTGATCCCACTCCCTTGGCTGAGAAGTAACCCCACACATGAATGGTCTCAGGATGCTTTACTGTTGGCATGACACAGGACTGATGGTAGCGCTCACCTTTCTTTCTCCAGACAAGCGTTTTTCCCGATGCCCCAAACAATCTGAAAGGGGATTCATCAGAGAAAATGACTTTACCCCAGTCCTCAACAGTCCAATCCCTGTACCCTTTGCAGAATATCAGTCTGTCCCTGATGTTTTTCCTGGAGAAGCGGCTTCTTTGCTGGCCTTCTTGACATCAGACATAAGTACTATAGGTTGTCTCCCACACAAGAAATTACCTTCAAAATTCTCTATCATATTACATATTGTGGAATACACAAAAGTAATGTCGAGATAATTAAGATTCAGAAAGTGGTTATACTAGGTGCTGCTTCTAGTAATAATTAACAGCAAAGAAAAAGAAAAAGAAAAGGTACTACTAATGCGGAAGGCACACCAGATAAATAGTCATTGGGTCTAATAATGAAGAAACATTCTACATGAATGCAAGAATTTGTAAGGATGGATAGAAGTAATAAATGGACACCACATATAAAAAAAAATATTTTATTGATATGTATTAAAAATCATTGATTAAAAAGCGAAATATTAAAATTTCGGAGTCTGGGACAGGCTGATGTATTCCAAATAAGTGAATGAATTAATATAGTGGGGGAGTTATTAATGTTCAAATAGAATAAAGGTATATATTTTTGTCCAAAATTAGATCTATGTTATCTTCAGATGTCAAATTCAATAAAAGCTCAATAGTTCATGTTTATAATTAAAACTCCGTTATAATGTTTTGACTATCATTTGTAGCACATAATTTGTCCATTTGTCAGTCATATATATACAGATGAAGCCCCAAGATATTTTTTATCAGTACTCAAATTTTTGCCATTCATATAAGTACAGATAGTGGCAAGTCTCAAATAAATTCCTAGCGCTAAGGGAATAAATATGAGGATTTTCGTGATGAACAAGTATTGAGAAATTCCAAAAGTCAATAATCTTAAAATATAATGACAAAATAAATTCCTAGTATCGGGTTATTAGTGTCAATAGTAGTCCCGATGTTAACTTGGCTCTCTCAAAAGTGGGGACCGTAGAATGCATGCGCTAATCAAGTTGGAGTAATGTGAGGTAAATATGTTTCCTCTTAATAGAGACAGCTAGTCAAGGAAATCGCATGTATATATTTCAAACAGAAACTTTAATCGGTTAGTGCCAATGGCAGATGTATATTATTATGTATTATATCCAGCGTTGATTCAGAGTGTTTGGAAAATTTATAATCTAGAATATATGACTAGTATACAACCAACCCGACCAATTTCTATCAACCTGTCAATCCTGGCGAGACTAATTTGCCTCTTAATATCCCATTTCTATATGTGATACAAGACCTAAATGTTTTGAGAACTCAATACTCACTATTGATTCTTTATTTGTTCCATCTATTTCTCCCTCTATTTTTCCCTGTACTAGCATGACCTTTCCCCTCTTCCTTCTTTCTTCCTCTCTCCACCTGATCCCTCCCCTTATACCACTCGGCATTACGTGTGATTATCTGTATTATAAATGATGCATACATTCTCATACCTGGGTTCTTGTTCCTTTTTTTCCTGTAAACCCCCTTCCCACTCCCTTGGAAAAATCTCAACTTTTTTTTTAAAAAAGAAAATAAGAAAGTTTCACTGTGCTCCCTCAGTACGCCTACCCTGTGGTGTCACAATGCCTCCAATGTTCAGGGCAGGAAATTCTCTCTGATTATAAACAATGAAATGAAAAAATAAAAACATCAATTAAAGGAAGGAAGGAAGTTTGGTGAAAATACAATATACATTAAACAATGAAGACCAAAATATAACTATATGTGGGGATAATAGCTATAGCTAACACATTTAGGGCCTGATGCTGAGTTTGGAACAAAGCATAAAAAGTAAGTTTGCTCCTAGACAAACCCTGTTAAAGGGGTGCAAATTAATTTATTGTGTTGCACTCAAGGAAAATAGTCTCTACTTTTTCATGTAGCACACAAATACTTGATAGCTTTAGCTTTACACTGAAATGTAAAATTGATCTAGGACATGCCCTATCCCAACTATAAATCTCTCCCCACATTTTAAATTTACCTCCCCTCTAATGCAATATGGTTTTGACAAGGTGCAAATTTGCTCATTTTTTTTTTGCTCTGCTCTCAAGTCAGCATTAGGCTCTTAGGGCCTGATTCATTAAGGTTCTTAAATGAAGAGGATTCTCATTTCAGTCTCCTGGACAAAACCATGTTACAATGGTAGGGGTGCAAATAAGTGTTCTGTTTTGCACATAAGTTAAATACTGCCTGTTTTTTCATGTAACACACAAATATTTGATAGCTTATTTGTACACTGAAATTTAAAGTTGATATTTGTGTGTTACATGAAAAAACAGTCAGTATATAACTTATGTGTAAAACAGAACACTTATTTGCACCCCTTCCATTGTAACATGGTTTTGTCCAGGAGACTGAAATGAGAATCCTGTTCATTTAAGAACCTTAATGAATCAGGCCCTTAGTTACTAAATAGTAAGCCTAAGTATGTATACCATACCTTGACTGGAAAAAATTCAGTAAAAAAATAATAGAACCCAGTCAAACATAAAGAATTAGGAAGGTCAGAATGACCAATCACGTTTTTATATCAGATGCTGTAGATGCCGTTTTAACCAACTGTGTATGTCCTATTCAAAGATGGAGAAAAAATGGCTATGTTTTGCAAATAGTATATAAGTTGGATGTTAGATAAGTTTGTGTTGACACAAAAAAAAATTAAGTTACAAATATGAACCAAACAAATAAAAACAAATTATATTTAAAAACTAGGATGATGAAAGATTTAGTTATATTCAGCATATAATTAAAATCCATTTCATTTTGTATTGTATCACTCTATGCATAACTGTTTTTTAGAAAATCTCAGAGGATGCTTTATCCAGGCAAAATGCCAATAAGATATTTTCTCAGGTAATTATACCCTAAAAGACAAAAAATGTGATTTGTTGGGAACCTTTAATTGCTTCTAAATATTTCATTTAGATAAATACAAGTAAAACTGCAGTTATTTTCATACTAGCTACAATGTTTGTTTAAATGTAATATAACTGTTTATAAATGTATATATGAGATTTGAAAAATGTAATGTACTGAATCACTTCAGAAATAATTAGCAATTTGGTTGATTATAATTAATCATGATCTTGGGTTTCTGTGCTGTATCTGGCAATAGTTGTCTTTAACGTGTGCAAGGCATCATGAAATCTAGAGATTGCCAGACAATTTTGAAGTGCAATGTTGAAGCCAGTTTCGGAAAGCTGAATCTTTTTTAAATATCATAGGTCTTCCAATGACCCAATGACTTACACTTACCTAGGTATATTTCAAGACCATGGACTGTTCTGAAGTGTTCAGAAAGTTTGGATCTAAATCCCATAGAACACCTGTGGAGAGATCTGAAAACAGCTGTTGGGAAAAGACACACTTCAAATCTGGGAGAACTGGGGCAGTTTGCATAAGAAGAGTAGATCAAACTGCAAGTAGATGTACAGGAAGCTCATTTATGGCAATAGGAAGGGATTGATTGCAGTTATTTTGACCAGAGACTGTGCTACCAAATATATGTATATATATATATATATATATATATATATATATATATATATATATATACAAATATATATATGTACACACTGTATGACAAAGTATTTTCCCACACCTGTCCATAATTGAATTGAGGTGTTTCAATCAGACCCTTTGCATCTAGCATGCAGTCTCCATTTGCAATCACTTGATACAAAATGGGTCGTTCTGGAGAGCTCAGTGACTTCAAACATGGTACTGTGATAGGATGTCACCTTTGCAATAAAACGGTTTGTGAAATCATTGTGATATAATTAGAACGTGGAAGCATTTAGGAACAACAGCAACTCACACACGAAGCAGAAGAGCAAATAAAATCACAGAGCGGTGTCAACAACTGCTAAGGCGCATGGTGCGTAAAAGTCATCAACTCTCTGCTGATTCTATAGCTGTAGAGTTCCGAACTTCCACTGACATTAATGTAATCAATCAATATAATATGTGGAAACATTACAATATAAGTTGTGGAAACTAATCATGAGACAGTTAAAACCATGTGCAACATTTTGTCGGAAACAATCACTCTTGGAATAATATAAATGTCTTTAAATAATGGAACAAAAAAAGTAAATTAATTTTATTATTCTAATCTTGCGCACTGATCGACTTAAATACTTATTACAAAGAATTAATTTAATCCCCAAACTTTAGATTCCTACAATCTTTAGGAATCCTTTGGTCACTTATTGTGAAGTATATACTACAACCTCTTTTATCTTCCTTCTTCATTTTTTTTCTATAAAATGTAACTTCTCATGACAAAAATGTGTTTATATTTTTCACTCTATCATATTTAATGGCTTATTGCTGCATCTAGAAATATTGCGATAAAAATTTTATATTCTACAATTTATAATGAGAATTTTAGGCTTAAGCCTGTAAGTATTTTCTATAAACTTGTTTTAAACTATTTTTAAATGTCCTTTCTAGTGTATGTCTCCTAGGTATAAAAAGATTAAGTAATCTCTGTGATTCTCTTAAATTAATTCCTTTAGCTTTTACTGTGTCAATAGCATCATTTATCCATGTCCTTCTCGGTCAGTGTCTTGATTTTCTTTCTTCGTCAAAAGTACATCATCTATCTTCAGCCTCTTATTTTACCCATTTTTCAAATGAAACTTTAGCAGCTAGGCCTCTATATACTGGCTTTCTCAATGGCATTTCCTACACCAGCTGTTTCATTACTGCTGACTCTCTCTGTTCACTGTATCCTGTGGGTAGCTGCATTTATCATTCTATAAAGTTTCAATTTTGCTGCTTCAAGGTTTCTTTCTTTCTTTAGTCCAACTCTTTCTGTTCCTAATGTTTCTTGTTACTAGGTATTTGAAACAATATTTTCATTAGATATCATTTACCATATTTTGAGCCAGAAAGCATTGGAAAAATGTTATTGATACAGAAAATGTTTACCATAAACCGATTCTGCATCCTCTTGTCTGCTGAAGCCTAGAGGCATCCAAAGGAGGCTGTTTCAAATAACCTTGTGTTAGATTATCCAAGCTTCCAGTTGGCTGTGGATAGCAAGACGTACCTAACATTAGGGTTAATATTCAGTAAAACAATTTGTTTATGCAGTGCATGTTATTCTTTATGTTAATGTGAGTTCTTGATATTCATAATGCTAAATATTTCTCATGGCATATTTTGGCATCTATTTTGGGTGCTATTAAATTCAGTACCTTTCAACAACCTTTATGTGAGCTATTATATCTAAACTGTGTCCATACTCAGCTCCTGTTGAGGTCCTTCTCAGTGAGGGTACCACTCAGCGAATGCTAAAAAAGGGCCACCACCATATTTTGACACCAAGGCAGCCCTCTTATATGGTTATTCTATCACCTCAATCTCACAAAAGTAGACACAGACTGCTTTTTCTGGGGCAGTTCTAAAAAAATCAGATGAACATCTCTATATGTGCAAGGTGACTAGGATTACACCCATTAACCCAGTTTCTCATGTTTCTATAAAAATCTGTTGATCACCAATATTTTTACCATCACATTTTTTAAGTCACTAAATCAATGTTGTCATGCCAGTTTTTGCCATATGCCAGTATCAGTATGATGTTCTATTCTACTAGCCTATATATTTATCTACTGACAAACAAATGTATGGTATTTGCACTATAAATTTTGCCGACAAACACAAACGTATAGCTAAATAGTATTGCGCCACACTGCAAATCTTCAATGCCCTGCCCTTGCAATCTCTACATCCTACAACAATATACAGTATCACACCTTTCTAATTACATCTCTAATAATTTTACAAGGGTGTCTGAATATATATATATATATATATATATATATATATATATATATACACAGTATATATATATATATATATATATATATATATATATATATATATATATATATATATATATGTGTGTGTGTGTGTGTATGTTAAATTAGTAACTTTGTTAAATAAGTAACTATTATACTGGGGGTGGATCAGTATAGGTGGCCAAACTGATGAAATTCTGGTTTACAGCGCCTCAAGCCAAGCGACTAGATTACTTCCAGTATGACTGTTAGTGTAGTTGGAAGGTGTGGCTTACATAGTGATCATCTGCAGTTCTGGAAACATTTACCAAAATGGTTGATGTCAAACCATACAAAATGGAGGACATCTAACAATTCCAAAACATCCTTTGTGTCCCTAAGCCTACTGAAAGGTGCATGGGTTTATGGTAGAAGATGGTGGTGTTTAAAGAGGAACAGGAGTCTTTCACAGGCAAAGTGGAGGAGTTATGTTGACTGAGGATGTTGCCAACTTAATGTAATGAAAAGTTTCACACACAAAGTTGCCCCAATAACTGTAATAAGTACATTTCAGATGCCCCTCCAACTTTCTTTATTAATATAAGGCTATAGTGAGCAATATTTTGGCGGGGGGGGAATAGAAACATTTAGTAATAAAGTGGTAGGAGGTTGGATTTTAATGTGACATTTACAATTTTGCACAGTGTTCATCTGGACAATTTTTTTTACCTGCCCACCCACGAACGTGCACTACTTTGCGGAGGTATCACCTGGGAGTGGATGGCAGGTGTGCACCTTGTTGTTTGCTGGGCAGCCAATCAAGGTGCATTGGTGAAAAAGCAAGCTGTTTAGTGGTGCACATCAAGTGCACTTTATACACGAGGACCACTGCATTATTTGGTCAATTGCCGGATGTTGGCTGCAGTGTTACAGCAGGTGTCGCCAGCAATATATTTTATTTAATTATAGGTAGCCGTCAAATTAATATCTAATTAGGGAAAATGTCAGATCTTTATATGTTTCTCAGGACCCTTGGTCTAATATGCTTCAATATGTTGTTTACAGTGAGAATCATGCCACTAGACTTAGAATTTCACCAAAATCACCAATTTACTTTGGTACTATATGTCACAAAATGTATGTATTAGACTGAAACAGTTTTGGGGAGATACCATTATGGAATAAATTACATACGTAAAGCATTACATGTGGCAAAATCTATTTTCTAAAGTAAAAAGTGATATTAATATGATTTTTAACCAATCATGAATCATGAATCTACTCCCCTAATAAAGCATTGTGGCTTATGAAACACATAGGATGTGGCTGTGATTTCCCAACTACAAGAGACATAACATTCGGTTTCGTGCACTTTCAAATTTGTTTGAGAAAAATCAGTTTGCATGGATCAGGAAACTTGTTTCGGTTGTTTATAGCTAAGCTGTCTTAGTCCATTACAGATAAGCCGATTCCTAATTCTCACTGTATGCATTATTTATAATATGACTATTAAATTATATATTACTTATTACACTATTCGTGCTCTTTTGGGCTGCCAGAACTTGTAAAGACCAGTAGTGCACCAGGAAAAAATGCTTAAATCTAACTTTGAACTAGTTTTTACCCCAATAGAGTGCTGAATAGACTAGGTCTGTGGGACATTATGAGAGAGGAAGGCATCATCATCATCATTTATTTATATAGCACGTTGATATTTTCCTGTTATAGTATCACCAGCCTAGCCTGTCATAGCCTTGTGCTGGAACCATTTTTTTCAGGGGAACCCACACCCCTTGTACCAAAGAAATTGATGCAATCCAGGTTATGAGCACTAGTGCTTAGATCCCGTTTGTTGGGGTGGGGTGCACCATTCAAAAACATATAACTTATTTAAACTTTCTTTTAACACTGCAAAATTTCATGTTGCTAATCATCAGAAGAAGCACAGATTGCTGCACTAGCCTTCCAGCAGCCAACTAAGATATGCAAACTGCATATATCATGATCATCACCATTATTTATAGAGCGCCACTGATGCCGCAGCGCTGTTCAGAGAGCTCATTCAAGAGTACATCAGATCCCTGCCCCATTGGAGCCCCATCGGAGCTTACAGTCTAAATTCCCTAACACACACACAGACAGACAGAGAGAGAGAAATGCTAGGGTCAATATTTGATAGCAGCCAATTAACCTACTAGTATGTTTTTGGAGTGTGGGAGGAAACCGGAGCACCCGGAGGAAATCTGTGCAAACATGGGGAGAACATACAAACTCCACACAGAAAAGGCCATGGTCGGGAATTGAACTCATGACCCCAGCACTGTGAGGCAGAAGTGCTAACCACTTAGCCACCGTGCTGCCCCATATATGTGAATACCCCTTTACTGTATACTGTCCATGCTTACGAGTCTCTTCTCTATGCTTGCCTTTTTACCACGCCAATTATCTCTCTAAGCTTAAGGAATTTCAAGTATGAGATGCGTCTCAATCCACATACGTATGTAGGTGTACACATTTTATTGTGTGCATGTGCAGGACAGAAGTCCATATTTCATGGTGTCAAATCCAACGTATGCTATCCGTGGATTAATGCTGATCTTACACACAATCAAAGGAAATCTCCCTGCATGCATGCATTACGATCGATCGGAGAACAGAATAAACACAGCACCATCACTTGTGTGTATACAATTTGTTCAGTTTAATGCATACCAGGTTACACATTTTTATAGTACTTCTGAAGAACTTGTTGATGTGCAAAAACAGTTGATGTGTCGCAAGATCAGTTTCCTGACAAGCCTGCGGTTGTACTTGTTCTAGCCTTATGGTGCAATTTTCTAAGAAGTTTAAAGGTAGCACCATTATTTGTAATCAGCTACTTCTGCGTATGCCATCTTTACATATGCTTCTAACATCATTTGCAAAACTTCTTACAATTTCTAAAATATATATGTATATTGCTGAGCATATTAAAATGTGAAGCATTCTTAAAGGTACACTACATATTATATAAAATACATTGTCAATGGTAAACTAGATCTAACTCTACATGAGCCCCAAAGTGTGAAGCTTATATTGGGAACATAGGTGGCAAAAGACATCATAGGTAACCAGCTCGACCAATACACTTGTTTCAACCACCCCCCAAAAATGGTGATCGACAGGATAGACTTACTTTGATATTCTAAGAGCTATTGCAGAAGTTTTGTATGTTAAAGAGAAAAAGACATCCTGCATACTTTAGAAATAATACCAAGTAAAGATAAGGAACAGTAGGCTGTGGTAGTTGGTGAATGTACTGTCCAGTAACTTTACTTCTAAAACCTGATCACTGCTATTAAAATGGGGCAGAGTGCCACAAAGCCAGACAGGTGACAACCCTATGTGTATAGGTGGCCACAGCTGTCATGCAAGAAGTAGTTACACATATACCCAGAGGATTTTTTTATATGTAAATATATGCAGGCCTGCTGTGTTACTACAGTCTGCTGAAAGAAAAGAAGAAATTCTAAATACCATGAAACTGTATGTTCAAGTTTGTTTGTGGTTCAGAAACCCACACAGATGAAAGGAGACTGTCTTACTTTAAGTGAATGAGCATCTGCTGAAGGAGTCATTGTTAAATTCATGCTGGGCCTATAATGTATTTTGTTTTTGACAGATGAATGTAAAGTTGGACTTTCCAAGTTCAATATACTTTCTTCGCCAGCCAAAAGAAAGATGGTTTGTGTCCTGTCAATAATATGAGCAGCTTGATGAAAGCATATAACTTTACACATGTTTCAGGCAAAAAATGGAAAGTTATAAAATGTGCAAGCATGTCATGCTATTCAATAGAACCGAGCCAATGCTTTATCCAATAGAATTTTGAGAATTTATGGATGAAATAAAAAACTATAGAAACAATAAAAGAAAAAAATGTTGAATAAAATAGTACAACATCATATCAATTTTAATGCTCTAATATTTTATTAAGATTTGAAATCATAGGAAACCCCATATTTCATGCTCCCATAATTTAAAAAACAAGAGGTGGCAGCATTATAGTTTGCATGTGAAACACATTAAATTAAGCGCTTAATCAGATAGAGGTGAAACCTGACACACACTCATATCATCATCGTCATCATCAGATATTTATATAGCGCCACTAATTCCGCAGCACTGTACAGAGAACTCATTCACATCAGTACCTGCCCCATTGGAGCTTACAAAAAATTCCCTAATATACACACAGACAGACAGAGAGAGACTAGGGTCAATTTGATAGCAGCCAATTAACCTACCAGTATGTTTTTTGGGATGGTTTTTTTTTCTTATACCAAGGTACTGCAATAAAACACTATTATTGCAGTTATTATCATTCCTGGCCTTTCCATTTTCATTATTGTCTTTCAATGGAATCATTGTATTTGGTATTGGTAGAGCTACAAAACGCTAAAGTGTAGCTGGGAAAACAATCATGTGAGTGGAACATTAATCTGCATAGATTTTAATGAGAAGGAAATGCAGTCATTAAATGCTACATTTATTAAGCAAGAAACAGTGAGATGTTGTAGTCTCATTTTACATTACCCTAAGGGTAATGTCACATAAACTATTAAGTTATACTAGCTTTACATGGCACTTATCTGCTAAAGAACTGATAAGAAATGGAGACACAAAACTGGTGTTTAAACACTCTACAATTGCTAGTTCTGTGTCTCCATTCATTACTATGTATCAGTGCTTTAAATATAAAGTTCCATGCTTAAAACCCAGTATTTAAATCAATTGTGAAACATTATCCTTAGAATGATGTCACAGTGCTAGAAAATTGCAGCATTTTGCAGCAAGCTTTAATCTGCACAGTGGCGTAGTGGTTAGCACGTCTGCCTCACAGCATTGGGGGTCATGAGTTCAATTCCCGACCATGGCCTTATCTGTGTGGAGTTTGTATGTTCTCCCTGTGTCTGCGTGGGTTTCCTCCGGGTGCTCCGGTTTCCTCCCACACTCCAAAAACATACTGGTAGGTTAATTGGCTGCAATAAAAAATAAAAAAATTGACCCTAGTCTCTCCCTCTCTGTCTGTCTGTGTGTGTGAGTGTGTGTCTATAGTAGGGAATTTAGACTGTGAGCTCCAATGGGGCAGGGATTGATGTGAATGAGTTCTCTGTACAGCGCTGCGGAATTAGTGGCGCTATATAAATAAATGATGATGATGATGATGATGATGATGATCTCTGACTTATCTTTCCCATTATTGTCTATTTAGTGCTACAAAATGCTTGTGAAGAGCTGGAAATGCGGTGATGAGGGGAAGCCAGAATTTACATAGATCATAAGAGAATAAAAAAAGCAGTTTTTACAGTCTACATTTCTTCGCAAAACACTAGCATTTTTTATCCTTGTGAGAAATCAGGCTAGGGATTTGTGATATAGTTACAGATACATGTCATTTATTAGCTATATATGGTGTGATTAATGAGATTGCTCTAAAACTATTAGGTTAAAGTCACACTGTGATGCAAAACACCATGTGTAATGAAATGTAGCATGTAACTGTTGCATGTCCTTCCCATTTAATGTATGTAGATTCTGTGTTGTTCTGAAATAGACCATAATTGTAAAGAAAAGTCAGAGAATAAAATTGTCTACAAAGCATTAATGTTTTGTGGTCGTGTGTAACATTTACTCTTACTATTGGAGGATTTTATGCAGCCACCAAACTTCATGCAGCCATGAAGCTGGTTCTATAGGGGGATGACAAATATGTATCCTGTCCCATGTGTTTACTAGTTCTTAGATTCGTGAAAGAAGAAAAATTGTAACAAGGTTCTTTAATTTCAGAAGTATACACTATAGCTATGATACACTATGGGGCATATTCAATTGACGGCGGGATCGCCGAAAATCCCGCGCTCCAAAAATATTACCGTTAATACGGTAATATCCCTGAGCTGCGAGCTGAAATCCAGCGAGTAAATTACCGTATTAACGGTTTCCCACGCAGGATTACCGTAATAACGGTAATATTTTTGGAGCGCAGGATTTTCGGCGATCCCGCCGTCAATTGAATATGCCCCTATAAGTACAAAGGAAATATTTGTTAAAACACATTTTATTGTCATCAATATTTGTGTACTTGGATTGTGCATCTCAAAGAATGATTTCAAAATATAAATGCATAAAACAGATGAAACTACCTTCAGTTCTTGCCAAGAAGAACACAGGTGTAAAGTATCAATAAATGCAAATACAACAGTAAGGGTTAAATTGCAAAGAGATGCAGACCCACAGATACACGTGCTAATAGCCATATCACTTACGGTTGCCTGAGATCTGGTGCAAATACACAGCGATGATGATGGCAGTCACCAGCACTACCTAGCTGCATCTGATTGGATGGTTGCAGATTCACCTCTTAAGCTGAAAGTGCTTTCTTCACTGATTGTGCATATATTATAAAAAATTGTGGGCATATTCCAAAAAGTTGAAGCGTGGGACCAAAAATTTTCATGAATATCTGCTTGGATGTTTGTTCGAGGGACAATACATTTCTGATACTTATGAATGACATTCATTGTGCTTAAGGAGCTTTCACGTTCAGCAGTGTATATTATTAGTGGGCCTTATTCATTAAGTAAAGCAAAAAATTAGTAACTTTGAACCTTGGCAAAACCATGTTGCAATGCAAGGGGTGCAAATGAGTTTATTATTTTGCACATAAGGAAAGCACTGGCTGTTCTTTCATGTAGGACGCTTGATAGCTTTATTTTTACACTGACATTAAAACTTGATCTAGGACATGATTTACGCAAATTATAAATCCGTCCTTACATTTTAAATTTATCTCCACCTCCAATGCAAAATGGTTTTACCAAGCTTCGAACTTACTCATTTTTTTATTTTATTTTTGCATTACTTTCCTCAATGAATCAGTGTTCAGTGTCTTTAAGACTGTCTCAGATATTTTATCACGTTTGTTTGACATGTGACTGATATATTCTCAAAATCGACCTACTCCTCATTGGACTTTAGGAATTTGGAAGAAATCCCAAAGGTGTTTGATTAAATTGTCTCCAAAACAAATGTCTGGACTGCAATGCCACCTTGATTTATAAAGTATGTTCAGATTTCCTTCCTAAAATATTGAATGCTCCATACATTGTAAAAGAAATAATATTGAGTAACAGAAACTTGTGTTTATAATCCATTATAATATAGTGCCTTTAAAAATGTATTGAGTATTGTTCTGGCTTTAATATCAGCCATTTGTACAATTTGGAAAATCTCCATTCATGCAAAAGACTAGAGCCACTTTTATGCTGGCTGTAGTAGACCCATCAATCATGAATCCGATGTTAAGATCCCTGCCAGGGGCGGATTGGGAGCGTAAAGTGGCTCTGGAAAAAAATCTGGAAGTGGCCTCATGTGGACGGGGCCAAATCAAGTGTAGGCAGGGCAAACACAAAAAGAGGCAGGATTAATACAAAGTTGATTATGCCATCAGAGGGCTGAATATTGCTAGACTGCCCATTACATACCACCATTGTCCTAACATTCCCAAATCAGGACTGTCCCGCTGAAACATATTCATGTTTATTTAATAACATGTTGCAGAGGAACTGCCAATATAGAAAAATACAGTTGGCAGACTGTCCTGCTCTCTCCTACCTGTTCTTGTTGCTTTCCCTACCTGTGGTTGCTGGTGTCTCTTGATCAGTTGCCGCTTGTCTGGATCCTGGAATGCTGGGGGCCCTATTTGGAATAAAAATGAGTACATGAAATTTAGAAAACTCCAACAAACTCCGTTGCTGAATCAAAAGCACCCACATTTAATAAAAAGGCTTCCCTCCAGCCCCAATGTTAAAATGCTAGAATTCACATTTAATAAATAAACCTATTTCCCTCCCTCCAAACAGCCCCAGCAATAAATTAACAGCATTTACATTTAATAAATATAACCATTTCCCACGACCATGCCGGCATTAAATAATTCATATTCACATTTAATTAATAGCCCTCTTCCCAAACTCACCCCCACATTCAATTAATAGCCCCCAAACCATCCCATCTTAAATAGTCCCCGCTATTAAATTAAATTGCCCCACCATCAATCCACAAACAAAATAGTACCCATTAATTAGCCACCACCTACATCACACCCATATTACAATGCCACAAGACCCTTTGGCCAACACAAACACTACATTGCCACAAGTCCCCTTGACCAACGCACACAGTGCCATCAGCCCCCCTTGCTGCCTACACACACACACACACACACACACACACACACACACACACACACACACAGTGCCATCAGCCCCCCCTGCTGCCTTCACACACAAAGTGCCATCAGCCCCCCATCTGCTGCCTTCACACACACAGTGCCATCAGCCCCCCTACTGCCTTCACACACACAGTGCCATCAGCCCCCCATCTGCTGCCTTCACACACACAGTGCCATCAGCCCCCCCTGCTGCCTTCACACACACAGTGCCATCAGTCCCCCCCTGCCTTCACACACAGTGCCATCAGCCCCCCCTGCTGCCTTCACACACACAGTGCCATTACCCCCCCTGCTGCCTTCACACACATACACAGTGCCATCAGCCCCCCCTACTGCCTTCACACACACACACACACACACACACACACACACACAGTGCCATCAGCCCCCCCTGCTGCCTTCACACACACACACACACACACAGTGCCATCAGCCCCCCCTGCTGCCTTCACACACACACACAGTGCCATCAGCCCCCCCCTGCTGCCTTCATACACACAGTGCCATCACCCCCCCCCCCTCCACTCACACACACACACTGGAATCAGCCCCCCTGCCGCTCACACACACACACACACACACTAGAATCAGCTCCGCTCGCTCACACACTGGAGTCATCCCCCCACCACGAGCGCGCGCACACACACTCACAGGAATCGCTGCCCCCCGCCTTCACACACACAAACACTCAAAGGAGTCAGCCCCCCCTCCGCACGCCCGCACACATACACACAGACCCTGTCATAAGCCCGCCGCTCTCACTTACTTTTTAGCCGCTTCCAGCTGCACTTTTCTGCTCACATGGGACGGCACCTGTCACATGGTGCGCGTACCATGTGATATCCACTTCTTCTGTTATAGGCCACTCAAAGGGGGGAGGGACAGGCCACAGGAGATCTGCGGTCTCATTCAAAATAAAGAAGAAAAACAATTCAAAGGTAAAAAAAACTGACAGGTGGCCTCAGGTCATCGGCCTACCAGTAAAGTTCCCGGTAAGGCCTATGAGCAATCTGCCCCTGATCCCTGCTGATTACTGATTCAACTAACTTTCATCTCATACATTTTGAAATGTTATCTATAATATCAGCGCAAGAATGATCAGATTAGAAGATACATCCAATATTTAAACCATTCAGTTTTTGTAAACTTAGTGGAACAGGCAAGGTCAGTAAAAGGTCTCTTCTTCATTGGCAACATATACACTGTGCGAAACACAGGGCACGTATTTTCTTGACATGCACACACTAGACAGAGAGTTGTTTTCTCATTATTTTTTGGGGTGTTTTTTTATTGTTTTTTTGCAGCCGCACATATATCTAAATTCCTTTTTTGAACAGTACTATTTTTGTGGTCAAATATTTTTTTCCCTCATGAAATGTTTCTTTGCCTCTGCATCACCAAAAAATCTATCCTAGTCAATCTTTTGACAATTTTAATCTTTGTGAGTTTAAAGTGTTTAATGTGTCATCAGATTTACATGCTTTGCAACCAATTCTATTTTTACCCAACACTAACTACTCATGTTCCTTTATTTTTTGCAACCACTGTTATCTCTTCCAGTGAGTAGGAAAGTATTCATTGAGAATGACAGAGCCACTGACATTTTCAGAAATTGTCAGTATTTCACTTCTTTCTCTCTGCCTTGATGAGGATGGTTCTAATTCTATTCTCCTTTTCTGTTCAATAACTATAACATCCACAGAAGTTGGAATTGTGTTGGAATCTTCAATTGATTTTAGATATTTTATAACAAAGCAATCCATCTTTCTGGTATATATTTGATACGAGCAAATTTCTGAAAATATATTAAAGACTAAGGGCCTGATTCATTAATTGACGCAAAATGAATGTAAATTGTGTTTATTTAAAAACGCACGTACACCGAATATATGCACACCAATATTCAACAAAGAGCAGATCTAAAGATACGTGTCTTGTTAAATATGGGTCTAGGTGTATTCTGCTGTAACAGGCAATACACTGCTGGATATCTCCAATACATATGGGGAATATAAGGTCCCAAAGGAACACACAGTAAAAAAGATATTCTATTAATGTCACCTGTCAATAATATAGGCCCTGATTTATTAAGGAACTTAGGCAAGAATTTGAGCAAGTTTTCTTACTTACGTTTACAGGACAAAACCATGTTGCTATTCAAGAGGTGTAAATTAGTTTATTATTTTGCACAGAAGTCAAATACTGGCTGTTTTTTCATGTAGCACACATATATCAACTTTAAATTTCAGTGTACAAATAAGCTATCAAGTATTTGTGTGCTACATGAAAATACAGCCAGTATTTAACTTATATACAAAATAATAAACTAATTTACACCCCTTGCATTGCAACATGGTTTTGTCCAGAAATCTTAAGTAAGAAAACTTACTCAAATTCTTGCCTAAGTTCCTTAATGAATCAGGCACATAGTCTTTAATGATAAAACATTAAAAATTGTTTTTTTTTATTTTCTCCCCCATAAATGACATTTATTAGAATGTTATGGACTACTGTACATAAAATGCATTTTTACAGTTGATCCTGATTTCAAACACATGTTTTAGCTTGCATAAGCGACCATCATCACTAGTAATCGGCACTTACACCCTGCCTTTGTGGCTGGTACAAGTGATACGACAGACAAACACGTACCTTTGAGATACCCTAAGTTTGAATCAGTGTTGCTGTGCACGCTCGAGCTTGGTACGCCCTTACTGTACAATGTACATATGCCCATTCCCCTTCCTGTTCCACCCATGAAATTGAAAGCTGTAGTAATGGTCCCTTGCGCTCAAAGGTTAATTGGATGTTGTTGCATTCATTGGTATATGGTCCGGTTCTGGGCATGCACAGAACGATTTAACGCAAAATGCGGTACGTATCGACATTTACGTTAATTAATGACTCAGGCCCTAATAGATTCAATATTAAAAATGCAAATTTAGTATATATTTTTAACTGTTCCAACACTATTCTCGTTAGTGTATATAATACTTAATTAAATTATATTGTGTAGAAGTATTGCAAGTTTAGCATTCACTACTAACACTGTCACACCACATGTGTGCAAGATCTGCTATCGTTGGGTATTAAGTAAACACACTTGCATGCCTTATATATGGCTGGTGCAAATGCTATTATTTTACAAACTGGACACATCTTGAGATGGATCCGACAGCACATGTGCATGTAAATACATTTATTCTTGCTTGCCTCTTTTCCTATATATGATACAAATGCATTCTACTCCACATGAGCCCCTCTATCTTTATCCTCACAAAAATAAAAAAATATGTGCCTACGACATCTAAGCATCTCCTCAAACCTCCAAAACAGTTTGGTCTCATACCCAGAAAATAAATCTCACTGTCTCTCCCACTCCTCATAAACCATTCTCACCTCAACCCCTTATATTAAATACCCTGTCGCTATTGTACCCTCTCCACACCTTATCTTAATTTAATAATGCAGAGGTTTAAATGGTTTAAACATAAATTGTTGGTGATATTTAGGGATGTACAGTGGTTTTGAAACTGTCCAAAAGCACTAAAACCAATGTTTTTGAGAGATAAGCACCAATTTTAAAAAGTAACCAGTTTCAGATTTAAAACGGCTGTAAAATTAAATGATTCTGGCCTCAGCTGCACTATATAAGGCTGAGAATCCCTTATATTAGTTGATAGGTGTTTTAGGTGCTAGTAAGAGAGAGAACAGAAGCAGGAAAGGATATCAGCAGGGGATTTGTGATTTAGCTCAATTTCTGAAAGTTGTCTCATGCATTTGTATAGTTCTATTAATTATTCGTCTATTGATACATTTATTTGATCACTGTCTTTTTTGGTGTGTGTGTGTGTGTGTGTGTGTGTGTGTGTGTGTGTGTGTGTGTGTGTGTGTGTGTGTGTGTGTGTGTGTGTGTGTGTGTGTGTGTGTGTGTGTGTGTGTGTGTGTGTGTGTGTGTGTGTGTGTGTGTGTGTGTGATGTGAGTACCAGTGTTTTCAGTCTTTATTTTTCTGTACTTTCTATTCTATAGTTATATTGAGGGCCAGTGGGAGTAGAGATGACGGGGTCAGGGATAGTGGTGAGAAGGGAGAGAATTCTTGCACTGATGCTGAAAGTAATGAGTGAGAAGCCATGGTTGCAGAGCAAAACCACTATCTCCTGCAAAAAGAACAGGTATATTTTTAGGTAAATGACTATTGTGTGGTTACATCCTGTCCTAAGTCTGACAATTATCAGTTTCTAATGTGTTGCTTTTATTAGCATCACACAATGTGGATGATTTATGTAAGATAAAAAGGTTGTATTTTGTGCAATATTTATTCCTAACCATAATGTGTAGCAAAACTGTTTTTTATTATTATTATTGCTGTACCGTTTTAGTCAGAAAAATCTATGTGATGTTAAATACTTTTGTGTCAAAAAACACAAAAGTATTATAGGAGTGAAACCTTTATTGGCTATCCCAAAAATATGATTATATTTGCTAGCTTTCAGAGCCCAGAGGCCCCTTCCTCAGGCAAATTTACAAATAAATGACCAAGGAAAAGGCACAACATTTTTTGAGCTGTTACATCAAGAAATTTGTACAGGGAGGGGGAAAACATCATTAAGATAAGCTAAAGTAATAAAATGAAGGTTGTTTTTACGGATGGAAGAGTAAAAGTCCTAGGAGTTCAGAGATCTGGGGGTAAGTGTATCAAGGTCTGATTTTTTTCAGGATTTTAAAATCGCGGAAAATCACAGGTGTTAACCCGCAATTATAGTCCAAAAGTTATCAAATGTATTAAGCTGTGATTTTTACCCTGATCTTCAAAATCGCTGGTTATCTCTGGCGATTTACTGCGATGTCAAACATTCCCATGTTTAGCCTAACTCTCCTATGTTGTCCTTATCTACCTGCGAGATTAATAAACATATCACTGTTGCACAACCCCTGTTAATAGAGCCAGAGTTCCCGGCAGCTGTCAAATGTTGAAAATAAACCAAACCAGCCTGGGGTGAGTGGGACTATAGCAGGGGGGCATGGGCCAGGGGTCCCCCTGGTGTAAGGACAACCAACCCCAGGCTGTACAGCGCTGGGCTGGATTCCGTAGGGTGTGGGGTCCACCGAAAAAAATGAGCGAGCTCCCCCTCTAGGGACAACCACTGGGCGGTGGGTGTAGGGTAATAACGCCGATATAAATGTAAAAAATCAAAAAGACGCCATTTTGTTTTGTGGAAATACAAGTCCCAGCCAGCCAGGGTGCCATAAACAGTGTGGGCGTGCTAACACTAAACACACTCATTTATACCACATTAAAAATAATAAATCCCCAAAATACTCACCACTGATGTGTTGTCATCAGCAGCTTTTAATCCTAAAATCTGTGAAAACCAAGTCCCAATAAATTTGTATCCAAAGTCCGGCTTGAAATGTCCCATAATAATTTGTATCCAAAAGTCTGGCTTGATAGGTCCCAAAAAAATTTGTAAATCCAAAGTCCCTGCTTGAAAAGTCTTCTGTTCTGCTTGGGCAAAAAGCCCCCCTTTTTGCTTGAAGTCTTCAGTTCCTCTTGGCTAGAAGGGCCCCCTTGTCGGTTGAAGTCTTCTTATCTTCAGTCAGAAGGGCCCCAGATTTTTAAGATCCAATCCGGAACATGCTTGTTTACAAAAAAATAAAAAAAGGTGAGAGACGCCGCATGCAGCTTCTACACTGTAGAAGCTTCGATACGCAATGAACTTAGCACAGCTGCGAGGTCTATTTATAGTATTAGGGGTTTCCCACGACAGCGTGGGAAAATCCCCTAATACTATAAATAGACCTTGCGGCTGTGCTAAGTTCCAAGTGCCAACATTCCCTGGCGGAGCTAAATTGGCTGGGTACATTAAATACATTTTGCTAATATATTTGCTTCCGTATACTGGGACTATTGATGCCATTGTATTTGTTGGTGAACATCACCAATACTCCTAATGTGGGACCATTGTAGTAAGGTAAACATTTGATCAAATACATGGAGCAATATTGTAGCGATGGATCTCTATGTACAGTAGTACAGACTGGTCTTGATTAGAGCATAAATATTATACATAATATATTAGTTTGCAGGCTGATATGCAGAGTTATTATATGATACACTTACCTAATAGCCAGTCACGTTCACCTTGTTTCTTTGCCATATCCCTGACTGCCTCATTATGAAGGCATTAATTGAACTCCCAGGACATTTGACAACCAGGCTATGGATGAAGAGAGATGTATTTGTATTTATCAAAAATGTATTCATTTTGCACAAGGGGTACAAGAGCTACAAGTGTTGCATCAACTACCCTTTATGACATATGGAAAACCAGTAATACCATAGAGGCGTTGTTGTAAATTGCTCTTTTATACACAAAAGAGAATTCTCATCCAATGATAAATTAATTTTAACCAGGCTGGCTAATATTGAGCAGCCAAGTGCTGAGGTTGCTATGGAAACACAGGGTGAAGCAGAGGTCAGACATGCCAAAGAGTCTGGGAGGAAAGCAGAGAGAGGCAGGAAGGAGAAAGCTGACAGGAAGAGGTGCTGGGAGTGTGAGGTGTGTCACAGCAACAAGATAAGGAATGAGGTGTGTGTAGAAAGAAGAGTTTGCCGAAACGAGGAGTGTATAGAGGAAGAGAGGGATACCCAAGCTATGCAAAGAGAAGCTGGGTGTAGATTTGCACACAGAGGTCTTGTAGCTGGATCACTGCAGAAAATCCACTATCAAGTCTCCTAAGCAGCCTGAGGGAGATTACAAAGTGAGCCTATGTGCGGAGAGGGAGACTCCCGCTATTAGCGAATTGCATGTGAGCAGAGAGGGACAGCTAGCAACATCAAGCTTGCAGTTAATCCATGACCCAGCAGTGGCTAAGACCCTCATCTTCAAAGGAGAGAGATATGTAAAAAAAAAAACACACCAAACACTGTGACACTATTAATGCTGTACATATATCAGAGACTGTGTTACCTGTCAGAGATATAATGAAAGTTACCAAAGTTTCAACAAATGCACCAATGTTAATTAGTTAACCTCACAAACTATTTAGTATTGGCAGAATTGTTATTATTGTTGATCTATATTTTCACAGTATGTGTGGGTGTGTTTTGGGAGAGTTTGGGGCACCAGTGAATGTGTGTATGTCGTTTAGTTATTACTTTACTGTTGCCTTTAATTAATATCTTACCTGCTGTCCCATTTTTCCCGTTCATAATTTCCCCATATTTAAATCTGCCTCTCACATATATTTCCCCAAAATAAACACACAGTTGCCTGTTTGCAACCACAGTGTGTGGTACATTATTATTTAGAGGGTTAGTGTGGTCGTGTACAAGGGGCTTCCGGAGGCAACCCCTGGTGGATTCAGTCACAGTCCACATCCCACCATACTGTGCAGAAGACTTGTGAGGAGGCACTGCAGAGAGAGAGAACATTTTACCACCCCTTTCGGTGTGCTAGGGAAAGGGGTGCCACATAAATTGGTTGATGTGCATTGATGGAAACAGTAATGTTTTCAGCTACAAAATACTTATTCATTTCATACTGGTGGCTCAAGGGCTACAAGTGCTGCATCAACTACCTCTATTACATGCAGAAAATGAGCAATATTTAAAAACTGCTTTTATATCCACAAAAGGGAGTCACAAAAGAGAGTCCTCATCTAATGCTAATTAACAATTGGTTGTTGCACAAAGGAATGCTTGTATAACCTGATCTAGTATCTGAATAAAATCAGGCTGGGAGAGTCCTGCTGCAACAGCTACTGTGGTCTGGAATGATCCAGATGCTCAGAAATATAGTTCAGACAATAATTTAGTCAGTGGTGGAATTGCTGTGCAGATGCCTATCGGAGATCAAGGTCACTCTGCATAATCTTCAGAGTTTCCATGATGTTTGGAGGTAAGAGTCTGAACCAGCTTCTCATCTCTGTGTCATGCATGCTAAAGAGGCTTAAACGAGACCTGCATATGCGCTCTCTGCTCCTGGGATGGAAACACCAATTGCTAACAAATAAGGCTATATAAAGCAAGAACACAAACAGCAAAATTATGATAAAGTAAAAAAAAACAACATAAACTAAGTTTAAAATAGGAAAGTTAGGTTGAAGACACACTCTACAGTATTCAATGTTCACATTGTGTAATGTGTCTGTAAGCAACAACATGTAAGCAGTTAACACAAATATGTATGACATCCATGCAGCATATATGATATATGTGCTTGAAAAAATGCCTTGTGTTTCCAATTGAAGTAACCTTATACCAAATATTAAAATTTATAATATCACTTTATTTATTTTCTCTAATACAATTCACAAGACAGAATACAGTAGTGTGTTTACAGTGTCAGTTGTCAGTGTGACAATCACAGTACACAACTCATACACACTGCTAAGCACATCACTGTAGACAGACAGTAGTATTATAATAAAAAAGAACTTTCTATCCCCAGAACAGTATAGTGTATTTACAGTGTTAGCTGAGAATGCGTCAATCACAGTACACAATTTATGCACACTGTTAACTGCATTACTTTAGTTCAGGGGTGCCCACAGTTCATATTATGGCACATAGTTGTGCCTCATATCACATTATGCCTCAAAGCTCTGCCCCCAGGTTTATGCCACATAGTTGTGCCCCCAATTCATATTATGCCTCATAGCTGTGCCCCTTGTTCATGTTATGTGTCATTATTGTGCCCCCAGTTCCTTGTAACCCTCAAAGCTGTGTCCCTAGTTCCTGCTATTCCTCATAGCTGTGCCCCCAATTGCTGTTATCCCTCATAGGTGTGCCCCCAGTTGCTGGTATCCCTTATACTTACCTGCACTCAGTATCCTTCATTCGATGGGAGCTACTTCACTAAAGCAGCCGAAGAGGACAGAACCGGATCTGCTGCGATCCATTTTGGCCATCTTAGGCAGCTTTAGTGAGACAACAGCAGAGCTTGGCATGCCAGACAAAAGTGATCAGCATGCCGAGCCATGCTCTAGGTGGACAGAAGCTTATAATATAAAACAAGTTCATTGGCGCTTTAAATTAACATTAATAGAAGTCGCAATGATAATAAACTGTAGTGCCGGACAGCTCTTCATTCGAAATCACTTGCGGTCATCATGCTGCTTCATCGGTGATCTGCACAGTCGGTTTTCAGGTAAGTCTATTAATATTTACATCAGTTTTTAATACATTAATTTATTGTTTGTAGGTCTCATGGGGGTCATAGTTGTGGTAATCGTGGTAATATTTATATATATATATATATATATATATATGTATATGTTTACATATATATATATATATATATATATATATATATATACGAGTAAATGTTTACAATATTCTTACAACAAATATCTTTTCTGCCCAAAAACTGGTCCTATAGATTAAATGGTTTTATACAAAAGGATATCATATAATGTAATATAATAATATGCAGTTTTATAAGTATTCCCCTTCCAATTTGGCTCAGTCGTCTATGTCCTGTTCAATATTAAAAATTGAGCTGAATCCTGTCTTCTAAATATTAGCATACTCCTGGAAAAGGTAACTTGACAATATTGTACTGAGAATTGCATATGCTAGTAAATGGAATTGAAATAATTTCAGATATAAATATTTCAAAGGAGGTTGCTGGCAAAAAATGCATACATTGTGTCTGGTAGTAAAACATTTCCATAAATGAATGACTGATACAAAACAATTTAGGCTGTTTCTAGAATTGTTTCCTATTTGAATTTAAAGCAACTAGAATTGTGTAAAGCAGCTGCTATTATATCTTGTTTGTGTTACATTTCCCCATGCCATTAAACCAGCATCTCAGACATAAAATTTCGAATTTTGCTTTTGATCAAGTCATTTAATACTTGAAAAGAGGCAAGTTTGTCATTTCCCGTTTGAGCAAAACATTCTCATGTAAGAATAAATATTTCATAAACACTAATGTTTACCCAAAGTAATGTTGTGATCTGCTATTTTTAAAGGGAAGTTAAGCCAATGTATAGCTGTTCCTTCCATGTTCAATAGTAAATGGTACAGGGAATGTACAATGACACACAACCATCAACTGCGTGATAATTTGTAAATGTCATAAACTGCATAGTGTGGATGCCTTCTTCCTCCTTCACAATAACCTACTATGTATAATAAACTTAACTTATATACAATAAAATAAAATCTCAGAGACTCTGTACGTGGCTAAATAGGTCACAGTTTATTAAATATTGAAAGCTAAGTGATGAAGAAAGAGCACTGTGGGACAGCTAGCCAACTGATTACCCATAGGTAAGTAAAAAACCCAAATAGCCCCAGAGGCATACCACTAATCATGCCTTGGCCCAGGGAGAAAACATGAAAAATTCCTTCAAGTCCTCGCGCAAAACTGACAGGCAGCATAGCCCTGGGTTACCATAAGGAGAGGAAGGAGTGAAGGGGGGAGGGGCGAATAGATAGAGGTTATGGAGCAAAAGTCAAAAAAAAAAAACATTAAACATTCAAGCATCAGGTTTTATGTACTTCTTATACGATGATGACTTCCATCTACTAAATGTTGTTATGACTGACACTGATGATCCAGCCAAATCTGAAGGCGTAGCTGACCCATTTCTAAAGGAATGGGTGTCATATTCTGTAATGCTACTAAAGTTTTTTCAATAATGCATGAAATTGAAATCTAGTAATAGGTAAACTATCCCTGTGCACTAGAAATTAAAGGCAATTGGTGGGTCTCGTCTCATGTAGCTGTCTCGCTAAAGTTATGGGGCAAATCTCTTTATCTACGTGTGGCTGAATGTATATCCAGCAGCCTTTGCCTGTGTAGTCTGTCTTAGATTTTCTAATCTTGCATGTCAGATGAGTGTCTTATATAATCACGTGTTCGCAAGTAAGTCTGATGCTATGTTTTGCTTGGACTGGGCTACCAGTTCCGAAATTCTAAAAGCTCCAAAGAAGGTAAGTGTGAAAGCATTAGTTGTCAAGTGTCATAGGCTGAAGGGTATTGACTAATTTACTTATAAGTTCTGTATCAATGGGTCGTCTGGTATCTTCCGGGACTTGTCTGTCCCATGACCAATTTTTAGATATCATAAAGCTTTTAGTCACATCTGGAACTCCATTAAGGTGCGACATGAATGATATTTCTGCCAGAGCAGAGGCCTTGGATGTCTTGTATGACCCTCCCCTATACCAATCCCACATAAAGGCTACTATGGAGTTATTACAACTGGTTACAGGAGTCCCCCTGGCTTCTAGGAATTTGGATCACTGCTGCCATGCAGTCCGTTACACTCATCTTGTGGACTGTGCTAGTGATTTCTCTGCAACTCTCGTTATGTACTTGATGATCTGCCAAACACAAGAGTGGGGTTATCATGCAGAGTCAAAGCCTTAAAACAGTACCATTGAAAGTGCCATAATGCATCAGCAATGCCGTTCTTTGTACCTAGAACTTGGCGAGCATTAAATTAAATGTTGTGTTCTCGGAAACACCATACGAGATGATGCAGAAGAGCAATGGCATGAGGGGACGATGCACTCTGTTTTATGATCGATTGTACAACACCCAGATTGTTGCACATAAAAACAATGTGATGGCCACTTAGGGTAGCCACCCATAACTCCATAGAGACTATTATCGGGAAAAGCTCAAAGACCAAAAGGTTGGCCAATGCGCCGCGCGCCATTCCCCGCTGAGGTAACCGCCAAACCATTGGGCTCCTGAAGTGTCTGTGTAAAGATCCAGTTGGTTATTGGGGTTGGGGAGTGGACCAAATGCGCTGTACGTTAAAATATATGAGAAATTGAAGCCAAACTTGTAAGTTGTTTCTGATTTCGGCAGATAAATACACAGACGCGTGTGGTTTGGTTCTACCTGCTGTGGCCCTTTGCAGTTTTCTGCAGAAAACTCGGCCCATGGAGTGACCTGACATGCGAACTTAAAAAGACATAAAATTGACTGAACTTTGTGCAACGGATTCGAATGTGAGCTTTGAATCGCTCTCATCTATTGTATATTCTCCTGACAAAGCCGATAGAAACCAGCTGTTGTATGAATTTCTATCCCCAAGAAAGACAAGCGAGATGTTGGATCTTCCGAGTTGTGTTGTGCAATAGGCACTCCTAATACCACGAATAGTGCTTGAGCTGCCACAATAATTTTCTTTCACCGAAATGACCCCGATGGACCTATTATCAGAAAATTGTCCAAGTACTGGGCTATTCCCTGATTTCCATTCCTGCTTGAATGCACCAATGGAGGAAGGATTTGAACCTCTCAATGTATGCACAGGAAAATTAACAGCCCATGGGTAGGCAACGCTCAATGTAAACTTCATCCTAATGTCTAAAACCCATAAGTCTGATGGACTTTGGATGTAACGGTAGTAGCCTAAATGCCGACTCGATGTCCAGCTTGGCTAGTAGAGCACCAGAACCGCATTCCTGCATGACCATCAGAGCAGTTTCAAACGATTGGTAAGTGACTGAACTATGCTTGGAGTCTATGGCATTGTTTACTGAGTCTCCAACAGGATACGAAAGGTGCTATAATAGTCAGAATTTGCCTGCAGTGTTCTTGGGAACAACCCCTATTTGAGAAATTACTAGCACGAGGAGTGGAGGGTGCCTGAATGGGCCTAACATGCGGCCTAACTTAACTTGCATCAATATTTTCTCAGCCAGAACTTCTGGGAAAACAAGCAGATTTTAAATTATGGGGAATGCAGGGATCTAGGGAGTATATATACTAAACTGCGGGTTTGAAAAAGTGGAGATGTTGCCTATAGCAACCAATTAGATACTAGCTGTCATTTTGTTGAACATTCTAAATAAATGATAACTAGAATCTTATTGGTTGCTATAGGCAACATCTCCACATTTTCAATCTCGCAGCTTAGTAAATGTACCCTGAAATCTCTTTGAACTGGGATCCTAAAACCAACATGAAAGCCATTTCTCAGAAAAATGGCTGACTCTTGGTCTGGACATAGGCTCAGCCATCTGTCCACTGCTGTCAGGTTAACTGGTGAGGGGGCCTTGACGTGGAGCTGTTGCCAAAGCTACTCTGCATGTGGAGCAAGCTTGTCTGTATTTGCACTCTGTGCCTCTGGAGCAGGATCCTCAACTGAAAACAAAATAATTGTTCTTTTGGGGGAGGTATGATGTTGCTCTCCCCGATGATTGAAACTGTTTTGGATCCAATGAACCAATCAATGTCCTTACACCCAATAGGTAATCTGGTTCGTCCACTCATTTTTCTCCTAATCATCTCATCATACAACCACCATATATTGGCTTTGTCCTTTATGAACATATCGTTAATCATATGTAAATAGCACCAGACATCAGTGCGTTCATCAGTGCGTCAAACTGGACAAGCTGGGGTCAAAGGACAGAAGCAGGCAGCGAGGTAAGGTACAGGCAAGGGTCAGAGTGAGCAGAAGACAGGGATATCTGAGTCACAAGCAAAAGGTCAGGTCCACCAACAATGAATCAAAGTCCAGCAAACGAGCCAAAGGTCATACACTATAAATCAATCCAGGAATCAGTACAACCCACAGCAGAGCGTCCCGGTGATTGCCTTAACAATGGTGAGGCCGAAACCAGAAATGATGTCCCGGTCATCATGGAGATGGCCGGGATGCAGCAAGACTGGAACAGCGACTAACATAGGGCTGTTTTCTCGACTCTCCCCATGTCGCCGGCACGTAAACTCAGGTGTGGCCCTAAGCCTTGGTCAGGCATATTTATTTGCTTATCTAGCAATTTGGTCTGTAACAGCTTAATAAGCTTGCACGAGCCTTGCTCCTCATGTGAAGAACCCTCGCTCGTGCTGGCAATTGGAGGGCTAGTACATGTGTGATGTGTGTGATATATAAATTGTTCTCAACAGTGGCAGCCAAGATGACTGACACGCTCGCAGTTCTTAACGTTAGTTGAGTCACTGCTGGTGGGTCATCAGATCCGCTTGGCACACCAGGGACTTCTGTTGTCTGCCTGGCTCTTCTGGAATCAAGCATGTTCGGGTTGATTAAATTGTCTAAAACAAGAGAAATTTTAATCTCTGTATTACTTTGGGTAATTTCCGTATTATGGTCGCTATTTGAATTCGGCTGTGGGTCTATTGTGCTTGAAGAGAAGGTTTCTGCCCTGGATTGGAAATCTAGAAGGGAAGAGTGGCCCCCTGTATGAGGGTCCTGTTAGGGGCAGAGCTGGAATCTGTGTTTTCTCGAACACCTCCTGATGTGGGAGTGGGGTAATGACTCACCTAAGTCTGCCTGTTGGGGAGGGAGATGTATAGGGTTAAAAACGTTCAGACGTGGCGTGTCTGTGACTAATAGGGCTGACATAGGATGCTCGATGGTAAGAAACTTTTTGTTCGTTTGAACAGGTATCACTTGTAAAATCAGGCGGTGGGTAAAGTGATTTGGATGGGTTATCTGAGATATCCCTACTGGTGGTCTGTATGTGTTCCTAGAGCGAACTGGGAATTGGGTAGGGCAGAGTGTGAAATGAATTGCAAAACCCGGTTACTGAACCTATCAATTTCATGTCTGTCTGATCATTGAGAGAATAAGGAGGTTGAAAAATGGTGTCCCCTGTTATCTCTGTGACTGGAAAAAACCCTGAGTGGGGTATGTCTGATCCATGCAGCAAACTGAGTGGTTGACTGCCTCGTGAACTCACTCTGGGACCTAAGCATTGAGGGAGGGGGGATGTTTATTGCTGGGGAAAGGTGCTTGCTGGCGCTGGGGAAGAAGTGAGATCATCTGTGACATGTCTGCTCTATTAATGTGTTTTGAGATTGATAAAGTGATCTGCAAGCTGGGAAGGGGCTCCCTATGTAGATCCTCTGGGGTTGCACGTGAGGAATGGACTCAGGGGAAAATAAAGTTGGTGAAGAGCAGGACGAGACAGCTCACAACTGTCTTGAATTATTGATGGCATAGTAGGGGTTAACTGCAATGCTAACCTATCCATGTTAGAATTTTGTGAAAGTCTTCCACCTGGTGACCAAAAATGATCTTGTCTGTGAGCCTGATAGTTCCCCTATGGAGGTGTCTTATGACACTGATTAATGGGGGCTGCTGAAGGGGTTCTGATAGAGGATTCCCTTGCCCTTGCTAGTCCATTTTTTGGTGTGGGCAAAAGCACCAGCAGCATGCTGCACTGCAGCCCATTCTGGCATCTGATTTCTGCGCACACTCGTGACTGAACCTCAGATCAGCTCAATCTGTCCCACATACTCCTCCTCCTGCGTATGGTAGCGAAAGAAGGTGCAGGGTGAAGAGGAAGAGGATTGAGGTCTTAGGCAGGAGGGGCAGTGTGGGAGACTGTGCCCTCCGTGCAGGCTCCTGGTTCCTAAGATGGCCGCCAGGGCACGCAATAGATCTTTCGTGACGGGGCATGTTGGAATAAAGAGGTTAACAGGGAATGGAAGTAGGTGCCAAGGAGCTAAAAGAAGGGGGGAGACAAGGACACCAAAAAGAGGAGGGAAGGGGGAAAAGGAAAAGAAAAATATAAGAGTACATAGGGGATAAGATAAATAGACAATCTGACAGTGGGAGAGAAATGACAGTGAGGGGTAGAGAGTGGAAAAGGCTAGAGACAATAAACGTAAGTACAATATATTCAAGAAAAACAGTGAATGCAGTAATGATGTTTTCACATAATTGCTGTCTTTGTAGAGGGTGAAGAAGTTTCAAAAACACCTGTAAGGAGGGTTTTCTGTTGTGGGTGCTCGGCCCCTTGTGCAATATATGTGCTGATGAATCATCATCATCAGCATGGACTTTACAAGTGTTTTAAACAATAATTAAATAAAGTAAAAAAACATAAACTGCATACCCCCCCCCCCCCCCCCAAAAAAATAGCTACCAGCATTAGCACTCATAGCCTAGAGAGGTAATGGTTATTTCTGTGGAACAAAAAGCATTGGTTCCCCCAGAAAAAAACACTACAAGCATAAGGCTATGACAGACTGAGCTGGTGACACTAAAGCAAGGAAACCCACAGCGTGAGGTCCCCTTTACCATAAAGTCAACCAGCCCTAGCCCGTTCAGCATTGAACTGAATTCCCTTAGGGTATTGGGCCCACAAAAAAAATATGCCTGGAATGCCAGGACGTGCTGGTGCTCTCCAACTGGTCATTTATAAAGAGCATGGCTTATATGACATTAGTTGTGCATAGTCACTGCAGTTGGAAAATAGGACACATGTATCTGAAAATATCACCACTGGTTTCAGGAAAGGGACATTTGAGTTGTTTTTATCTCAATTGTCATATAGTTTAATAATTTTTCTTTTATGCATTGCTTTACATGCTCACATGTTTACACATAATGGGCCTGAGTCATTAAGGAATTTATCTCTGTTTTTTATGCATATCGAACGTAAATCCCGTCTGCGCATGTTCACAACAGTGACACTCGGCCATTTGCAAATTCAGGTCCGCTACATATGCATACGTAATGAAAACTTACTATAGGCCACGGGGTTTTGGGGTGTGAACAGGGGTGTAAAGGGTATAAAAATATGGGTATAGTGGTTACCACGCACTGAAAGGTCTGCAGCCAATGTCCGTATCTTAAGAGGTAAAGGGGTGTGGTGCCATAGTCAATTTACAATGAAGGCGCTCCCATGCAGTGACGTCCAAGTCATGGTCGGGCAAACCTAGGTAACAGGGTGGTTTACGGCACATAATATGCACCTGCCAGAGGTCTAGTTTAAGTCCCCGTCGTCAACCACCAACATACACAACAGTACTTCGTCAAGTCATTGTTTACGCTCATTAAACACTGCTACAAGATGCCCAATCAGAGCATGCGCTGTATGCTGCCAATTCATATACATCTGAGATTCTCTGTATTCATTTGTGTACAATCCTCCGAGAGACACAAGCAATTAACAAGGTATTTTTATGTCAAATTTTTAGATGTGGCAGTTTACAATATTTTTTTTATTTGTTTTACTATTACTGTTTTTTGTGTTTTTGTCTGCATATATCCACCTAGTAATGTGCCACTTTGCTTATGTTTTTTTTATTATGTTATGGCCTAGTGATGTGGCACAAAGCATAGTTGTGATTACTGTTTAATTGGTTAAAAATATATTAAATTTTTTTCTTTTACAGTCCAATTATGAGTCTTGGTAACCCACTTGTAGGTGTAAGTATATTGGAAATCTTTAATGTGCAAACAGGCATGAAAGTTTCAAAGCCATGAGATAATGTACTTTTTGGACCCCTTCATCCTTCTCTCTCAAATATTTTGTTTCTTAGAACTGACCAAGGCACAGGTGGCAGCACAGGAGGACAACAGCCATCAACCACACCAAAAGCCAGCAACTAGTCCATCTTCACCGGCACAGGGAGCATGTTTTCAGGCCACGTGTCAGCCTTTTTGGGATGTCTGATGCTGTATTGGTCCGTCATTATTGGCTTCCTTCTCATGTCATCCTGGATATGCTGCGAATTGTTCAGATTGACCTGAAGCCAATGCGCCACATTTCGACAGCAATACCGCCATTGTCCAAACTGCTCATTGCACTTTTGCACCACAGGGTCATTCCAGACTACTGTGGGAGTCGTGGCAGGGATGTCCCAGAAGACCTTCAGTTGTGTGCTGAAGGTTGTTCTTCGGGCGTTTATGTCCCAACCTAGGCAATTCACCCATCTGCCACTAGATGAGAAGCCCCTTGTGCCCATAAAGCATCAGTTTACGCCTATAAATGGCTTTCCTCATGTCATAGGGGCAGTAGATGGGACTCATGTAGTCCTGCTCCTGTCGGGTGGGAATGCTTCAATTTATTTGAATCAGAAGCATTTCTATTTGATAACTGTCCAGGCTATATGTGACCCATCTCTGCAGATTCGTGATCTGGTAGTTGTTTGGCCAGGGAGGACTCATGACATTGCAACAGAGGCAGGGGCTGCAAGGACATATAGTGACACGTGGCTATTTATATCTAAGTATACTGGCAGATTATCATGGAGCATTCATATATCTTTCCCCGTTCAATTTAAGTGTGATGTTTAACTAAATATGCCACCTGGACAGCTCCCCTTAAAAACCGTTTCAACGTTTCATTGCATTAAAAATGTGGATGTCACGAACAGCACTCACCTGAGCCTGCGTTAACATAAACCTCAATGTTCTCCTTGTTTCAATTATGTAGCTTCTTGACCAAACTGTAGCGTGAATTCGTAAGAACACAGAGACTTGAACTTATTAAGTGTAAATTAATATGGAAAATACATCCACAATGCTTAAGATAAAACAGTTAATAAAAGGCATACAAATATAATTATTATTATTATTATTATTATTAATTTTTATTTATAGGGCGCTACTAAGTGTCCGTAGCGCCGTACAGGGACAAACGAAATTACAATACGAGGAGAGACAGCACAGTACAGTAAACAATAAGCACAATAACTCTGAGAGCTCAAAGCACAGCTAGGGGTGGGGGAGGGGAGAGGGGATGGTCTGCATACGACGGAGCCCAAGAAGGACGGCACGGATGACAGGGAGACCCCCAGGGGGGAGAGGAGGAAATGAGAGGGCACAGGGGGGGAAGAGAGTCCAAGAGGAGGAGGGAAAGGTAGCTGGAGAGCAGAGTTAAAAGTGGTGAAGACAGGAGGAGAGGGTGACCCTGCTCAAAGGAGCGTACAATCTAAGGGGTGGGGTAGGCAGACTAAGAGACACAGGGGAGAGAAGGAGTAACGGAGGATAAGGATAAGGGAAGGGGAATGAAGGGGAAGAGGCATAAGAAAGGTAGGTAATTAAGTGGGAGACTGGAAGGCTTTAAGAAAAAGGTGGGTTTTTAAAGCCCGTTTGAAACTCGACAGATTAGGGGAAGTTCTGATGGAGGGAGGGAGCTTGTTCCAGTGGAGGGGGGGAGGGCGGTCGAAGTCTTGGATACGCGCGTGGGAGGAGGTGATCAGGGGGGAAGAGAGGCGACGGTCATTGGCAGATCGGAGATGGCGGGATGGAGCATGAATAGAGAGGAGGTTGGAGATGTAGGGTGCAGTGGAGTTGGCAAGGGCCTTGTATGTAAGAGTGAGGAGCTTGAAGGGGATTCTGTAGGGGAAGGGGAGCCAGTGAAGGGATTGGTAGAGGGGCGAGACAGACGAGGAGCAGCGAGAAAGGAAGATAAGCCTAGCAGCTGCGTTAAGAACAGATCAAAGGGGAGCAAGACGAGATTGGGGGAGGCCAGTGAGGAGGAGGTTGCAGTAGTCCAAACGGGAGATGATCAGAGAGTGAATAAGACATTTGGTGGCATCTTGGGAGAGGAAGGGCCGGATGCGAGCGATGTTACGCAGCTGGAAGCGACAGGATTTAGCGAGAGAGAGAATGTGGGGGCCAAAGGAGAGAGAGGAGTCGAGGATGACACAGAGGCAGCGAAGGGGAGATAGAGGTGTTGTCAACAGTGATAGAGAGGTCAGAAGGGGGCAAGGTGTGAGCGGGAGGAAAGACTATGAGTTCAGTTTTGGCGAGGTTGAGTTTGAGGAATCGGGAGGACATCCAGGAGGAGATGGCAGAGAGGCAGGCGGACACCCTAGAGAGGAGGGAGGGAGAGAGATCAGGAGAGGAGAGGTACAGCTGGGTGTCGTCGGCATAGAGGTGGTAGTTGAGGCCGTAGGAGCTGATAAGTTCACCCAGGGAAGAGGTGTATAAAGAGAAGAGTAAGAGTCCCAGAACAGAGCCCTGAGGGACCCCGACTGGAAGGGTGGACGGGGGGGAGAGAGACCCAGAGGTAGTGACGGAGAAGGAACGGCCAGCAAGGTAAGAGGTGAACCAGGACAAGACTGAGCCGGAGAGGCCAAAGGATTGGAGGGTGTGGAGGAGGAGGGGGTGGTCGACGGTGTCGAAGGCAGCAGAGAGATCAAGGAGGATGAGAAGGGAGAAGTTACCCCTGGCTTTAGCAGAGAGGAGATCATTGGTGACTTTGGCCAGGGCAGTTTCAGTGGAGTGAAGGGGGCGAAAACCAGACTGGAGAGGATCGAGGAGGGAATGTTCCGAAAGGTAGGAGGAGAGACGGCTGCAAACAAACCTTTCAAGAATTTTGGAGGCAAAGGGAAGGAGAGATATGGGGCGATAGTTGGAGGGGGAATTGGGGTCAAGATTAGGTTTCTTAAGAATGGGGGACACTAGAGCATGTTTGAAGGAGGAGGGGAAGATGCGGTAGAGAGGGAGAGATTAAAGAGATGGGCGAGGTGGGAACAGGTGGTGGGGGAAAGGGATCGAAGTAGGTGGGAGGGGATGGGATCCAGGGGACAGGTAGAGGGGGGGAGGATGAAATGAGAGAGTGGACTTCCTCGCCCATGGTGGGGAGGAAGGAGTAGAGGGGAAGGTAGCTGGGGGGGAGGACGTAGGAGTGGGGTGGGGTGGACGAGAGAGAGGAGGAGGAGATTTCAAGTCGGATGGCCTCAATTTTAGAGGAGAAAAAGGAGACGAAGTCGGAGGCAGTCAGGGATGAGGGGGTGCGAGGAGGGGGTGGGGCCAGGAGAGTGCTGAAGGTGGCGAAGAGGCGGCGGGGGTTGGAGGATTGGGGCGAGATAAGGGATTTAAAGAAAGATTGTTTAGCGAGTGAGAGGGCAGAGCTGTAGGATGAAAGGATGAATTTAAAGTGGAGGAAGTCAGACAGGGAGCAGGATTTTCTCCAGTGGCGTTCAGCGGTACGAGAGCATTTTTGGAGGTAGCTGGTAAATTTGGAGTGCCAGGGTTGGGGTTTGGAGCAGCGAGGGTGGGCGAAGTGAGCAGGGGCGACTGCATCCAGAGCAGAGGTGAGGGTGAGATTGTAGAGGGAGACCGCCTGGTTGGGGCAGGCCAGGGAGGAAAGGGGAGAGAGGAGGGTATCGAGAGAGGAGGACAGAGAGGCTGGGTCAAGAGCATCGAGGTTGCGTATGGACAGAGTAGGTTTGGGCAGGGGGAGGGGAGCAGGAGAAGAGGAGAGGGAGAAGGAGAGGAGATGGTGATCGGATAGAGGAAAGGGAGAGATGGAGAAGTCAGAGAGACTACATAGGTAGGTGAAGACAAGATCAAGGGAGTGACCAAGGCAGTGGGTAGAGGAAGAGGTCCATTGGGTAAGACCAAGGGAGGAAGAGAGGGTGAGCAGTTTGCAGGAAGCTGGGTCGGTGGGATTGTCCATGGGGAAGTTAAAGTCGCCGAGGATGATGGAGGGGAGGTCAGAGGAGAGGTGGTGAGGAAGCCAGGCAGTAAAGTTGTCAAGGAAGAGGGAGGATGGGCCAGGTGGGCGGTAGATGACAGTGACCCGGAGATGGATGGGGTAGAAGAGGCGGATGGAGTGGGCTTCAAAGGAGGAGAAGGAGAGGGAGGGTTCAGGGGGAATGACACGAAAAATGCAGGTGGAGGATAGGAGGAAGCCCACCCCCCCGCCTGGGCGAGCACCAGGTCTGGCGGAGTGGGTGAAGGAGAGGCCACCATAGGAGAGGGCGGCGGGGGAGGCGGTGTCAGAGTTGGAGAGCCAGGTTTCAGTAATGGCAAGAAGGTTAAGGGAGTTGGATAAAAAGAGGTCGTGGATAGCAGTCAGTTTGTTGCGGACTGATCTAGCGCTCCAGAGGGCACATGAGAAGGGGGGAGAGGAGAGAGGGGAGATGGGGATGAGGTTAGCAAGATGGGCGGTGCGCGGGGGAGGGCGGGGGGGAGCGGGAGAGGTAGGGCGGGAGGAGAGTATGGGTATGGAACAAGAGCGGGGAGGCATAGTTGGAAGAGAGAGGGGGGGTGACTAAAGATAGGACTGAGAAGGACAAAGGAATGGAACAAGAACAAAAGGCAGAGCCAATATTCAGAGGCAAAAGCAATGTAAGGTGCCGTAAAGGTTAAATAAAATGGAGATAAATTAAATTAAATTAAATTAAAATGCAAATGAAATGAGGAAAATACAATACAATCAGATAAAATAAAATTGGAAGGTAAAATGAGGTTAGAATGGACTAAGGTAAAATTAGACTGAAAAGCACAAGGTAGTAGAAATGATGGATGGCTGCAGAGAGCGTGAACCAGGAGGAACAGAGTAGTAAGCACCGAGGTGAGGGCAGCAATGGGGGACTGAGATGGACAAGAGCGGTAAGATAAGGACTGACAGAGCAGAATATAAAATATGAATGCAGTAAAATACTGTGCAGTAAAATTATAATGAAGTGCAGAAAAATGAAATAAATAAATAAAAAGTGAAAATGAGATGAGGTGAAGTAAAAGCGCATAAAATAAAATAAAAATTAATATAGAGTAAATTAAAGTAATAATAGATGAGAAAAATAAAATTACAGTGCAAATAATAATAAAATAAAATACAGAACAATAGGATAAGTAGAATACAGTGCACTACAATGTGATAAAATTAAATGGAGGTAATAAGTAATAAGGTTAACGGAGGGCTGCAGAGATCCGGTACCAGGTGAGAAGCGGGAGAGTCCTGGATGGAGAGTTCTGGATGGAGAGACCTGGTCGGAGTGTCCAGATACCAGGGAGGGGGAGAGTCCAGAGACAGGACGCTGTAGCCGTCGGGAGGGACCGAGAGCAGGCAGCAGGAGGCGTAGCAGGCGGGCCACGGGAACAGTAGCGGAGTACAGGAGGAAGACCAGGTGGCGGGAAGATGAGAAGGCGGCGGGCTAGGCGGCTGGAGTCCAGAGGAGCGGCCGGCAGTCCAGGCGGTGGGGAAAATGAGGACGTGGCAGGCAGCCCAGTCGGCAGACGGATCCGGATGAGCAGGCAGCGGTCAGCGGACCCAGTCGGCGGTCCCGGAGATGGCAGGCGGACTAGCCGGAGAAGCAGAGCGGGCTGGCAGCGTTGCAGCTTGGCCGGAGCCGGGGTCCGAGCAGGGGAGCCAGAGGAGGAACAGCTTCAGGCTTGACACAGCAGGCAGCACCGAGGACGGCAGGAGACTGGAGGTGAGAGACCAGCAGGACGGGTGGTCGGGGGTCGACAGCTGGACCGGAGGTAGGAAGGTAAGAATCCAGGGGGATAGTAGGCCCAGGCCGCGACCTGTAGTAGGTGGAGGTGACGGCAGCGGCCAGGAGCAGACTCAGTGGTGAGCCACGTGGTGGGCATATGAATGAATGGGGCAGACAAAGGAAGTGGAAGGCAGCATCACCCGGCAGGAATTAGGGACCCAGATAGCCATCCAAGCTGGGATCCCACGGGGAGCAGGAGAGCACAACCACGCGTCTGCACTCGTCGGAGGTCAGGTGTATAATGCAAATTTTTCTTATAAATTAAAAAGGTTAAAACACAGAATTGATAACTCACTTATAATCAAGTTTCTGGTGCTGGGAGAAGCAGGGAAAATGGGACACTCTTCAATCAGATTGACTCCCCAAAAGTGAACAGTTTGTCCCTTCAAAACACAGGTTTTTAAGCAAAATGAAATCAGATGGTCTTCACAAGGGCAGTGTTTAATGCTAATAGGGGGTTGTGCCACTTTTTCAATCACCATTTGCATTTTGCCTGATTTACTAATCAATTCTACTATGTGATATACCTTTTTTGTAGAGTGTGACATCGATCCAATTTTATCATTAATAAATCCCCTATGACTCTGTCCATCTTTTGATATCAAACACGCCTAAATACAGTGTATTCACAGAGCTTAAACTTTTTTCTTCATTTCTCTGTGGGGCAGAATTCTTAATTCAACATATGAGCTGTCCTTCATCATGCTATTGAGGAATATGTGGTTGCTCACTACTTTTATTGATTTTAAGTGGCATATTTTAAAACTGATTTTTTTTTGTCTATATTACATATAGCCTATGTCAGCACATGGTCTCTTTGAGCCCGACCACATGCTGAGTGGTACCTAAACGTCTATTCAGGTCTCACAACTAGGCTATATCTCACCCCGGGAGCTCTTTGAAGCTGCCCCAAGTGACACTTCTATCTTCTCCCACTGGGATGTGCAAAGCCAACCAATACATTTACATCAGACTTTCTGACTTCATATTTTACACTTTAGCTAAACTTATCAATAGATTCATTTGATATAACCTATTTACAATGCAGTTATGATTTATCCCTTATAAATAACTGCAAGGTCTCTATGTTCACGACAGTGGACCTCTTAGTTTCTCTGAATTAATAACTCTACTATCTTTACATTGCAAATATGGCAGTATTTTTCATTCAACATGTTGTTTGTGTGTTTTATAGACATAGCAGTTTGTCATTCATATTTTGCTCTTTGTCTTTCTTGTCACCCTTATAGGAGATAATGCACACCCTTTTCGCCCTTGGCTCCTCACTCCTATTTTGAACCCAAGCACCGAGCATGAGCTTGCATACAACTCGACACATATAGCCACTATATCAGTTGTGGAGTGGGCATTTGGTTTTTAAAGGCTAGATTCAGTTGCCTAGATGGTCTTGGATGGGTCTAGCTTCGGGTAATACGTGATGTAGAAGACTATAATGGGGAGGAAGCAGAGGACAGTGGACCTGCAGAGATTGGGGGTGCAGGGACACAGGGGGCAGAAATGGCAGAAGGGCAGAAGTGTCAGAAATGTCAGGAGGCGCAGACTGGCATGGAAATAAGGATTAGTGTTGTTGAGGAAAAGGATTGTGTGGAAATCTTGTTTTGGCCTAAAATCAATAGGACCAGGAGATGGGAGGTTGCAGGATGTGAAACGAGTGAAAGTAAGGGGGTCAACTTCTGGACCAATAATCAGGTGTGGTGAAATAGGATTGATGGATAGGACTGACAGTTGGAGAGAAAGAAGAAGGAGAGGTTACATGGGAAATGGTGCTGTAGGGTTGGTAGTAATGTATTTTGAAATAAGGTCAGTGAGACATGTAAGGGTATTGTTGATTGAGGTGAGGTTACAGTCTAAATTTTGCTCCATACGGGTGAGGATTGTGGACATTTCAGTGGTGCTCGTCTGAATGGTGGCATTGTTTTCTATGATAATCTGAAAGCAGCCGCGCAGTGATTCACGGCCACTGACTTCTGTTTCCTTGGTCATCTGATGCTCTTCCACATCATGCAGCTCCTCCATCAACTCATCTTAGGAAAAATCTGCATCTGTATTGTCACCTAGAATGAAGGGGAACAAAAAGCCCTAAAATTATCACCATCTTAAATACAATTTGCCATTGTGTAAAGCTAGATTACGGAGACTGAGGTCTAGTTCGGCCGGGGGACCACTGTCTGTCCCATGAGCATTCATGCTGTGCTCTCTCAACTTGTCCTTAAGTCAATACTCAAATTCCTGCCACCTGTGAGAACATTTAAAAAAAAAGAAGGATGAAATTATACAAAAAATATTGACACATTTTAAATAAGAAAAAAATAAATAGTGTTACACCATTCCATAGTTACCTTTTTTTTTATGTCAGTCACCATGTGTCTTGTTGGAGCCATGGCATTGACCTGAGTAGTTATTTCAACCCCAATTCTAGTTTTGGATGGTGCGGAAAACTGACGAGTAGTCGAGTGTAGCCTACCAACAGCCAACTCCACCAATATCTGTTTTTCCAGGTTGGTGAAAATGGGCTGCCTCTACTTTTTTCGTGCGGAGGCGGAGAAGCCAGAGGGCTCACTATGCTTTTGTTCAGACATACCTAATAATTTAAACCATAAAGCATTAATCCTTCTACATGCTAAAGGGTCACACATAGGGCCATATATCTTATCACAAAATGTAGGATAAGGCTTTTAGAGAAGAGTCAGCCAAATAGCTCAGCAATTTCAAAAGCAAGCTATAGAAAATTTAGAAAGTTAATCCTTCTACTTACATGCTATAAAGCATAGAATCAACTGGAAAAATCCTCTCCCCAACAGCACAAATCTTAGGGCTATGCACAAATGGTCATGGCTGAATAATGGATGCAGCTGCAGTTTTATAGTGGGTACCGGTGCGTTCTACTGTGCAAGCATCAGTATGCTAAGCCAGTGGTTCCCAAACTTTTGCAGTTCGCAGCACCCTTAGAGTCTCCAAATTTTTTCAAGGCACCCCTCCAAAATAATTATTGAGCAGTCCTGTTTTAGAAGTAGTTGGGTCAAAAATTGTAATCAGTATTTAGGTCACGACAGAAATACTTATTTAGTTGTATTCAAAAATGCCCCCTCTGCATTCAGATACTCTGCCCCCTCTGCATCCAGACACACTGTGTCACTGTGTCACGCTGTCCCCCCTCCTCTGCCCTCTCTCACAATGTCCCCCTCCTCTGCCCTCTCACATGCTGCCCCCTCCTCTGCCCTCTCACATGCTGTCCCCTCCTCTGCCCTCTCACGCTGTGTCCCCCACCACTGCCCCTCTCACTCTGTGTCCCCCTCCACTGCCCCGCTGTGTCCCCCTCCTCTGCCCCGCTGTGCCCCTCCTCTGCTCTCTGTCCCCCTCCTCTGCACCACTGTGCCCCTCCTCTGCTTTCTGTCCCCCTCCTCTGCCCCGCTGTCCGCATCCTCTGCTCTCTGTCCCCATCCTCTTCCCCGCTGTGCCCCTCCTCTGCTCTCTGTCCCCATCCTCTGCTCTCTGTCCCCCTCCTCTGCCCCACTGTCCCCATCCTCTGCTCTCGGTCCCCATCCTCTGCTCTCTGTCCCCATCCTCTGCACCTCTGTCCCCATCCTCTGCCCCGCTGTCCCCATCCTCTGCCCCACTGTCCCCATCCTCTGCCCCGCTGTCACCATCATCTGCCCCGCTGTAACCATCCTCTGCCCCGCTGTCACCATCCTCTGCTCTCTGTCCCCCTCCTCTGCTCTCTGTCCCCATCCTCTGCCCCGCTGTCACCATCCTCTGCTCTCTGTCCCCCTCCTCTGCTCTCTGTCCCCATCCTCTGCTCTCTGTCCCCATCCTCTGCCCCACTGTCCCCATCCTCTGCCCCGCTGTCCCCATCCTCTGCTCTCTGTCCCCATCCTCTGCTCTCTGTCCCCCTCCTCTGCTCTCTGTCCCCATCCTCTGCACCGCTGTCACCATCCTCTGCCCCACTGTCACCATCCTCTGCTCTCTGTCCCCATACTCTGCTCTCTGTCCCCATCCTCTGCCCCGCTGTCACCATCCTCTGCTCTCTGTCCCCCCCCCTGCCCCGCTGTCGCGATCCCTCTCACTGTGCCCCGCGCCAGGCATAAAAACAAAAAACAAAACACAGAAACTTACCAATCCGTCGGGCGCCGGGACCCAGCAGCCACCTCTCTCCCGCAGCTTGTTACTGACGTCGATATTCAGTGACAGGTATTTCATTTAATTGAAAGATTAGTCAGCCAACTGTTCATCTTGAACTGTTACATAAGTAATGTGCTGACATACCTACATATAGTACGAGCCAATAGCTGTGCAGGATGTTGAAAATTCTCATAAATCACCCAATAGTGCAGCTGCAGCGGAGATGGAGTGATTTGAGGAGGAGACAGCCTGACCTCCTTGCTGAATTAAGGGCAGAGTAAGTTTGCAATAAATTTCACTGTTATATGCAAGTACCCTATTAATATAATCAATATTATACTGTAACATATAATATCAGTTAGGTGTTTCTGAAAAGTGATACAAGCTGGTTGCTATGGTGTCTCCCTCCCCCTGCCTGGGCGGGAGTCACCCAGTGACAGAAGAGATAGACACAGGACCAGCAGAGGTGATATAAAAGCTGGGAACCTTGGACAGTCAGGGCCGTCTTTCCCATTGGGCACAATGGGCAGGTATATAGAGGCAATCACTCACCAATAAGATAAAACATGGTAAATGATTAAAATAACACTTTAATTGGCATGTGCATAAACCGATTAACACATTAACCCTAAAATGACCAGCTGGTAACAGTATCAAAGTATTAACAATAAGCTCTAGTGAGTCGGCGCTCTGTGATTGTCCAACACGGAGTGAATGAATATTATATGGCCAATAAATCACTCCTATAAAGACTCCGACTCAAAAATGTCTCATAAGCTCAAACTGGAGCTGGTAGTAGTTGAACGCAACCTCGTAAGGTACATTGAGCAGGTGTGCCTGATAAATGATAAATACTTGTGCATATACGGATCAAAAGGGTGTCTATATAAGTCGATGACGTAACTCAGTCCAACAAACTAAGATTGTTCAAAGGTAGTTGCTAATAATCTTCAATAAATAGAGACAGTTGTAACAGTTCATCCGGTATGAATAAACAAGTGGAACCAATAGAATATCCAATCAATCAAACCCAATCCAGGGTCTCTTGGAAGTGAACAAGTCAATCTCTATATGGGAAAATAGCGTGACAACTTCATCCGGTAGTTAGCAAACATGCAATACAATACCGTGATGAGATGGATCCACGAGATCGTCCTGTTGAGTTATGCAGTTACTTCACCAATGGGCAATTGAAGCTTAGATGTCTCGATAGCAGACCTCTTTAAAAGAGGAAAGATGGTGCCGATCCATGTACACCTAATGTAAAACACATCCAAGATCGTGGCAGATAGGAAATGTCTCGTAGCTAGCAGCACACTGCTCAATAAACACTTCACGAGTGAGTCACTTCAGCTGGTCACGTGACCTGACGCGTTTCATCACCAATTGGTGATTTCATCAGAGGTACTGAGTGGTTTCCTTTGGTTAGTTCTTAAATACTAACTGGTTGATTAATTAGTCAATTCATGATCAGAATTTCTTCTCTTGATCTAATACAGATGACAGAATCTTTGCTGTGTCATCAAAAGGAGTTTATAATCCTATTTTTATCTGCAGCGCTCACAATCCTATCTATAACCAACTCATTTATAAATACAAACAATATAACTATAGAAAATATAATAAAAACCAACCCTCGGTCCATATGGTTACAATATAACCACTGAACACATATCAATAAAAATACACATAGGTAACTAATATTAAAATATAAAAATATATATACATATATATATATATATATATATATATATATATATGTGCGCATATACATACAAATAATGTACACACACATATACATACACACATACCGTTACATTAAAATCCATGCATATCCAATAAACCCATAAAAGGGAATAAATATGTTAACTTTCCAGTTCCGAAGAAGACTACATAGGAGGCACCTATCCAAAATCTATCACGTTATAGTACATTTATTAAATTCTATATATATATGTATATACAGACAGAAGACTTAATTTCTCTCACACTGACGATGAGAAATGTATAGTTTATAAACCATGTCCCACACTAAAAGTGGGATATTAAAACCATGCCAAATGCTGAAAAAACAATAAAACAGTATATCTATAATAGTAACCAATATAGTATGATATCCCCCTCATTGGTACTCGAGTATGTTATTACCATGAATCTAAAATGGTGACTAATAAAAGATTGTTATCCACCGGTGGTATCTGAAGGTACCTAGTTCCATAGAAATATACGAACACACGTATCAAAACTTAAGAACCTTATATTAGAAAGTTGATATTATAACAGAACATCGTTCAGTTCTAAAGCTTCATTCAATCCTACAGGACTCAGGGCATTCAGCTGATGTATCCAAAATACCTCTTGTGTGCACAACCATATAAATTGGTCGCCACCCCCTAGCGGTTTGTGTAATGTGCTCGACCCCACAAACCATAAGACCTTCATCTCTTCCATTATGCACCTGATCAAAATGACGTGAAACACTGTGATTAATTTTACGATTCAGAATGTTTCTCCGATATTCTATAAATCTTACTTTAAGAGCTCTTGTGGTTCTACCCACATAAATTAAATCACAACTGCATTTTAAAATATATATGACAAAACAAGTGGAACAATTTATTAGACCTCTAATTTTATATCTTTTAACCCCACAACTAAATTCTGTCGATTTGTTATTTATAAATAAACATGTAGTGCACTTCTTCAACCCACACCTATAACAACCCTCTAAACGTGTTGGGATCCAATTAGGAATACTTGTTGTTTGTACTATCTTTTTAGTTGTATCTTTAATAAAACTCGGTGCAAGGATATATTTTTTAGGTTGATATTTCTCTTAAAAATCACTGTAGGGTTATTGGGTAATAATCTTCTAAGTGAACTATCTTGTTAAAGAATACCATAATTCTTCTTAATAATCCTCTTGATAGCTCCCGATTGATTGTTATATTTCGAAATGAAAGCAACAAAGGATGGTGTATCCTCCTGTTCGAACCCACAACTGACCTGCTGATTGGGATCCTTACCCCTAAGGAGTACCTCCCTGTCCAATCCTCTAACTTCATCCAATGCCCTATCAAGAAGATCTTTCGGATATCCTTTCCTAATAAAATCGTTCAACATATCCCTTGCTTGTAGATCAAACTTAGTCGGGGAGGAGCAATTCCTTTTAAGGCGCATGAGCTGTCCTTTAGGAATGTTCTGTTTCCACTTCTTGTAGTGCGAGCTTTTGAAATGCAGATAACTGGCTACGTCTACTATCTTCTTAAATGTGGAAGTCTCTATTCTGCCGCCTATGATTGTCAATTGTAGATCTAAAAAATCCATCATTGTCGGGTGATATCTACTCACAAACTTAAGATTGTAATTGTTTATATTTAAAGCAGACACAAAAGATAATGCACGTAACTCTCCTCCCCTCCAAATGATAAAAAGATCATCAATATACCGGCCATAAAGGACCAGGTCCGCACCGAATCCGCCTCCCCATACATGGGCGTCCTCGAAGGCGCCCATGTAAAGGTTGGCATAACTCGGCGCGAACCTGGTCCCCATGGCCGTACCCATAATTTGAAATGCTGCACTCGCAGTGCATGTCGGGTGTGACGTCATCACGCCCGCCTGACATCCATTGCGGAGCGCGACTGAGGAGGAGACCAGGGAGGAAACCGGATCGCCAGCTGACCGCAAGGTAAGTATTGTCTTCTTTTTTTTCAGGTTTTTTTTTTTTTGCTGCCTCCGACAGGCCCCCCTGTGCTGCAGGGCCTATATATATAATCCTTTTTATATATATATATATATATATATATATATATATATATATATGTGTGTATATATAAGGGCCCCGGTGCACTGCTTTTTCCTGGGGGCCCAACATGTTGTTAAGAAGGCCCTGTGGACAGTGGAGGTGACCCTGGAGTGAGGGTTGCTACAAGAGTCATGGTAGCTGAAGTGTAAGAGCCAGAGGCTGTGCGTACACAGAGAGAAGTGTCAGAGACCAAAGGAGAAATCATCCCCGCAGAGGAGGGATGAGCTGCAGTTGAGAGTTACACAGCGTGTATCAGAACTGCATTGAAGAGGAGCTGGATGCCTGTTAGCATCCATGTGAATGTACCTGCAGAGAAGGGGTGAACTGCAGTGAAGTATGAAGTACTGGGAGTATAAGAGACATGTGAACTATGATATTTAACTATGAGATAACATTAGGAACTGTACAGGAGGAGTATGGAGATATATTTGCAACCATATTCATAATGCTCATTAAGAACTGTGCTGGAGACAGTACAGAGCTGTATATATATTTCTTTATTGCTGCAACCATTATGATTATTGTGCTGGAGGAAGCGGAGTGTAAATAAAGAGTTCAGATTGTCATAGAGATGGTCTGGCGCCCAAATTATTGTGAGTTTCATTGCACTGCACCACAAAGTGACATCCCATGTGTCCCACTACTTACAAAGAAACACCTGCATGTGCAGGGACCCCCTGGTCATTTACACCCATGCCTATCAGCTAGCAGCTTGAGAAGGAAGTGCACTGTGTAACCTTTGCACCCCACACTACAGTGACAAGAGGTTTCAAATTTCTCAAATCAAAAATAAGGTGACTTATAGTACACTTAATTGCTCCAAAAACCTCCCTTGCTAGGTCTTAGTCATGTGTGTGATAAACTGTTACCTGTCAAGTCTAAGCCATATGAAAATATGTTCTGTTGTTTGTCCCAATGATGGACCATGTTTATTCTTGGATATTTCACATTGCAAGCTAACATTATCTGTATGTCTCTCTGTATGTTTGAGACTAAAAAACATTTTTAAAAAAATATAACAGGTCCTATTTTTCAACATGACGCCAAAGCATCCTCAGCCCCCACCACCGACATGACGAAGGGCGACGAGACCAGTTTGTCCAGGAGAAGGAGGAGGTGGTCCAGGAGAAGGAGGCATCACCAGAGGAGTAGCAGGCCCAGCAGGAGGAGGCGGCAGCTCAGGTGGATGAACAGGCTCAGGAGGAGGAGCAGGCTCAGAAGAAGGAACAGGCTCAGGAGGAGGAGCAGGCTCAGAAGAAGGAGCATGTTCAGGAGGAGGTGGCAGCGAGGGCCCTGGAAGAGAGCAACTGTTTCTCCAACTCCCCTGTCCTCTTCAGGAGACAACCTGAACCAGCTGAGCAGCCACAGATGCTGGTGGAAGAAAGTAAGTACCAGGTTATTGTAATGTAGTGGAGTTTTGGCTATTATTTTTTCAAGCAGAGAGATATTGATATTGGAAACAGTTTTTTCTTCCCATGGTCACACTGTACAAGACCAGAGGGCATCCTAAGTACCCCCACTGGGGAACCTGCTCCCACCCATCTCTTGACTTGTATGCTGCTGGCTGGTACAACAGTGGCTGGCTTTAAATTGTAGCCTGGAGGGTGAGACTCTGCTTAACAGCCTATAGGCAACATTTACGAAGACAAAAATTAGAGAAAATGCAGCCAAACTAAATAAACACATACAATTATACTATATACTTCTGATTACTAATGTGTTCAGCACAATATAAAACTTTGGCCCATTTTTTTTCAACATACCATTTGTGCACTCTACTGAACTTGCAAAATGTAGAGAAGTACAGCCATATATCTAGCATTTCTCCATATCAATGTATTAAAAGTGCATTTTCTAAAAAAAAAAATTTTTGCAGTTGATGAGGTGTTGATGTCTCCTAGATGATCCCCAAGTAAAATTATATTAAATTAAATTAAAAAAATACAAAACATAAAAAACTAAATAAAAAAAAGTAATTTACTTAAAAAATTACTTCATACGTTTTACTAAGTTTTAATATGTTTTTTTTTTAATAGCATTGTTTAGTTTGAAAAGCTTGTGTTTTAAAATGGGTATTAAGATTTTTAAGTAAAGCAGTGTGCCCAGCAGTGGGTTAAAAGGCGATGGGGATACAGACCATGCACGGTCTCTCAATCATAGGGGTGAACCTTCTATTAGCGCCAGGCCTATTAGCAAAGTTTGCTAATTGTAGTAACAAGAAGCACCTATTCATGGCTGCCAGGGCAATGGGCGTGATGACACTTTGGGATTCACAAGTGATAGCATGTTCTGATACACAGAGACCAGTGGTGCCTTCTAGGTGAACAAAGTAGCGTAAAAAAAGCAGACACATTTTAATGTACATAACAACCACCACTCACAACCAACACTGTATTGTTTGTTAAACAAGGGGTAGTCAGTAATACATGAAGGAATTCTTGAGAGCTGCACTGCGATGTTCCTATGCCATTCAAATGCATAGCAGTTGCTGCTGCAGGTAGAGCAGGAAAGTACCTTGCGGACGAATATTGTACTCATACTGGTGGATGTGCACCGCACGGCAGTGTGCACATGCCCTAGCATCTGTTACTCTTGAAGTCATTAAGGAGCGTATGCGATGATCCGTGTCTTGTTGTCTTTGGGAATGTGCAACGGAATGGTCTGTGCAGTTTTGCGTGAACGCTCGCTGCGCTCAGTATGCATCTCTTAATGACTCACACCCAATGCCTTACTTGCAGATAAAGAGGAGCAATATTTTCTAAACTCTTCCATGGAACATTCTGCATTTGGCAGGTTTCTTGGTGGAATTTTGCCTTAGCAGTTCTGTGAAAAAAATCCCCCTATCATTTTTATTCTATCAAGTATTTAAACCCCAAATAAAAGCAGAATTAATTGCCCATTATTTTCCAAGCTCTATTTATAGACAGTTTCACTAATCTATACTTAAAAGCCCTCCACACATTCATTCATTAAGGCTAGGTACACACTGAAGAATTTTCCGACCGATGTGTTATGTACAACGACCGTCCGGGAAGCAACTTTTCACTGCCATATTGTTGTGAGCAAAGATTAGAATTTGTAAACACTTAACAAACTATGTAACGACATCCCCAAGAAATTTAAATAAGGGGCATAGCATGTTCAATAGTAATCATCCCAAACATTATAAAAAAGCGAAGGTAACATGTTTTCTTCATATATTCGCTAGCACATTGTACGTTCGTTCTCAACCGCACATGAAAAAAAATATTTTTACTAATATGGATACTTTTGAAGAAAGACAAGCAACTGCTCTTTTTCTGCTCATTGTGGCAAGAAGATTGCAAGTACATACCCGAAGGGAAATAAGGAGAAAGAAATAAGGAGAAAGAATAGATCTTGTTGGACCAAAATGTGGTTCAAGAGGAGAGACTCATTCTCTCATATGTCCCTGCTGCAGGAGATATGGGACAACATCCCCGATGACTTCAGGAGTTTCCTGAGAATGAATGAACCCACATTCTACTAACTGCTCCAACTAGTCACCCCCATCATCCAGAAGGAGGACACCTCTTTAAGGAGACCCATATCTGCTGAGCAGAGACTGGTTGAAACTCTAAGATTTCTGGCAACAAGTAGGACACTGGCTGATTGAAATACAGCACAGCAATTTCACCGCAAGCTCTGGGTTTGATAATGCCTAAGACCTGTGATGCTATCATTGAAGTTTTCCATGAACATTATATGATGGTTGGTAAACATAAATAGTTCTTTTTAGATATAAATGTATCATTTTATTTACATACATAAAATGTGCAATATATATTAAATTTATAAAGTACAAACCAATAAAAGCAGGCAAATATACAGTTTATAGTTGTTCATATTGCAACACTTCGCTATTATCTGATTGTGATAATCTTCCACTGAAGTGTTGCCATGTTTGAGCTGGGTACAGGGCTAGAAGTCAGGAATGGTTTTGGCATTAAGTATTGTCCTCCCATACCACCATGCTGCATCTATGTATGCCAAACTGTGTACGAAGGTGTCTGGTTGTGGCTTGCTTCCAGGTATAAATCTTCCTTGGAATCCCTACACAAGAGGTTCGCACATCAAACACTCCATTTCCACTTATATCGGTCTACTAGCACTTTTCATTTTGCTTGCTAAGGGATGTCCAAATATGTCAAAAGTGTGTGGCTCAGGTTTTTTGGCCATCAAAGTGTTTGCGCATTCCACCATCCTTGTAGTCAGCGTATCACTTTCATCATCCTGAAAGAGCCTTTTTTTTTCCTTCTTCTGTTGTGTTTGTGGTGGAATTACAACCTCTGGTACATTCTGGCTATTGACTGTCACCTGAGTTCCCTGTACAATACTTGTAGTTGTCTCTTCTTGGTCATCAAATTCCATCATAAGTTCTTGTGACAGGACAGCTGGCTGAGTATTGAAAAAAAGAGTACAATATTAAATGCATGTAATTAAACTCTTTCACTCATCTTTATGTTTCAGTTTCCTGCAACGGTTGAATGATGGCAAATTATTGCGGACGAATTTGAGAAGCACTGGAATTTTTCCAAACTGTGGCGGTGCCATTGATGGGAAACATCCAAGAGTGGTTATTTTTATTATAATTATAAAGGATTTTGATTTTTCAGCTTCATTCTAATGGTTATAATTAATGCGAATTATGAATTCTTATTTGTGGACATTGGAAAAAATGGTAAAGTGTCTGATGGCGGTGTATTGGAGCAGACTCCCTTTCTTGCAAACTTAAAAAACTATAAACTTAATATTCCAACCAGAAGTAAATTTTGTGTTTGTGGCGGATGAAGCATTTGCATTCTACCACAATGTATGTAACCTTACCCGCAAGGAAATTTGTCTACAGAAAGACAGAAATTTAATTATAGACTCTGAAGAGTTAGGCGTGTTGTTGATAATGCATTTGGAATTCTCAGTAGCAGATTCAGAGTTTTCCATTCTGCTATTAATCTGCATTTGGACAAGATAGACAAAGTGGTGATGGCCTGTTGTGTTCTGTATAACTTTCTAAGACTTAAAACCTTCTGTGTACATAGTTCACATACGTATAAGGACAGCAATGTTGAGGAAATGGAGGTAGTTGGCTTGACACCTCTACAGTCGTGCCACCTTATAAATGCAAGTGCCAGTGCAAAATTAAATAGGGAGGCATACCTTCAATATTTTAACGGGGATGGTGCAGTGCCATGGCTGTAATGAGTGTATGTAACAATTGTACATAAGCGTTTTTTGTGTGCAAACTTTATTGCTATGTATTTCTACTTTAATTGCACCAACTGATCTATTGTGTACCGACCCGGCTTGTCAGTTAACCCTTCTCCTGCTGAATCCCTGGCTTATTTACATCAACTGATCTACTGTGTACCGACCCGGCTTGTCAATTAACCCTTCTCCTGCTGAGTCCCTGGCTTATCTGTATCAACTGATCTACTGTGTACCGACCCGGCTTGTCAATTAACCCTTCTCCTGCTGAATCCCTGGCTTATCTGCATCAACTGATCTACTGTGTACCGACCCGGCTTGTCAATTAACCCTTCTCCTGCTGAATCTCTGGCTTATCTGCATCAACTGATTTACTGTGTACCGACCCGGCTTGTCAATTAACCCTTCTCCTGCTGAATCCCTGGCTTACCTGCATCAACTGATCTACTGTGTATCGACCCGACTTGTCAGTTAACCCTTCTCCTGCTGAATCCCTGGCTTAACTGCATCAACTGCATATAAAACATTATTTTATATGCCATTATTTTGTTTTTCCTGATTGTACATTTACAAGTTTCTACTTTATACCTGTTATTATTCTACTATTTATATGCCTTTATCTTGTTTTTCCTGATTTTATATTTACCAGCAACTAGTTTTACCTGTTATTATTCTTGCCTATTTCCATTGTCTTTATTACCTCTCCTTCTATTATTCTTTGCCTTCCATGCCCTAATTGGTTATTGTCCTCCATCTTGCTATTGTCTCCCTGCTTATTCTTACCTGTTATCCGCTGTCCTTACTATCTTACTGTTCTGCTATCATTCTTACCTGTCTTCATTGTCCTTATTATCTCACTGTACTGTTGTTCCATGCCCTCCACGCCCTAATTCGTTATTATCTTCCACCTTTTCATTGTCTTCCTGCATTTGTTCTTACCTGTTTTTCACTGTCCCCACTATCTCACTGTTCTGTTACTCTCTCTCCCTACTATGCCTCCCCGCTCTCACTCCATACCCATACTCTCCCCCCGCCTTACCTCTCCCGTTCCTCCCCGCCATCCCCCGCGCGCTGCTCATCTTGCTAACCTCATCCCCATTTCCCCCCTCTCCTCTCCCCCTTTCTTCTGTGCCCTCTGGAATGCCAGATCCGTCCGCAACAAGCTGACTGCTATCCACGACCTCTTTCTATCCAACTCCTTTAACCTTCTTGCCGTTACTGAAACCTGGCTCTCCGATTCTGATACTACTTCCCCCGCTGCCCTCTCCTATGGTGGCCTCTCCTTCACCCACTCCGCCAGGCCTGGTGCCCGCCCTGGCGGTGGAGTTGGCCTCCTCCTCTCCTCCACCTGTACTTTTCGTGTCATTCCCCCTGAACCCTCCCTCTCCTTCTCCTCTTTTGAAGCTCACTCCATCCGCCTCTTCTACCCCATCCATCTCCGCGTCACTGTCATCCACCGCCCCCCTGGCCCCACCTCCCTCTTCCTTGACAACTTTGCTAGCTGGCTTCCTCACTACCTCTCCTCCGATCTCCCCTTGATCATTCTCGGTGACTTTAATATCCCCATCGACAACCCCACCTACCCTGCTCACCCTCTCTTCCTCGGTCTCACCCAATGGACCTCCTCCTCTACCCACTGCCTTGGTCACTCCCTTGATCTTGTCTTCTCCTACCTATGTAATCTCTCCGACTTCTCCATCTCTCCTATTCCTCTATCCGACCACCATCTTCTCTCCTTCTCTCTCTCCTCTTCTCCTGCTCCCCTCCCCCTGCCCAAACCTACTCTGTAAATACGCAACCTCGATGCTCTTGACCCAGCCTCTCTGTCCTCCTCTCTCGATACCCTCCTCTCTCCCCTTTCCTCCCTGGCCTGCCCCAACCAGGCGGTCTCCCTCTACAATCTCACCCTCACCTCTGCTCTGGATGCAGTCGCCCCTGCTCACTTCGTCCACCCTCGCTGCTCCAAACCCCAACCCTGGCACTCCAGATTTACCCGCTACCTCCAAAAATGCTCTCGTACCGCTGAACGCCACTGGAGAAAATCCTGCTCCCTGTCTGACTTCCTCCACTTTAAATTCATGCAAAATCTGCAAAAGCCAGGGGCCACTTCTCCCTTCTCATCCTCCTTGACCTCTCTGCAGCCTTTGACACCGTTGACCACCCCCTCCTCCTTCACACCCTCCAATCTTTCTGCCTCTCCGGCCCAGTCCTGTCCTGGTTCACCTCTTACCTTACTCACCGTTCCTTCTCTGTCACCACCTCTGGGTCTCTCTCCCCCCATCCACCCTTCCAGTCGGGGTCCCTCAGGGCTCTGTTCTGGGACCCTTACTCTTCTCTCTATACACCTCCTCCCTGGGTGAACTCATCAGCTCCTTCGGCTTCAGCTACCACCTTTACGCTGACGACACTCAACTATACCTCTCCTCTCCTGATCTCTCTCCCTCCCTCCTCTCTAGGGTGTCCGCCTGCCTCTCTGCCATCTCCTCCTGGATGTCCTCTCGATTCCTCAAACTTAACCTTGCCAAAACTGAGCTCATAGTTTTTCCTCCCTCTCATACCCCATCCCCTTCTGACCTCTCCCCTGTCCCCCAACTTCGCTGCCTTGGTGTCATCCTCGACTCCTCTCTCTCCTTTGGCCCCCACATCCTCTCTCTTGCTAAATCCTGCCGCTTCCAGCTGCGCAACATCGCTCGCATCCGGCCCTTCCTCTCCCAAGATGCCACCAAATGCCTTATCCACTCTCTGATCATCTCCCGCCTGGACTACTGCAACCTCCTCCTCACTGGCCTCCCCCACTCTCATCTCGATCCCCTTCGATCCTTAACGCTGCAGCTAGGCTTATTTTCCTCTCTCGCCGCTCCTCTTTTGTCTCCCCCCTCTACCTAGCCCTTCACTGGCTCCCATTCCCCTTCAGAATCCTCTTTAAGCTCCTCACACTCACCTACAAGGCCCTCGCCAACTCCACTGCGCCCTACATCTCCACCCTCCTCTCTATTCATGCTCCATCCCGCCCTCTCCGTTCTGCCTCTGACCGTCGCCTCTCTTCCCCCCTTATAACCTCCTCCCACGCGCATATCCAAAACTTCGCCCGCGCTGCCCCCCTCCACTGGAACAAGCTCCCTCCCTCCATCAGAACTTCCCCTAATCTGTCCAGCTTCAAACGGGTCCTAAAAACCCACCTTTTTCTTAAAGCCTTTCTGTCTCCCACTTAACTTCCTACCTTATCTTCTGCCTCTGTCCCCCTACTCTCCCTCTCTCCCCTGCGTCTCTCTGTCTGTCCACCCCTTCCCTTAGATTGTACGCTCCTCTGAGCAGGGCCATCTCTCCTCCTGTTTCCACCGCTTCTAACTCTGCTCTCCAGCTACTTAGCCCTCCTCCTCGAGGGTCCTCCACCCCACGTCCACTCTCACTCCCTCCTCCCCCCTGGGGGTCTCCCTGTCTTCTGCGCCCTCCTTCTTGGGCCCCGTCGTTTGCGGATCCTCCCTCCCCCTTCCCCGCCCTCTCTAGCTGTGCATTGAGCGTACTGAGTTGCTGTGTTTACTGTACTGTGCTGTCTCCCATTGTATTGTGATTTTGTTTGTCTCTGTACGGCGCTGCGGATGCCTTGTGGCGCCTTATAAATAAATATTAATAATAATAATAATAATAGACCTGTTACACAGCAACAGTGTAATATATTTTACTTACAGTTCCACGAGGAGGTTGAACCATAACAGTAGGAGAACTCCTATCTGTTTCCAGGCTGCAGGTGGACTGGCGTGTATTTTCATTTTCAAGAATGAAGTGCAGAAGGTCAAAGTACCACAGCTTTGGCACATGAACATCATCTGCACCTGCCCCTGATTTTTTTGAGGCCTCAACCTACAAAATTCCTATTATTTTATTTTCAACAAACAGGGGTACGCCCTATAAGTGTCAATGAAATCCTTTTTTAGCTCCACATTGTGGTCATATGACATTTTCAGCTACTGTTATCAAAATAAAAATAAAAAGAAAGAGTCATGGTCCTCTTTTATCCACTGATAATATAAAAAAAAACTCTACAATATATGGTACTATATTTTTAAAATATTTTCAGTATAATTTTATGTACTAGTACTAGTGTATCATAAATAATACTAATAGGTATAACCAAAGTATTTTGCATATACACATATTAACATTCACAAAATATATATTTATGCAGTTGTTACGATAAGCACACTGGTACAAGAGAAAAATAATAATCACAGCTTACCTTGTATGGCAATGGATGTAAGGTATGAAACACTTGTAGTATCCGTTCGTATATCTCGGACCACTAGGGGTTAAATATATTGATATATTAGTCAAACACAGGGTTGTTATACACGAATGGTCTTCACCCACAATGCTTCATTCTGCAAAGTCTACCGCCACTGATTGGTCCACAACTGAAACGAACACCCATGTCTGAGTGTATTAAATTACAGAGGAGCCTATCTGGCACCGAGGGACGTAAGAAGATGGCGGATGAGGAGCAGGTGTCAGTGGGGGTCTGAGAAGTAGAGAAAAAATTTGTAGAAGTATTGGAGGGGATGGAGAAGAAGAAGAAATACAATTAATGCACATGAAAAGAGCAAATGCAATGAGCCCGAGAGAAGTGGAGATGATGGTAAAAGTATTGGACCAGTACGTTTATGACTGCCAAAAGAGAAAATACCGAAGAGTTAATACCAGAGAAGAATTAATAATGCAGAGATTACTAAAACAAATTAAGGAGAAACTTAGAAAGAAAATAAATAAATTTCAAGTACAGAAGCGTTGGTCAAACCTAAAGAATAACAACAGAGACTGATGCGAATCCGTAGAAACATTAAAAAAAAGTAATTTTGACTGCTGAAAGGACTTGTAAGTGAATTTGTAGATAAACGACTGACAATAGTATATAGTATATTAAACAAGTTGTTTTATTTCCAGAAAGAAGAATGCACAATGGGACTGGTACAGGCATCAGAAATTAACATACACACACCCTCAAAAGAGTCACAGGTCGAGGAACTATCGGCACTTGTTCATGGATTGATCGGAAAATTATACACACTATAATATATACACCACTTGGGTGGATTGGTCGGAAAATATTAAACATCTCAACCAACCAAATGAGCCAACAATCAACACTTTGGCACACCATTCGATCATCGTGTCACTATACAAATTAACTATACACATTAACCCGACTTCCGACCGCACGGTCATATGTCGGCTGATTTGCCCAATTATTGAACGAAAGCGCTTCAGTGTGTACCTAGCCTAAGGCACGCAAAGCAAAAAAAATAAACAGTAAATTGTTCCTAGACAAACCATGTTACAATGCAAGGGGTGCAAATTAGTTTGTTATTTTTCATGTCAGGAAAATACTGGCTGCTTTTTCATTTAGCGCACAAATAAGAATGTGACTTTCCGAACATTAAGTACATACAATATACTCTTAATTACAAGTCTGTTCCAGATATACCTAAATGTTCTACAAATGTATTTTCACCAACAGTATGAGATATGCATCATTTGACAAATAGCTTATATATTTATCTGGCAAAACCTGACTATGAATTCTTTCTATTATTCCTTTCCAAATTATTTATAATATGGATGTATTGTTATCTTTTCTAAAATTGGTAGTAAAAAAAGTAAAATATTTCCCCACCCTCACTACCATATTTTGCTTACCCAAGACACCTTCTATGCAGAGCTTAATTGAAAATGCCATGACAAGTATCCCTTTTCTCTTATTAATCCTTCCTTCTCTAATCTCAAAAAAGGAAAAAGGAAGACTCATTTCTGTGCCTATTGTTATTTACCTGTATGTTAATAGTGTTTAACCTCTTTTCTCACAAGATCATTCAGTGTCATTTGTTCTTAACTTTATTGTACTTTTATTTTCTATTTCATTTTACTTCTGTTTTACTGTTTCATTGTATTATCGTGACCCTTCTCAATAAACAGTTTATTGAAAAAAAATATTTTAAAAAAGGCCTTGCTGGGGTTACCCTATATGTCAGGTAAGACTATCTTTGGCTAGTCAGTATTAGATGCTTTCCTTATTTGTGAACCCGAAGCATTGAATATTTAGCATCATGAATTGATGCAATGACCTGTTTGTACTCTTCATTGCTTCCTTATGGTTTGTCGAAGTCAAATAATTAAATGAAGTCCTTTATTAAATATTGGTTGTTATAGTTTCCTATGCAATTGAAAAAAGTATGCAATGGCGTAGAAAGGTTAATTACGCAATCGCATAGGAAAACACAGTAAATATACTTACATTCACACTTACACTTGTAACTAGTTCACGTTAAATAAACTTTTCAACTGACATTCTTTTATTATTAATATAAAGTGGTTAGAGATTTATTGCAAGATGATAAACCTACATTAAAGATATTTAGGGTTCAGGAATATTAATACACATTTCACCAGCAGGCATTATGATCGCTAGTTATGATTATATGATTAGTATGAGATTGGTACCCAATATACTCCAAGCAGCGTATGTTAATAGGTTAGTTTAAACTGGATGTTCGACAATTCCCTGAGGCAAAGCACATACACAACTGTTGGAATAAGTTGTTTCCACCTTTGGAGAAGCACCGTTTGAACTGACCTATGACCTGCATTGTACTGAACTATCGTGAACCTTGAACCATTGAAGCATGATCTTAGTGTTTTTTGTGTACATGGTCACATCATCATTGTTTTTTGGGGTTTTTTTTACAACCCAAAACTGTATAAAACAGCCCACTGGACACAGTATCAGTTTCTTCAAAGGCTTCAGGATCGATGATGGTTACTGGATCTAGTGCGCAGTGTAATGTATTGGTTATACTTTGTTATATTTGGCAATTAATTCTCTTTGTGCATTGGAACCGCATTAATCGCAGTGGATAATCTTTTATTTAACTGAGAGGATTCTACAGGTTGTTGGACTTGGAGACACCTCATCTATTGCCATTTATTCGCATTGACATTTCCATTTGGTCTGCTGCAGGAAAAATTGCCATTGGATTTTTAAGGTGGAAAACAACAAATATTTATATTTCTTTTACCTTAATTTAATTTCACTAATTTCATTTAATTTGTATTTGTGTTTTATTTAATGTAATTTTATATGGAAAATGTGACTTTCACATTTACTATTTACATTGTCAGGCCACATCTCTGCACTATTGCTACGATTTCTCAGCACTATCACTACACTACTATAAGGAGTATGTTTACACACTTGCTATGCCTGATGTACACCTGGAGCAAATGCTACTGATTTTGAGCTCGATTTCGATATGCATTGACTCTACATATACATGTAAATATGCTTTTTTGTGTTCTTAGTACAAATGCGTTCACGCTAAATGAGTGCTTTAATCTCTAAAGGATGGAGAAGAGTAAAATATTTTGCCACTTGGGTAAAATTAAAATAAGCTCAAACACACACACACTGTTTATATATAAACTTTATTATGATATTTACTAGTGGACATACAGTATATGATTATTTACTAATATTGCTCAAAGACGCAAATCTGCAAAACTACAGTAAACAGACCTTTTTTCATTGACTCAAGCTGACCACATACAAGCTGAATATGCAGCGTGGCACAAGTGTAAAGCGCCATGATCAATGTCCCCATTGGATGAGATCAAGACATTTGACCTTGTAGGGGGAACAAGTAGAGTATCATTGCGGCCACCCACTGACCACATTTACCATGCTAATAAAGAGCCAAACGATTTTCATTGTAATATTATTGGGCATTGTGGTCTAGACAGATGAAAGCTGGGTTTTAGTGTATATTTTCAACTTTGAGTAATGTAAGTAAATAACCCTCCGTGTATCTTTAATAAAGTGTACATATTTGATATGCTCATATGCGTTAAAAGCCATGCAATAAATATATATGTATGTAAAAATACTGTAACAAGGCACAGTGGACCACAAAACATGGTTAGGTGAATGTTTATCTATTTTGTCTATTTGCCTATATTTAGATTAATATGCTACCAAAAGAAAGTCCAGTTGACCCATAAACATTTAGTCAAGTAAAAAATATATCTAACATACAGCAAGGTAGTTGAGTGGAATATAATGAAGGAGCAATGCAATAAATTAAAACAAATTATGCCACATATTGTAGAAACATACAAAAAAAAGGCATAATTTTATCATATTTTGATACTACGCAGCTGTAGGCAAGGTTTAGTATTCCAAGGGAACAAAATCATTCTTTAAAATGTATAAATCAACCAAAGGCAGTAAATACAATTTTACAAAATTCCAAACATAAATTATATTTGATGCATGGTAAATCAAACTCTTGCTCTATATATATATATATATATATATATATATATATATATATATATATATATGCACAGCATTATATATACCAAATTCAAGACAGTACATATCATTTATTGCAAAACACATTTGACTAGGCTAACATTTACAGTATAACTAAATGCTGCATATATTGCTTTGTTGTTTTAACTTGTGGCTTCATTTTCATGATTATTATAGAAAACTACAAACTGACACATACCTATCGCAATAAAAGTGCTTGGTGCTCTAGATATGATGGATATGCCTGCAGAGAGAAGTGTAATGTTACTGAGGGAAATGATACATCTTTGATGTCTAATGATTGAGAGAGGGACTGCTAGCATCTTTAGCCAGGCAGCAATGGGTATCTTGTTCTTATAAAGTCATCAGCAAACAATGGTCTCAGCTGTGAGTCACCTTGTCTACAGCTCTTCTCAATAGAATTGTGTAAAGAAACCTAGGTGTTTATTTGTTTACTGACTATCAAGAGCTCTATTACACCACTTTATAGTTAGACTGATAATGTCCAGTGGTTTCTGATTTAGATAAACAGCTTCTAGTGTGCAGTGTGCAATGCTGGTCAAAAACAATAGGATTTCAGCCAATTGTCCTGATATTGGTGTATGTGAGACCCCAAAATGAGTCTGAAGATGACTACTATAGGCTTGTGTGTGCAGCCAGAAGACATCCTGTTCCCCTGCTCATTCACCAAACAAATGGTTCTCATCAGATTTGATAACCCACATAAATGCATGCAAAATGAGCACTGATTAGATCCCCAGGTGCACAGGTATCTTCTAGATGCCCAGTATAAGTAGTGCAATTTGCAAGTGTCATAGCAAATATCAATATTTCTACTGCTATAATGATAATTTTACTGGCTGGTGCAATTATAACCCCTAACAGCTAAGAACTGGATCTGTGAGCATTTCTTTTCTTCATGATTGGAGGATAAAAGCGAAGCCAGTGACAACATTGTATATGAGTGATGAAATCACAGAGCATCCTGCATTCCCCAGCACTAGGGGGGGAAGAGAAAAGTGATTGGGGAGGCTCTGAAAGAGTCTCTATATCACTTATTCTGTAAGCTACAGACATGGGGTACTGTGTTGCACTACAAACTATTAAAAGTATTGATGGCTTCCCAACATATTAACGATTATTTTAATTGGTGCCCTACCTGTGGTTGTCAGCCAGAGGATGTATGTTTATTCATCTTATTGTCTAAAAGTTTAATAGATAAGTAGGAAATCATCACAGATATTGGAAGTCATCCAATCAAAGGCCACAGAGAGAGATAAATGATTGGTTGGTTATAGAAGCAAGGAGACTGACAGAGGTTGAGGAAGGAAAATGGTTATACTTAAACAAGAAGGGGGTCTGACAGAAAAAGGAACGGTGAGCGACAGAAGCAATAGTGAGTGGATCTCTAAAAAAGAGGAGCCATTGGTATTATTAAAGTAATTCTTCGTTTTAAAATAAGCATTGCCCAATCAATTGTATGTGTTTCCAAAGCACATGGTGGTTTATTTTAACAGATGTAAATAATCAACAATTCAATACATTATTATATTATGATAAAGTACAGTACAGCACAGCCAATACCAAAAGTTACATACATACATACCGCTGCAATCGCTGCGCTTCCATGGGTCCCAATGGAACAGTGTATCTGTTAGATAACTGTGGTCAGAGTAGACTGACCCTGGTGTGGGATGCAGCTAATATATACAGTCAGTGTTTCATTGTGAACAATAGAGATGACATAGCTTGCTTCTATAGGTCCAGGTACAGGGTGGCTTCAGGTTAAACAGTTCATAGGCTGATTCAATCTAAGGAATCCAAAGGAGGGGGTCGTCTTTCCAGGGAGTCTGCTCCTTTCATAGCCAGCATCATACATAAGATTTATTCCCTAATATCAATAACTAAAGTATGCAATGTGCGATCTCTTCGCCGACTGCACCGGACAGCTGCTGATGATTAGGGGATCAATATGATATCAGGCATGACACCTTTCTTATAACCTAAACCTTTAATAACACTACAATGTACATATAATCACTATATATATAGACTAATAATAAACCAAATGCTATCTGCTCCTGAATTACAGTGTAACAGAACCAATATGAATTGTATAAATAACTAAATGTTGTAATGCTAGTGTGTGCGTGCGTATTTTACCGTGTGATCGCATCACGCCACGTGTTACGTGGCGTAGGCTTCGCAATACGCACGGCAAACCAATATTAAACCAATATACTTTCGTTCATCCAATTATATGACTTCAACAGTGTGGAGAAAGTAGTGAGAAGGAGGTTTGAGAGAGCAAACAAACAGAGCAAGGAACAGCTTTAACAAGAAGGGGGTCTGACAGAAAAGAGATATAAGAAGTTAAAAAAGGCTGTTCATAAGAAAATGTGTGGAAGACATTATGGTTAAAGACAAGAGTCAGAGATTAGTGACAGACAGAGTGAGGAATAGTTAGATCGGTAGCTTGTCAGAGGGAAATGTTTCAGAAGGATGGAAAGTGGAGTTGAGAGAAAACAACAGAGCATCTAAAGATTTATATAAATGAATAATAAATTAAAGTACCATAAAAAAGCAGTGTCATAAAGAAATCTGTAGGAAGAGAGAAACATTAGATTGAAGGATGTTAAACAAGTGATTAGGAAAGTGAGAGCAAATGAGTCAGAATTCAAGGCAGACAGAGATAAATAGCAAAGTAAACCAGAACAAAGGAAGATTGGAAATGAAATAGACAAGGTGGGAGAAATAGCAGAGTAAGAAGTTAAATCAGGAGCAGAGTGCTAAGGAGAAAGAATGAAGTTAAAGCAGGTGATTAAGAGAATGAAAGCCAGTGACAGCTAGGATGCTGTGGGAGAATACAGTAATATCCGGGAAACAGGTGTCATACCTGAATTTCCATCATTCTGCAATGAGAATAATTCTACTCTAATTCACCTTGTGATTTCCACTGCTGTTTGATTTCAAGTGCTGTTTGTTTAAAGTGTGGAGTTAGATCCAGTAAGGATTGCTGTGCTGTGTTGAGAGAGTGATATACATTGGGGAATTATTCTGAGTGTTTATTGAAGGGGGTTTGTTTTTGTGTGTGTTAAGTGTCCCTTTTTTTTTTCTTTTTTTCTCTTCTTTCTGTTAGAGCTAGTGGGTGTGGTTTAATTGCATAGGTTGATACAGCTGGTTAGTGCAAGCTCTATTTAACAGGTGGTGGCAAGCGATTTCATTGAGCTTGTGATTTCCACTGCTGTTTGATTTCAAGTGTGGAGTTAGATCCAGTAAGGAATTGAATCCAGGAAGGGGTTTAATCTGTTAAATGGCTAGCAAAGGTTAGTACTCTCGAGCTCACTCTAGGCTATAAGAAGTTAGGTTAGCCATAATAAAATGAGTGGTAGCAGCCTCGATGATCTCACTCAATGCATAGCTTGTCATATGTATGCACACTTGGAGCAATTGTTCCAAGGTTTATAACTCTGTGAGAAATGTGAGCAATTGGTCTCTTTGGAAGCCCAGGTAACTGATCTAAAGAAGACCATTGCAACATTGAGAGAGATTGCCAACCTGGAGCAGAGTTTACAGCTCACCGTTGATGCATTAGCTGAACAGGGTGGAGAAGAGAAAGAGGAGGATGTACAGGTAGGCAGCTGGGTAACAGTTAATAGGGGTAGCAGAGGGAGGAAGAGGCAGGCCAGTTCTGAGCTAAGCAATCCCAGCAGATATGCCAGATTGTCTGAAGATACTGTGGAAGGCAGTTCAGAATTGGTTGAGTTGGGTGAAACTGTTTCCTCTAGCAACTAGGGAAATGGTCTCTCCAGCATAGAGGGGACCAAAGTTACTCAGGGACCCAGGAGATGGTGGTGGTAGGGGATTCAATTATTAGGAAGGTAGATAGGGCAATCTGTTACTGGAACTGTGCATGCCGAACAGTGTGTTGTCTCCCGGGTGCTCTGGGTCGGCATATTGCGGATCGGGTGGACAGATTGTTGGGAGGGGCTGGGAATGACCCTGCGGTTTTGGTGCATGTTGGCACCAATGACCGAGTTAGAGGAAGAAGGGGTGTCCTAAAGAATGATTTCAGGGACATAGGTCGCAAACTTAAAGCAAGGTAGTATTTTCGGAAATACTGCTTGTGCCACGCTGTAGTCCAGGGAGGCAGCGGGAGGTTAATGCGTGGCTAAAAGATTGGTGTAGGAAGGAGGGTATTGGATTCTTAGAGCACTGGGCTGATTTCTGGGTTAGTTGCCATCTTTATTGTCGAGATGAATTGCACCTGAATGAGGAGGGGGCTGCTGTGGTAGGAGAGAGGATGGTTAGAAGGTTGGAGCTAGGCTTCGGGGGGGAGCAAGTATTTATGGGATAGACATTGAGAGTAGTAAGGAGAAATTTAACAAGAGTCAAGGGGGTGGAGAGGGGGGAAAGGGAAGCATATCCGATAAGGAGAGGCCCTTTTTAAAGCACAAAGAAATCTGACAGGTAAAATGGGGGAATTAGAACTAGTAGCAATGAATGAGCAGTATGATATTATAGGTATTACGGAGACCTGGTGGGAAGATACACATGACTGGGCAATCAACTTGGAAGGCTATTCTCTCTTCAGGAGGGATAGGGTAAATAAAAGGGGAGAAGAAGTATGTCTTTATATTAAGCCAGAGTTAAAACCAAGTATTCAGGAAGTTATTTACGAGAATATTGGTGATAATATAGAGGCATTGTGGGTGGAAATATCCAGCGGAGGAAAAATTCAGAGAAGTTGCTGATAGGGATATGCTATAAACCACCAGATATTAGTATGATTGAGGAAGCGAAACTTTAACAGCAAATTGAAAAGGCTACACAACTAGATCAAATTTTAATTATGGGGGATTTTAATTATTACATTGATTGGAGTACTGAGACCTGCGGTACAGCTAGGGAAAATAGGTTTCTGAGCACGCTAGAAGACCATTACATGTCCCAATTAGTAGAGGAACCAACTAGGAACCGGACTATACTGGACCTAATAATAACTAAAAATGTAGACATAATATCAAATATTCAAGTAAGGGAACACTTGGGAAACAGGGATCATTATATGGTCTCATTTGAAATTAGTTTCCAGAAGCAACGGTATAAGGGATCAACTAGGACTTTAAACTTTAGAAAGGCAAATTTTAATATGCTAAAGGAGTCTATAAAGTGCATAGACGGGGACAAAGTTTTTGAAGGAAAAAATACGGAAGAATAGTGGGCTGTCTTAAAATGTTGTTGGAAACATACACGTATAAATTCATTCTTAAAGGAAAAAAATGTAATAGAATTAAGTCTAAACCAATGTCGCTAATTAAAAAGGTAAGGGAAGAAATGCAAAGGAAGAAGTGAGAATTTAAATTGTTTAAGTCTGAAGGGTCAGAGGACCCTTTGACCCTACATTGAATTATTTGTGTGAGTTCTATGCAAACTTCATTTACTAATATATACGTAATTCATGCCTGTTGTGTTCTACCTGTAATTGCTCGAACATAACTCATACTTGGGTTTTTGTACTAAACGTCTGCTATTATGCTTCATTGGATTTGTTATTATAGTTATGTTTATTCATGTATTTGTTATGTTGTATTCATGTATCTGTATGCTGACTGTCCATCAGTGCAGAATCTGTGGCACCTTATAAAAAAAACGATGATGATGATGATACACCCAAAATCCTACTAAATACAAGTCCTGGCCAAGTAAAGATTTGCTGGACACTGGTTATGTGGGGCAAAAAGTGGATAACCAATAGGTTTTCTTCTTACAAAGGGCACTGGTGTTTTAATATCAAAGTACTTGCTGTAAGGGAACCAAAAGTAAAACTAAACTTCCCTTTAAGATACAACAAACTTGTAATTCTGTGAGTTCATCTAAACAGACTAATACTAAACCAAAATGATTCATTTTATCATTGATCAAAGGGCATGCACAGCTTTGGACTGTTTTCACATACACGCATTACTTTATTTTAAAGATATGAATGAGGCTTAAACAAGTAGTATTTTAGAAGAAAATGTAAAAAATAATTAATGGATGGTCCTAAAATGATAATATGTTACCATGTAGCAAATAGGAAGGTTATATTCAACTCCATCCAAAAAGAACGGAATGATTACGGCCTCCTTGACGGAGTGATATGGCTTCCAGAGGTTCTCATTGAGGTACAAGTAAAAATAAGATAGGGTTTTCAAGAGATAAAATACTTTGGGTCTGATGCTGAGTTGGGCGAATGCCCATTTGCAAGGTGTAAAATATGCAAATTTGTACTGGGTATGCGCACAAAAAAAATTGTACGCCTACTTCCAAATGCAGATTTGGATGCATCTTACACTTGCAATTTCTTCTGCTTAGAGAGACGGGGAGGGAATTGTCGAGAAAGTGTAGGCTGTGTACAGTGTTCCCATAATTAAGTCAGACCTGGACACAGCCGCATATACGTCTGTCAGGAGCTGTATTTATTGCGGCTGCTGAAAGGCTGTTGCTAGATTCTCCTCATCATTAAATGCTTTTAAAAATGGACCGCCTCATCCAAAAAAAAAGTGTACCCAGCAGCAGCTCTTATACTGCTGTCATATGGTTCCTCAGCCCTAGCCTATTCAGCCACATAGGGGATTTGGGGAAAATGTGGACCGGCCACCCTTAGAAAAAAACAGCCCTGTGTTGAATGCACTAAGGCTCTTTACAACATCCCAGTGCAGTGGGTGTTGAGGTAATAAATTGGTAAAAGATAGATATTAGGATTTTGCTGTGGGGCAATACTGGTCCCAGCAAGCCTTGGCAGATCTGAACTGTTTGGATATGCTGGGACTTGTAGAACTATAAGTGACAGCTTACCCATGGCTTCCAGAGATTGCTAATGCTTGTACAGGTACAAGCACCAGCTTGCCCTGGCAACCTGTCCACCTGCCAAAAATACTGTAAAATAAAAACTAGCACAGTGAAAAAAAATATATTTTATTTTTTAGAAAACTCCACCCCATATCCCCAATGTACCACTTTACTACCAACCTAAATTCATGTGGGGAACCAGATTTAAAACTAATCTTCCCTTTAAAATACAACAAACTTGTAATTCTGTGAGTTCAGCTAGACTAATACAAAACCAAAACGAGTGGTTGGCCAACTGGCCCAGATACACTAAACCAAGGATAAAATCCCTTAGCAGTGAATGGCTGGCATTTAATCTGGTGGCAGAGAAACAACACCCCATCTGGACTCACAATGACATGATCACACAAATAGGTCAAGGGGTTCCCCACACAATAATAAACGTTAATAACAGAAATGATAAACAGGCAGCCCACCGGCCACCTTCTCTAATATGCTTCATTCTTTGTTTTGTTAGAGAGCACAAGTGACAAGTGGGGGTATGAGGGCATATGGGGCTATTTAGGACGTGGCAAGTCTGAGTGGCATGATGTGAAATTTTGGAGCAGGTGAGCATGTGGGTGAATTTTAGGATGAGTGACATTGGGGTGCTGAAGTTGTTTTGGGGCTGTTTTTTTATTCTTGAAATTAACTATATTGTGCAACCTCTGTCGCATAGTACAACCATTCTTACACATCTATTTTATACAGGCGCACAGCGGTAATTCTAATCTCCTTTCACAGTTTGTTCAGCTCCCCTTGTCTACATACAAACACTGTCATTTAACTGCTCCTTTTATTAAATAACTCAGAGAAGAAAGGCGATAAAAGGTGCACAACTGAAAATATGAGTAGAAGTAAAAATCAGCCTCTTTACACCCCCAAAACACTGCAAATCATAAACAATTCTCAGATTTACTTATTTAAATATCAGAAAAAAAGAACAAAAAATAGTAAGTAAAAATCCATCATTCTCTTTAAATGAAATTTTGTTTACTTACCGCTATAGGCTTAACCCTGCAACTTAGCTTAACTTTATTACACCGTTACATTCATCATCTTTGTAAGCATAGAGGTCACGTTTGTGCACAAAACATGTTAAATTCTCCTGAGGCCACCCCTACATTTATATGTCCTAATCTTATGATCAAACACAGGTGAACATTCCTAAGCAGAGAACAAAAATTCAGCAGGCACTTTGCAAAATAAGCTGCAGATGTGCATTGGCAGACTCCTCTAGGAGAGATTCCTGGCAGCACATTTACAGTACTAACCATCTGGCCCATTTAACAGTCATCAAATAGAAAATAATGTGTTGTTCCTATCCTATAGTGACTGCGATGCAGGAATTACATAACTATGACAGGGAGGATTGACATCCTGAAACAAACTGAATTGTTAACCAATTTTCCAATATTTAAGAGCTGGACGTATTTTTTGTTAGTGCTAGATATTACACTAAAAGTGGCTTCTCTGTTATAATTTTGTAGAATTGTCCCCAGTCTAGTTATTGTTGCTAATTATTTTTGGTTGATGACTGAAAAATTAGTTTGCATACCCAAAAAATAATGGTAACCACAAAACAAAGAACAGCATCCCTGATAATGTCTGAAGCCCCTTTGATGGTAAAAGGACAGAATGGTACCCACTGCTACACAACTTCACTAAACAATTTGATTAGTAACAGACTGCATTACCTGAACATTGTCTGAACTACCTATAAGAATAATGGAAATTGAAGGAAATCAAACATTTCAATATGTGTAGACTAGGAGGAAATGTATAGTCAAATCTGTCTAATCAGTAAGAAACTGCTCATTGTATGATGTATTTTGATCAAAGTCTATACCACATATCATGTCATGGACTATAATTAAACACACCTCTAAGCTATTTCTCAGGCATTGATAAGATTGACAATATGTACAATACAGTACTGTTGTATTTCTGACACATGCTCATGTCAGCCTCTAATCAGCAAAAGTTTATATTGCAAATAGCCATATTTTACTATGACATACATAAATAGATGTCTAATTAATCAAGATGTTTTGAGAGTTTATGCGGGCATGACATATGTGAATGAGGATGCTGTGTTGCCCAACTATGCAAATTATTAGCCGCACCCATTTTGGTTGCCGTCAGAACAGTAAGGTTGCAGCTGTTTCAAAATAAAAATAACATTTGCTTGGGTAGAGTAAAAAAAACTATTGCCTTGATAATTACAGTATAAGTTAACTGCAAAGGTTTAGAAATGCACATACATTTTTAAATACAAACTTGGAGACAGCAACCCTCAACATCTTACCAGAGCTCTCAATGCTCGGGGGCCAGGAAACATATTCCTGGCCCTGCAATCTATGCAAACTGTATGCTATTACACGGAATCGTTAGTGTTGCTGCCAAGCAATCATAGGTACTTTGGTAATTCCTGGGAACACAGCCTGGCTAGCCTTTATATGTTTATATGACTCTTAGCATCAAATAAACAAATTAAATGTATATATGAAATATACATTTATTAATCTTTTAGAGCCTCCAACAGCCTAAATTTAATACACAACTGTGCTCTCTCCCTGTTTACAGTACAATGTATAGGTGGATCTTTCATTGTGGTATAATCAGTGCCAACTTTATTAGTTACATATTTCTAGTATTGGGTAGAACCCCCTTTGCCTCAGGAACAGACTGAATTCTTCATGGTCTTGATTCAACAAGGTGCTGGAAAAATTCCTTAGAGAATATGGTTCAAGTTGACATCATAGCATCACACAGTTGCTGCAGATTTGTTGACAGCACATTTATGCTATGAATCCTGCATTACACTGCATCCCAAATGTGCTCTATAGATTGAGATCTGGTGACTGTGGAAGCAATTAACAATTAACTCGTTGCCATGTTCGTGGACAAGCTTGAGAATATGTGTGCTTTGTTACATAGTGCATTATCCTGCTGGTAGTAGACATTAATAGATGGGCAGACTGTGGCCGTAAAGGGATACACATAGCAACAAACTCAGATACTCTGTGTCAGTTAAACAATGATCAGTTGATATTATGGGGCCTAACGTATGCTAAGAAAACTTTGCCCACCACCATTACACTTACCACCACCAGCTTGCACAGTTGACACAGAGAAGGATGGACCCATGGATTTTGAGAACACCAAAATAAGAGCCTGCATGTTGCAGCAGAATTTCATAGATCTGGTCCAATCTTCAACCTTCCAGTTTTGGTGAGCATGTGCCCACTATAGCCTCAGTTTCCTGTTCTTAGCTGATGTGTGTGATGGAAACCAGTGTAGTCTTCTGCTGCTGTAGCACATCCACTTCAATATTCATCGTGCTATGCATTCAGAGATGCCCTTCTGCATCCCTCTGTTTCAACACATGGTTATTTGAGTTATTATAGACTTCCTGTCAGCTTGAACTAATCTGGTCACTCTCCATTGAACTTTCTCCATAAGAATATGTATTTGTTCATAGAACTGAGGCTCACTGGATGTTTTTTGTTTTGTTTTGCACATTTTCTGTAAAATCTAAAAAATCCCAGGAAATCAGCAGTTTCTCAGATACTCAATTCGACACAATTTGAGTTCTGATTTAAAAGGCTGACAAGTTTGCATAACTCTTTAGAATGCCCTATCAATATCCTGAAAGGTCTGTGCAGGTTGATTACCAAAAATGTGTTGAATTCTACACATATTATCACTTTAGCAAGCTGAAACAATTTAAGAAAAAGCTGGTTGAAAAAGGTCACCTTGCCTCACATTGGGGTCATATACCAATATAATCGTGATTGGAGTTTGATTGAGTGGATTTCAACAACCACTTTTCCATTTCCATCTCAACCTTTCCTATCCTCTCCATTAACTCTTTTTCCTCACCCCTGGTATCAAATAGTACTACCTCCTTCCTAATATCACACTTTGCCCCCCTCATTACTCCCTCCCTTATCCCTCCTATATCATTCCACCCTATCCCTTGCCACATTTCCTCTTTGCATCCCCCTTGCTACCTGAGATCATCGCTATTTTTCCACAACCTCCCCATCCTTGAACTCCTTAGCCTCACAATTCCTTCATCTGTGATTCCTTCCTTCTGTCACGGGCACTAGGAGTCTTTACCCAGGGATCACCAGGTGATAGGCTTACCAGAGCAGTATAGGTGGTAATATGGTACTCTGGTAGCAGGGTGATCACGGAACAGGAAATAGCAGGTGATGAGATGCTCAGGAAAGTCGATGACTAGCAGCACTGGCAATATGGAGGTAGTAATACACGAGGAACTGTATGGACAAAGGACACGTGAAGGTAGTCAGTGGTCTGCGGTAGCAAGTTGTACCACTGCTATAGTGAGGAGGAATGTCCAACAGAAACGAGGAGGTGATGAGAGTCAGCGGTCTGCGGATAGCAAGTTGTACCGCTGTCCGAGTGAAGGAATGGAATCCAAGTGGAGGTATCCGGGGAGTCAGTGGTCTGCGTTAGCAAGTTGTACCACTGCTATGTGAGAGGATACTGGAACAGGTGAAACTGTAAACAGGAGTCAGTGGTCTGCCACTAGCAAGTGGTACTACTGAATATATATGTGAGGAGGTGCACGGGGAGAGACTGCAACACAATATATACACGGGCACCTTGACTTTGATCCACAGTAATATGCACAATATAAATGTATAAATGACTGAACAACACTGCCAATATAGAAAGTCTCTTGAAGTAATCCGGCATGAGATAACACAGTCAATGATGGCAATAGACTCAGCGGATAGTACACTCCAGAGGAGAACCAACACAGTCCAGCAAGGTATGCAACACACAGCACAGTCAATGGGAAGCATGCATACCGTGGCTCAGGAGAAGGCAGTCAGACAGGAGTGCAGAGATACCTGAAGGGCAGGAGGCCAGCAGGATACCAGTCCCTGGATGGGTGAAGCAGGGGTCTAGCAGGTGCAGCGCACAGGTAGGTAGACCAGCAGGGAACACAGGAAGGCGTGGAGAGCGGATCAGCAGTAGATGGATGAGTAGCGCTGAGAAGTAACAGCAGCGGGTCTCTGCGGGAACACGGAGGTAACCAATAGCAACCAGCAGGTGCAGTAACGATGGGACACCGGAGCAGAGTGAACCGGAACAGATGATCACGGAGAGTAGCGGGTAGCAATAGTGGCAGCAGACTCAAGGAAACACGGGAGAGTAGACAAGAACTGAAGACTGAAGCGCACAGAGGCAGCGGATAGGAATCAGCCAAACAGTCACGATGAAACACAGACGGGTTGCAGGTTGAAGACTGTAGTGCACGGAGGCAGCGGATAGGAATCAGCTAACAGTCACGATGATGAAACACAGACGAGTTGCAGGTTGAAGACTGTAGTGCACGGAGGCAGCGGATAGGAATCAGCTAGCAGTCACGATGATGAAACACAGACGAGTTGCAGGTTGAAGACTGTAGTGCACAGAGGCAGCGGATAGGAATCAGCTAACAGTCACAATCATGAACAGGTGAGTGGATGTGGATGAAAGACTGTAGTGCACAGAGGCAGCGGATAGGCATCAGCTAACAGTCCCAATAATACATGGTAGAGTTGAAGTGGTTAGAAGACTGTAGTGCACGGAGGCAGCGGATAGGAATCAGCTCACAGTCACGATGATACAGTAGATGGTAGAAGTGGTATGGGAACCACAGAAGTAGAAGTGGTTTGGAAACCACAGAGGTAGAAGTGGTTTGGAAACCACAGGAATCAGCAGGGCTGAATAAACAAGGAAACACAGGAACACCTTCAGAGACTCATGGGGAATGAGACTCCAAGATCAGGCAATGTGGTGATGACCACAGGTGCTTAATATAGGGAGGTTGCCTGATCTGCCAATTAAGTTAAAGGAACATACACTGGAGGTATAGAAAGGGCTGCGCATGCGCAGTCCCTCAGGATGGAGGACGGCCACGGTTCCTAAATGTCCGGGAAGAAGCACTCACAGTCCGGTGAGTGACAGTACCCCCCCTTTTAAAGGTGGGCACAGAACGCCTGGAACCGGGCTTGTCCGGATTTTTGGAATAAAACTTCTTCAGAAGGGCAGGAGCATTAAGATCTTCAGCTTTGATCCATGAACGCTCCTCAGGACCAAAGCCCTTCCAATGAACGAGGAAACGGAGGACTCCTCGCGAAATTTTTGCATCCAATACCTCAGTAATCTCGAAATCCTCCTCCTGATGAACTTGAACTGGCTGCGGTGCTGAGGAAGGAGTCGAGAAACGGTTGATGATGAGAGGTTTGAGCAAGGACACATGGAAGGCATTGGAGATCCGAAGATTCTTAGGAAGAAGAAGTTTAACACATACTGGATTGATAACTTGAATGATCCTATATGGACCAATAAAACGAGGGGCGAATTTCATAGATGGAACCTTCAAACGAATATTTTTGGTAGATAACCAGACACGATCTCCAATTTTTAGTGGTGGAATAGCCCGCCTCTTCTTATCTGCGAAAGACTTATATTTGTTAGATGTCTTCTTTAAACAGGTTTTGACCTGAGACCAGATATTTTTGAAGGTCTGACAAGCAGTCTCCACAGCAGGAACTTGGGTGGGCGGGAGGGCAGGAAATTCCGGAAAAGACGGATGGTGACCGTAGACCACAAAGAATGGAGTTTTGGATGATGACTCATGGTACATGTTGTTATGGGCGAATTCAGCCCACGGGAGCAATTCTACCCAGTTGTCTTGGTTGGCTGAAGAGAACATCCTAATAAAAGTCTCAAGATCTTGATTGACTCGTTCCGTTTGTCCGTTAGATTGCGGATGGTAAGACGATGAGAGTGCTAATCGTATGCCCAAGGTTTTACAAAGGGCCCGCCAGAATCTGGAAACAAATTGTACTCCTCTATCTGACACAATCTCAGACGGACATCCATGGATGCGGAAGATTTCTTTAATGAAATGTTCAGCCAGAGTAGACGAGGAAGGTAAACCGGACAGAGGGACGAAATGAGCCATCTTCGAAAATCTGTCTACCACTACCCAAATAGTATTGTGATTCTTACTTGGTGGCAAATCAGTAACGAAATCCATACTAATATGGGTCCAAGGCTTGGACGGAATGGGTAGTGGTCGCAGCAACCCTGCTGGAGTTCTGCGGGAGGATTTGAACTGAGAACATAAATCACAGGAAGCAATAAACTCTTTGACGTCTCTCCTCATTGAAGGCCACCAGTAACTACGAGAGAGAATCTCAAAGGTCTTATGTTCACCGGCGTGTCCAGAAAAACGAGAGGCATGGAACCACGAAAGGATTTTCCTCCTCAGAGTAGGAGGCACGAGGGTCTTCCCAAATGGTAGCATTTTGGTGGATGAAGCAGCCAGAGAAATACATTTGGGGTCTAGAATAGCATGGTTGGGAACCTCTTCTACATCAGAGGACGTCACAAAAGCTCGAGATAGAGCGTCAGCTTTCTTGTTCTTAGCAGCTGGTTTGAAGGTTATAATTAATTCAAAACGGGAAAAGAAAAGAGACCATCTTGCTTGACGAGGGTTCAAGCATTGAGCAGATTGCAAATATGACAAGTTCTTATGATCCGTGAAGATCGTCACCGGATGGCGAGCTCCTTCCAACAAGTATCTCCATTCCTCTAATGCAGCTTTGATGGCCAGCAACTCCTTGTCCCCGATAGTATAGTTTTTCTCTGCGGGCAGAAGACCCCGAGAGTAGAAGGCACAAGGATGTAATTTTTGTTGCTCCGAGCGTTGGGAGAGAATAGCTCCTAAGCCCACATTAGAGGCATCTACTTCTAGGAAGAAGGGGAGTGTCACATCAGGTTGTCGCAGAATGGGAGCAGACGAGAAGGACTCTTTGAGGATTTGAAAGGCTTGGAGAGCCTCAGATGACCATTGCTTAGTATTAGCCCCTTTCCGAGTTAAGGCCACAATGGGAGATGCAATGGATGAGAAGTCTTGAATGAAGCGTCTATAGTAATTGGCAAAACCTAAAAAACGCTGGATGGCACGAAGAGTAGTTGGCTGAGGCCAATGTAGTACAGCATTTACTTTGTCTGGATCCATCTTCAGGCCAACTCCGGAAACTATATACCCCAAGAATGGAATCTGGGGTAACTCGAATGAACATTTTTCCAATTTACAGAACAATGAGTTTTTCCGTAGTCTGGAGAGGACCTCTGCCACATGTTGGTGATGAGAAGGCAGGTCCTGTGAGAAGATCAATATGTCGTCCAGGTAGACAACGACACATACATATAATAAGTCCCGAAAGATCTCATTGATGAAACCCTGGAAAACCGCGGGGGCATTACACAGCCCGAAGGGCATTACTAAATATTCGTAATGCCCATCTCTGGTGTTAAACGCGGTCTTCCATTCGTCACCGGAACGGATTCTAATTAAATTGTAGGCACCACGAAGATCCAACTTAGTAAATATCCGAGCTCCCTTGATGCGATCAAATAGCTCAGTGATCAGCGGAATGGGATACCGATTCTTGATAGTAATGGCGTTGAGTCCACGAAAATCTATACAAGGGCGTAATGATCCATCCTTCTTTTTGACGAAGAAGAACCCAGCTCCAGCGGGAGAGGTGGAAGGTCGAATGAACCCACGCTGGAGATTCTCCTGTATGTACTCAGATGTGGCTTGAGTTTCAGGTAACGAGAGAGGATAGACCCGACCCCTGGGAGGAGTCTTGCCAGGTAGAAGGTCGATCGGACAATCCCAAGAACGATGAGGAGGAAGACGTTCAGACTGAGCTTTATCAAACACATCGGCAAATGAAGCATACTGAGGAGGGAGTCCCGGGGAGGAAGATGAGATGGAAGATTGCTGTACTTTAAGAGGAATAACTTGAGAGAGACAACGATGGTGACATTCAGGCCCCCAAGACGTAACTTGAGGGGTGCGCCAGTCAATCTGGGGAGAGTGACATTGAAGCCATGGAAGGCCTAAGACAATCGGACTTGTCGTAACAGGAAGAATTAAAAACGAAATTTCTTCATGGTGTAGTACACCAATCTGAAGGGTTACTGGAGACGTACTCTGGGTGATGAGACCATTGATGAGACGTGATCCATCTATAGCCGTCACAGTAATGGGTGTTTTTAAAGTGATCACTGGTAGGGACCATTGATTCACTAGTGATTTAGAAATGAAATTTCCTGCTGCTCCGGAATCAATCAATGCCTGTGACTCAAAGGATTTAGTAGCAAAGGAAATCGTAACATCGAAAGCGCAGACTTTAGATTTCATAGACAATGGAGAGGACTCCAGGGACCCTAACTTCACCTCTCCAGAACTAGTTAGGGCCTGGCATTTCCCGATTTCTTAGGGCAAGAACTGAGCATATGTGTGGAATCAGCACAATAGATACAGAGTCTATTCTTTACTCTTCGTTTCCTCTCTTCTAAAGATAATTTGGAACGTCCTATCTCCATGGGAATCACAGAAGGTGAAACTGGACGAAATTGAGGGTTTAAACGAAGAGGTGCTTTAGCAGAAGTTGTTTTCTCAGATTCTCTTTCACGAAATCTCATGTCTACACGATGGCAAAGAGAGATCAAATCTTCTAGTGACGAAGGAAGCTCTTGGGTAGTCAGTGCATCTTTAATTTTATCGGAGAGCCCCTGCCAGAAGGCGGCAACTAATGCTTCAGTGTTCCACTGAAGTTCAGAGGCTAAGATCCTAAATTGAATGACATACTGTCCTACTGTATGGGAGCCTTGTCGCAAACGAAGAATGCTGGAAGCAGCGGAGATCACACGACCTGGTTCATCGAACACACTTCGGAACGTGGAAATGAATTTGGCACTATCTTGTAGAATTGGATCGTTTCTTTCCCACAGAGGGGAGGCCCAAGCCAGGGCTTGTCCAGAAAACAATGAGATAAGATAGGCCACTCTGGAACGATGGGTAGAAAAATTTTGAGGTTGGAGTTCAAAATGGACTGAACATTGGTTAAGGAAACCTCTACAAGTTTTGGGGTCCCCGTCATATTTTGACGGAGTAGGCAGGTGAAGCGTAGGAGCTGTAGACACCTGGGATGGCACTGGGGAAACGGAGGAAAGCACAGGAGCTTCAATACTAGCTGTAACAGTCTGTCCAGATGTTCCTTGGGAGGTTAACGATTGGTAACATTGAAGTAACAGCTGTTGGCGAGCATCCTGTTGCTCCACACGACTGACCAGATGCTGCAGCATCTCTTTAGCAGTAGGTTCCGTATCTGGGTCTGTCATGGCCTGATCTTACTGTCACGGGCACTAGGAGTCTTTACCCAGGGATCACCAGGTGATAGGCTTACCAGAGCAGTATAGGTGGTAATATGGTACTCTGGTAGCAGGGTGATCACGGAACAGGAAATAGCAGGTGATGAGATGCTCAGGAAAGTCGATGACTAGCAGCACTGGCAATATGGAGGTAGTAATACACGAGGAACTGTATGGACAAAGGACACGTGAAGGTAGTCAGTGGTCTGCGGTAGCAAGTTGTACCACTGCTATAGTGAGGAGGAATGTCCAACAGAAACGAGGAGGTGATGAGAGTCAGCGGTCTGCGGATAGCAAGTTGTACCGCTGTCCGAGTGAAGGAATGGAATCCAAGTGGAGGTATCCGGGGAGTCAGTGGTCTGCGTTAGCAAGTTGTACCACTGCTATGTGAGAGGATACTGGAACAGGTGAAACTGTAAACAGGAGTCAGTGGTCTGCCACTAGCAAGTGGTACTACTGAATATATATGTGAGGAGGTGCACGGGGAGAGACTGCAACACAATATATACACGGGCACCTTGACTTTGATCCACAGTAATATGCACAATATAAATGTATAAATGACTGAACAACACTGCCAATATAGAAAGTCTCTTGAAGTAATCCGGCATGAGATAACACAGTCAATGATGGCAATAGACTCAGCGGATAGTACACTCCAGAGGAGAACCAACACAGTCCAGCAAGGTATGCAACACACAGCACAGTCAATGGGAAGCATGCATACCGTGGCTCAGGAGAAGGCAGTCAGACAGGAGTGCAGAGATACCTGAAGGGCAGGAGGCCAGCAGGATACCAGTCCCTGGATGGGTGAAGCAGGGGTCTAGCAGGTGCAGCGCACAGGTAGGTAGACCAGCAGGGAACACAGGAAGGCGTGGAGAGCGGATCAGCAGTAGATGGATGAGTAGCGCTGAGAAGTAACAGCAGCGGGTCTCTGCGGGAACACGGAGGTAACCAATAGCAACCAGCAGGTGCAGTAACGATGGGACACCGGAGCAGAGTGAACCGGAACAGATGATCACGGAGAGTAGCGGGTAGCAATAGTGGCAGCAGACTCAAGGAAACACGGGAGAGTAGACAAGAACTGAAGACTGAAGCGCACAGAGGCAGCGGATAGGAATCAGCCAAACAGTCACGATGAAACACAGACGGGTTGCAGGTTGAAGACTGTAGTGCACGGAGGCAGCGGATAGGAATCAGCTAACAGTCACGATGATGAAACACAGACGAGTTGCAGGTTGAAGACTGTAGTGCACGGAGGCAGCGGATAGGAATCAGCTAGCAGTCACGATGATGAAACACAGACGAGTTGCAGGTTGAAGACTGTAGTGCACAGAGGCAGCGGATAGGAATCAGCTAACAGTCACAATCATGAACAGGTGAGTGGATGTGGATGAAAGACTGTAGTGCACAGAGGCAGCGGATAGGCATCAGCTAACAGTCCCAATAATACATGGTAGAGTTGAAGTGGTTAGAAGACTGTAGTGCACGGAGGCAGCGGATAGGAATCAGCTCACAGTCACGATGATACAGTAGATGGTAGAAGTGGTATGGGAACCACAGAAGTAGAAGTGGTTTGGAAACCACAGAGGTAGAAGTGGTTTGGAAACCACAGGAATCAGCAGGGCTGAATAAACAAGGAAACACAGGAACACCTTCAGAGACTCATGGGGAATGAGACTCCAAGATCAGGCAATGTGGTGATGACCACAGGTGCTTAATATAGGGAGGTTGCCTGATCTGCCAATTAAGTTAAAGGAACATACACTGGAGGTATAGAAAGGGCTGCGCATGCGCAGTCCCTCAGGATGGAGGACGGCCACGGTTCCTAAATGTCCGGGAAGAAGCACTCACAGTCCGGTGAGTGACACCTTCCCTCACCTCAGCCACTCACTTTCTTCACTGCATACAGCCTCTGTCCACTTACTCCCCCACTTACCACTACTGATTCCTCCAATTCACCCTCCCAATCACTGCCCTTACCCACTATCTCACCTTCCATCCCAGCTGCGAGAACTGCCTCCTCCATTCACACCATCCACTGTCCACCTTCTGCCATGATCCTCCCCTTCCTCCACACTCCTCTAGGCCCTGCAACCTTTTCCTATCGCTTCTGTTAAGTTCCTCCTCTTTAACTGCACATTCTGAAATGCCATATCTGTCTGTAACAAGCTTGCTCCCATCCATGACCTTTTCCTCTCTCTCTTTGATGGTCTATTCTTTTACACCCAATTCAGGCTCTGATAACCCAAACTATACACCCTCATACTTGGGGGCTTCAATATCCCAGTTAATACCCCAATGGTAATTTTAACTCTAAACTCCTCTACATCACCTCTGCCTATGGTCTCACCCACCCAGTGGACCTATTCTTCCACACACCATGATCGGCATTACCTTGATCTCGTATTCTCGCACCTCTGTCACATCTCCTACTCTATTTCATAATTCCCAGTTTCTGACCACAACCTTCTCTCCTCCCACCTCTCCCTACCTCCACCCCCCCTCATGCTCCCAAAACCCTGGGGACACTACACTATCTGTATGATCTTGACCATTCCCGCTTTTCTGCTACCCCTGAACCAGTCCTGTCTCCCATCTCCTTTTTGTCTTAACCTAACACAGCAGTCTCCTTTTAACTCTGCCAACTCTGCAGCCATAGATGAAGCCACCTATGCCACCTCAATTTACCTCTGACATTCTAAGCCCCTACCTTGCCGTTCCAAGCTAATTCGCTACCTTCAGAAATGCTCCTGTTCTGCTGAGTGCCTCTGGAGAAAGTTCCACTCCAACACAGACTTTATCCATTTCTAACTCATCCTGTCATATTATTACAATGCCACTTCTCTTGCCAAAGCTCTTATCTCCTCCCAGTACAAAAATCCCATTGCCCATTTTCCACCATCAACTCTTTTCTCTGCCCACTTCCCCCCCCCCGCCTCCAACCCCTCCATTACAGCCTCTTACTGCAAGAGGAAAATTGACTCCATATAGAGACACACACATATATACATATATATACATATATATATATATATATATATATATATATATATAATATAAATGCCTAGTGGCGTGTGTTAGTCTGTGTGTGTGTGTGTGTGTGTGTGTGTGTGTGTGTGTGTGTGTAAAAAATAAAACCAAGCTGCAGCGCCACCTGCTGGGCGGAGTTATACACTGACCTACTAAATTCTTAGTGTGTATGGGAAAAAAACCTCAGAAAGGGCTGAAATTTGGTATACTACGATGTTTTTAATTTGTTAATTTAATTTGTTAATTGTTAAAAGTGTTTATAAAGATTTGAAAAGAAAATATATATATTTCTTGAAGGAGAAGTGACAGTTGGGAGTGGTTGGTGGTTGCCGGGGGTGACAGTGGGGAGTGGTTGGTGGTTGCCGGGGATGACAGAGCGAGAGGAGTGTGATACTCAGGACCGCTGAGAGAGATCCCTGTGTCTGGATAGACACCTGGATAGATGTGGCGATGAAAATGAAGGATGAGGTGATGGAGAAGAATGATGAGGTGGTGACATGTGGACAAAACCACGTTAAAAAAGGGCGCTTGCGTCGGGAAGTAACGCTCTTCCCCTGAGGAGGCATGGGCTAGGCCCAAATGCATGACAAGAACCTTTTTAACACCTTAAGTAGCTTGATTTGACTAGAATGCATGAGTATCATACACGGGTTAACTTGTATATATATATATATATATATATATATATATATATATATATATATATACATATATATATATATACATATATATATACATATATATATATATATATATATATACATACACACACACATACATACACACACACACACACACATACACACACTGTGCATATATACATACACACAGGCAGCTGCAAGTACATGAACCATTTGGAAATAACTGGATTACTACATAAATTGGTCATAAAATGTGATCTGATCTTCATCTAAGTCACAAGAATAGACTAACACATTCTGCTTAAACTTATGACACATAAACAATTATATATATATTTTGATTTCTTTATTGAACACATTGGGCCTGCTTCATTAAGGAAAGTAAGGCACAAAGGAGTATGCTTAATCTTGGACAAGCCATTCTAGAATGCAAAATTAGTTTATTATTCTGCATGTCAGGAAAATACTGGTTGTTTGTCATGTAGCACACAAATACGTGATAGCTTTATTTTTACATTGAAATTGAAAGTTGATGTAGGACATGCCCTACCCCAACTATTAATCTGTCCCTACATTTTAAATTTGCCTCTCCCACCAATGCAACATGGTTTTACCCAGATGCAAAGTTACTCCTTTTTTTGCTTTGATTTTCCTTAATAAATCAGGCCAATTGTGTAAACATTAATAGCACAGGGTGGAAAGTATGTGATTCCTTGGATTTAATAACTGTCTGACACTACTTTATCAGCAATAACCCCAACCAAACGTTTCCTGTAGCTGTGGATCAGACATGCCCAAAAGTCAGGACAAATGTTGGACCATTCCTCCTAGCAAAATTGTTTCAGTTGAGCAATATTCTTTGGATGTATGGTGTGAACAGCTTTCTTCAGGTCAGGCCACAGCATCTCAATTGGGTTGAGGTCAGGACTCTGACTTGGCCACTCCAGAAGACTAATTTTCTTCAGTTGAAGCCATTCAGTTGTTGATTTACATCTATGCTTTGGATCATTGTCCTGTTGCATTATCCAACTTTTGTGAGCTTCACTTGGCAGAAAGCTAGTCTTACATTCTCCTGCAAAATGTATTGATAAATTTTGGAATTCACTTATCTGTCAATAAGAGCAATCAGTCCAGGCCCTGAAGCAGCAATGAAGTCTCAAACCATGATGGTCTCTCCACCATACTTTACAGTTGGGATGAGATTTTGATGCTGGAGTCCTGGGCCCTTTTTTCTCCACACATAGTGTGGTGTTCCTTCCAAAGAACTCCTCTTTGGTTTCATCTGTCCACAGAACATTTTGCCAGAAGTGCTGTGGACTGTCCAAATGCTCTTTAGTGAACTTCAGACGTGCAGCAATAATTTTTTGGACAGCAGTGGCTTCCTCTGTGGTGTCCTCCCATGAACATCATTCTTGTTCAGTGTTTTAGGTATTTAAGCCTCGTAAACAAATATCTTGGCAAGTTTCAGAGATTTATGTAAGTCTTTAGCTGATATTCTAGGATAATTCTTAACCTTTTTTGACCATTCTGTGCTGTGCTCTTGCAGACATCTTTCCAAGATGGAAACTTCTAGTGAGTGTAGCAACAGTGCTGAACTTTCTCCATTTACAGACAATTTGTCTTACCATGGACTGATGAACATGAAAGCTTTTAGAGATGCTTTTGTAACCCTTTCAAGCTTTATGCAATTCAACAATTCATAATCTTAAGTCTTCTGAGATCTTATTTGCTGAAGGCATTGCTACCTCTGAATAGCAAACTCTAAATCTGTGAGTGTTTTTTTTAGGGCAGAACAACTCTAACCAACACTTTCAATGTTATATCATTGATTGGACTCCAGGCTAGCTAACTCCTGACACCTATTACATTCTTTTGAACTCATTAGCCTAAGGGTTCACATACTTTTGCAAACCGATACTTTGAATGTTAAAAATATGTATTCAATATGGACAAGAAAAGTAATGTAATTTGTGGGTTATTAGTTTAAGCGGACCATGTTTATCTATCCTTATAACTGAGATGAAGATCAGATCACATCACATACATCATAATTCTGAAAACTGTTGGCAAATGTCACAGCAGCGCTGAGGATCAACTTCATAAAGAAAAACAAGGAAATTTTAGGATCTACTTAATTACCATCTCTGTTCAGCTGTGGCACCAACAGAGCTCAACTGTCATTGCTGTTTCATCATCTGTTCGGCTGCCCACTGAGCTCAATTGTGATTGCTGTTACCATCTCTATTTGACTGCTGGGCCCTTGCCACTCAAATTGGCATTATCCTGTTTCAGAGCTACAGATACTGTATTAACCCCAACCAGGGGTGGTAAACGTATCCTTGACTTCTTCCATTGCCTTGCACAATTTGGACCAATTGTTCCTTTCTACTCTCTCATTACCTACCCCAACTCTTACACATTCATTCACATGTCTCTATCCTGCACCTACTCAATTTACACTATCTTCTTCTCACTGTCACCAGTCACCATACTTCTCTTCAAACTCCTCTTCTTTACCATCGTCCTATTTCTCCCATCCCCTATTATGATTTCCATTTCACTACTTTCCTCTCAATAGTCTACACACCTGATCCGTTTTGTCTCCTGCACCCACTACACTCACCAGACTACTTAAACAGAAATAAACCTCACACCCACAAATACTCTTTGTATGTCCTCTTCCTAACCCCGCTCCTTCTCATGGCAGCTGGTGACATCTCAACTAACTCTGAACCCCATTCCCTGCTCAAACTCCTCACTCAATCCCAAACCTTTACATCCACCCTGTACTGCAATAAAGCCAACCTTATCCACATATCTCCACTTCTATCTCTTCCCTTCTCCTATGCACTATGCAACTCCAGATCTGTTTATAACAAACTTGCATCCATTCATGACCTATTCTTTTCTAAATCCCTCAACCTCCTTGCCATTACAGAAACTTACATTACCTCCTCTGACACTACATTCCCTGCAGCTCTCTCTTACGGAGGACTCACCCTTAGCCATAACCCCCAGACCTGGAAACAGACAAGGTGGTGGAGTAGGCATTCTACTTTCTCCAAGTTGCACCTTCCAAGTCATACCCTCTGAACCTTGACTCTCATTCTCTTCCTTTGAAATCCACACTATCCATCTATTTTAATCTTGCCACCTTGTGTTGTTGTCATTTATCGCCCCACAGGTCCAGTTTCCCTATTCCTTGACAACTTTGTGACCTGGCTCACTTATTTCCTATCCTTTGATCTGCCTACTCTCATACTAGGCTATTTCAACATTACCATTGATAATCCAACTGTCTATTTTGCCACCTAGCTTCTTTCACTTACTTCCTCCTTTGGTCACTTCCAGTGGACCTCATCTCCTACCCTACAACCTTTCCCCTTGACCCTATTCCCTTCTTCTCCGCTCCCTCTCCTCCACTGCATGCCCACTTTTAACTCACCGCTTCAACGTGTTTCTCTCCACTGGCACATTTCTATTATCTTTTAAACATACGCTCATCTCATCAATCCTAAAGAAATCATCACTTGATCAACCTCTCTCTCCAACTACCACCCTAGTTCTCTCCTCCCATTTACATCCTACTTACTTGAGCGATTAGCGCACAAACGCCTGTCTCATTTTCTCTCCTCTCACTCCATTCTCAACTCTCTGCAATCAGGCGTCCGTCCCCAACATTCAACTGAAACTGCTCTCACAAAGTGATTGGTGATCTGTTTACTGCATAGTCTAAGGGTCATTACTCCATACTCATTCTCCTGGATCACTCTGCTGCTTTTGACACGGTTGATCACCCCCTCCTCCTACACACCCTTCACTCCATTGTCCTTCATGACACAGTACTTTCCTGGTTCACTTCCTACCTATCAAACTGTTCCTTTAGTGTATCTACCTCTGGCACATCCCCTCCACTCCCACTATCTGTTGGGAGTGGAGGGTTATCACCTCTATGCTGATAACACCCAAATCTATATCTTTCCCCATGACCTCTCCAATTCTGTACTATATAATGTAACCAACTCTCTTTCAGCTATCTCCATATGGATGTCCCAACGCTACCTAAAGCTGAACATGTCCAAAACACAGCTTACTATCTTCCCTCCTTCCAGAATCACCACCTCCCCTGAAATCTCACTTTGAGTAACACCACATTTCCCTTAGTCTACCAAGCTATAATAATAATAATCACATTTTATGATTAATTTATAAAATAATGCAGGTAATTTCAAAGGGTTCACACACTTTTTCTTGTCAAATATCGTATTACACATACTGTATGGTAGCACAAGAAAGAATTTTGGCTTTTCAGATGCTTTATGACAAGGTATTGTGTTAAACTTTTCTATACAAGCAATATGTATTTCCTATCTGTCTGACAAAGTGCTCTGAAAGGGTATGGCATTTACAAGGAAGATGATTTGGCAGAAATTCTACATAAAGTAATTCTCGTTTACAATCAGATTTTAGTGATTATGTCCAAGACCGTCTTTATTCTGCTCAAGTGAACAGGTATGATTTTATATTCACTGATTCATGTTAGATTGAAAATTAACCATCTGCCAGTGAAATTGTTATAAACCATTTCTTTAGGAAAAGGGATTCAAATAGGCACTAAAAGCAGGTAAGGTTCAGAACTTTTAAATAATACATTAATTGATTATTGTTATAGTTTAACTTTTTTTTACTGATCTACAAGTGAAAATTTCTTACAAATGTCTTATCCTCACAATAAATGTGTTAGGTGAACCATTATCATAACACAATGTGCTTTGTAAGCAAATAAAAAAAAATATTTAATGTATATGCTGAATGTGTTAAAGAGAAGACTTAATATGAAAGGAAAAGCTTAGTTTTATAGCATGTTTTACCTTTAAAAGGGCAGTTACACATTGTGTTATAGATCTTGCAACAGCTCTACCAGTTTTTGTGAGCTGTCATTATTAAGCATTTAACTGAAAGCAAATGACCGCTTTAAATTAAACTGCTTAACATCGATGTAGTGCATAACCATTAAACAAAGCTATTTTTAGACTTTGCAAGCATAAATATGATGCATTGTGGAAATTACTTTATTTTCAGAAATGACCAGTCTACAATTATTATTGGATGTTGTACAGATTGACTGCAGTCCACTAAAACTTTACTGCTGGCTTTCTACTGAGGTGATTTAACAAAGCATTCATCATCATCATTTATTTATATGGAGCCAGCAAATTCCGTAGCGCTTTACAATTGGGAACAAACACAGTAATAAAACAATACTGGGTAATACAGACAGACAAAGAGGTAAGAAGCATTGCAAAATGGCTCTCCTATCTGATTCCTTTTATCTAGTGAAAGTCCTAAACATTGAATTATCAGTAAGTACAAACAAAGGTAATCAGAGACAGACTTGTTTCAAGGTCATTTCCTAGGCAAAAAAAAATTACTTAGGGAAATCAGATGAAGATTACCGCCAAATTACATGTGAAGAGACCAATTAACATTTTTTAAATAAATCCATTACAAGCTCATTTGTGTAACTATTTAATAGTGTAAAACTTAATTATTCAATGCATTTTACATGACTAATTCTCTATGTTGTAGTGATAAAGCCAAATAAATATATTAAATTAAGTTATCAAGACTAATGAATTCTGCATTTAAACCCAAATTACAAACACTTTGAGATTATTTTTTTTTTTAAATGAACGAAAAAGGCATAACTAAAGACATAAACATAAACTTAACCCGTTTTTGTCTGCTGTCATATTTAGTAATGGCTTTCTGTTGGAATTCACCTAGGATTAATGAATTGATGTAAAAGAAGCATGCTACAGCAATTACTGAAGTGGGCACAAGCAAATGAAGAAAGCAAGTCAGTAGTAAAATATGAATGCAGACAAAATTCTACTGGATAAAAAAGGAGTCAAAATAGCTAAATCTCTAACAAGCAGAAGTGCCGATCAACTACTTTGAAGATTTCTGGGGGTAGAGACATTTCTTTCTTCTTTACTTCAAGCTTTTCAAGACTGACCCTTTGAGATGAAGTTGAAAAAACATAGTTATCATTATTAACCTTTATTTATATAGCACCTACATATTACATAGCATTTTACAGAGAGAATATTTATTCATTCACATGAGACCCGGTGGTGTTAACAATCTATATTCCCTACCACACAAACACATAGAGTAAGTTTAATTTAGTCAGAAACAGGGGCAGGCTGGCCCAGGGGGCAGGGGGGCAGCGGCCCGCCGGATGCAATATACCACATTTTTACCGGTGGCCGCATCCCGTGTCATGCGATGCGGCCGCCTGTGCGCCCCCCGGGCTCACATCTCCCAGCCCGCGCCTGGTCAGAAACCAAATAACCTACCTGTATGTCTTTGCCCATGTTGAAATCAAACCTAAGGCCCCAGCACTAGGAGTTAGCAATGCCATCCACTGTGCGACAGTGCCTATAGTTAGCAACACCTTTATAGAAGCTAGGGCAAAGGATACAACAAATATACAGTTATAAATTAATATTCATATAGGACAAATACAAATGGAGAATAAAAATAGGGATTGGTGTTCCAGAGGTACTGAATACTGAAGAACTTAGGGGGCTGGTAATTAATGTATAGTAGCAGCCTATATTTACATAATTAGTAGGTGTAATGCCCCCATTTATTTCATATGGTGGCTTTGTGGGTTAGGAGGTACTACCCTTGGGGAATGAAAGATAGTGTGCTTGGGTATTAGTGCAGGGTTTCTCACGCTGTAATGAATTCCACAATTGAGTGTGAATTGAGTCTGCTGTCTGAGTGCCTAAGAGCTCAATGTAAGGAACCTGTACAGAATTTTGTAAACCTGACCTGTCGTGGCATCAAGCAGTAGGAGCTGGGAAAGCTAACATGGGAGACCACTATTGTACGCGTGTGTACCAAAAGGTGTAATTACCATAAAAGCTGGGAATGCTGCCTCCACTGTTCCAGAGTCACGTATATATTGTGTCTTGATGTCCACAAGAGAGATTTTATTCAATGCAAAAACATAAGACAATAAGATAAGATGTAATTCTTACATCAAATAAAACTGTATTGGCCTGATTCATCAAGGTACGTGTACTGAGCACAACGTGCGCTTGTTTTAAAACGCACGTAAAGTGTCTTTTGCACTAAAAGATGGAGTGCACAGAGTTATGTTTACTGGCGTATTGACCGGTTCAGAGTGATTTTGCATGTGATGATGAATCAGGCCCTATATCTCTAAAATATTAAAATATTTCACAAAGTCATATTATTGAATAAATACCTACATTCTTATACTCCAAAATTCCTCACATTTCTTAAAATAGCTTTGTCACTATTAAGTTTTCCCCCAGCCATAAACACCCTACCATGCATTTGCGTGGCATCACAAAGACTACATTTAGAAGTCCTGATTCCCAAGCAAAGTACACAATTCCTTAATCAGTCAATAATACACACTGCTTATATTTCAAGGTACTTTACAAAAAGTTTCAAAAAGAAAATAATGTGATAAAATAAGCAAAATTACCAAATTCTGTAACTATATTGTATGTTCAGAGTTATGATGGGTACACACTACAGGGTTTTAGTCCAATAATTGGCTCAACCAGCCGACAACTGCTCGTTCGAAAGTCGGGTCAGTGTGTGTAGTGACACGATGGTCGAAAGTCTACCCAAAGTAACGATTGTCGCCTTATTTGGTTGGTCGTACCGTTCAATATTTTCGTTCCAATTCCGTTTCCATTGTGTAGTGTGTATAAACTTCCGACCGATCCACGACAATCCTCCGATACTTTACCAGTTAAATGTTTTTTCTAAATTTTATGTATGGTAATAAACTTCTATTTTATAGAAATGAATGAAGAGACCGTGTTGCCTTCTCTTTTTATGCGGCTTTGGGTGTTAACTATAGTGAAAACTCTGTCCCTTTATGCTAATGTCTTTGGTATATCGTTACATGCCCTGCAAATGTTGCTTCAGTGTGTACGAAATTGCAATCATTGCTCACGACAACATGGCTGTAAAAAGTCGCTAAAGAAACGTCCACTCTTCCCTTTATTATCTAAAACAAGGCTAGTGTGTATGCAGTCTGTGGACCGAGCGATCGGACCATCGATCGGATGTAAAATCGATCGGCATAAAAAGTTGGTGGAAAATTCTGCTTAAGCTGGGTACACACTACAGAAAACTTCTCCTGATGCAATATCATTAGCGATTTTAAAGTGACTGAAAGTTCCGATCAGCATGCCGATTCATGTGAAACACACTATACACATTTTACAAGATTTGCCATTCAGATCTCTGCTCTTCATCATCATCATCATCAACATCATCATTTATTTATATAGCGCCAACATATTCCGTAGCGCTTTACAATTGGGGACAAACATAGTAAACTAATAAACAAACTGGGTAAAACAGACAAAGAGGTGAGAAGGCCCTGCTCGCAAGCTTACAATCTTCATCTGCATAACCACCAACTGAAAACATTGTGACTCTGTAAACTCTATGGAGATCTGCCTACACTGCTGGCCGTGAGTGTATACACACTGCAGAATTGGCACAACATCGTTCCATCGTTTATCGAGATTTTTAGTCCGATTCTAAAATAGGATAAAATCATACAGTTGATTAAAACTATAAAATATGATTGTTGCAGCGTACATAGTAATACAATATCGGACCTAGCGGTCGTTTATCGAATGATTGACACATTAATTGGGTGAAAAACCTGCAGTGTGTATTCAGCTTTAGTCAATGATGGATCATCATTTTAGGGAATAGAGAGGTATCTGGGACTGGTATGTCGTGTCAGCATCCTATTAAATTTGATTAAATTCTGAAGAACTACTCCATCTGCTTGCATACAAACCTACAGTGTATCTTGTAATATAGTGATAGGCTGAAAGATCCAGCTGCCGGTCACATCCAATTTCTGAAGGTTTTTATAAGGCAGAATGCTGTCGTGCAGGTTGCATAAGTGTGTACATTCATTTATGCACAAAATATACCTATATATTTAGATAGATGTCTATTGAAAAATAGAATAGAGATCATACTTTTATTACAAAATTAAATTTTGAGAGAACGAGAATAAGTTATTATATTACTTTAAATGCTATCTGTATATCTGTTTTGTCCCTGTTTGTTTGTGATAGGAATTTAATGGTCGGTTCCAGTTTGATGTTTTCAGCCTCAGTTTATCTTTCAAGTGCAGGACTGTTATAATTATCATCATCATTGTCATCTATTTATTTATATAGCGCCACTAATTCCGCAGCACTGTACAGAGAACTCATTCACATCATAATTATGATGCCATATTTGTTCTAATGTTGTTTATAATGCAAATAACTATATTAAAATGTTTGGTTTGCCGTAAAGAATGTTTTTATTCAATATATATATATATATAAATATATTTATATTAGTAGCTTAAAGTTACAGGCCTTTTAAAATGTGCTTGCCCACACTATTTCTTGATTGGCACTACTGTGGAGCTAATTCTGAATTTTTGAACCATTATAGTTGGTTCATCTCTTCATGCCTCCCCTATTCGGGACAAACAAAAGCAGATTTTTACCTTTTACCCATGTATTCATGATATTCACTTGTTTTTTAAACAAACCTTTTCTTTATAAATATTATTTAGCTTGAATCAGTCACTCCCCCTCTGCCCCTTCTGTCAGCTCCTCATCAGCTCAGAAAGTAAGGGAAGGAAGGCTCCAACTATTAAGTAGATAGGCTCATCAATCAAGAGCGCTCTGCCACAGATAAACATTCAATCCTCCTAGGTTATCCTATAGAATAAATAAACTTATTCATGAAATGGTGGTTTGCAAAACTGCCCTACAAAATGTCAGACAAATGGTACCTTTTTAGATCTGGAGAGGGAGAGAGATTTCTCTTCTGTTCATTCACTTTGCATTTTGTTAATTGATGAACATAAACTATTAACACTTCTATTTTTGAAAGCATTCTTACTTTGCAGAATTTTTCCATACCTGCCAAAAACCTTTGCACAGTATTATATGTGACAAAGAGGGTTATTTGCCACACCTCTCCTGGATAGGGATAGGTAAAATCCCAGAGTGTGCAGGTACAGGCTACACGTTTAAATACCAACTCAGTCTTTTCCACAGCACACAGACAGACAAGTGCACAACATGGTTGTGTTTGCTGTGGTGTATTAATTGTGAATAAAATGATTATGGGATCTGGTGGGCAGGGCTTCCAGCACTGAATAGCAGCCGGGTGATAGCTAGGAGCTATGGAGTTGGTAAGTGTCAGGAAGTCGTGGAACATTTGGGGCCTGATTCATTAAGGAAAGGAAAGCAAAATAATGAGCAAGTTTTTTCCTGGACAAAACCATGTTACAATGCAAGGCGTGCATATTAATTATTATTTTGCACATAAGTTAAATATTGGATTTTTTTTCATGTTGCACACAAATACTTGATAGCTTTATTTTTACACTGAAATTTAAAGTTGATCTAGGACATCTCCTACTCCAACTATAAATCTGTCCCCACATTTTAAATTTAGCTCCACCTCCAATGCAAAATGTTTTTGCCTTACTTTCCTTACTGAATCAGGCCCTTCATGTTTACGTTACAGTTTTGTGAGGAAATTAAACAGCAACTTGTTTAGAAAACCAGAGTAAGGAGTCACTCATTTGAAAATTCCTTTATATATATTTATATATATATATATATATTCATAAAGACCAATGAAGGCTGTTCATATAGACCAATGTCTTCATCAGTTCCCACCGCAACATTGGCACTCCAAACTTACCCACTACCTTCAAAAATGCTCTTGTAGTGCAAAATGTCTTTGGACGAATTTGCACACTCATGCTGGCTTCCTTCACTTCAAGTTCATTCTAGCCTCTAGTCACTAACGGCCTTCTCTCTGTTAAACCTAAGGGAATCCACTCCCTTCTTTTTTGGGTAAATATTTGTTTTAGTAGACTATATAGGATAAGAAACATGTATAAGTGAGAGGGAGAAATTGGTATGTTGGATTGGAGGGGGTGAGGAGGAGGGGAATTCAGCAAAATGAGGGTAAGGGTTTAACATAATTGCAAAATGTCAAAAATGCCAAAAAAATTAAGGTTTAGAATCAACAACGTAATCAAAAGGAGTACTGCACAAAGCAGAGTGCTCTTCCCTGACAATGACATGTGGGAATGTTACTATTGTCCCTTCTTATCTTTCTCGACCTCTCTGCTGCATTTGATACAGTTGATCTCCCTCCTTTTGCAAACTCTCCAATCTATAAGCATCCGTAACACTCTACTCTCCTAGTTTACTTTTTATCTCACCAACCATTTTTCGGTCTCTACACCCTATTTCACCTCTACCCCTTTCCCTTACCTGTAGGAGTTCCCCTTGCAAATCTCCCACTATACCTCCTCCCTTGATTTCTTCATAAGCTCCTTTGACTTCAAGTACCACCTGTATGCTGATGACATCCAAATATATCTTTTCTGACCCTGACCTCTCTTCTTCCCTTATTTCTCATGTCTTCTGCTGTCTCTCGGCCATCTCCTCATCTTAGAAGTCCCAGCATTTCTTTAACTTAATATTTTTACGTGTGAAATAATTGTCTCCCCCCCCCCCCCCCCATTCAGGGTTCCCTTACTCCTCTCCCTCTTTCTGTTGATAACACTACACATTTTTCTCCCTCCTTCCAATCTGCTCTCTAAGGGTCATCCTCGATTCCTCCCTCTGTTTCAAACCTCACATTCAACCCCTCACCTGCACTTCTTCAGTCTGTCCTCAATGCTGATGCCCACCTTATTTATCTTCCAGTCACTGTATTTATTCCCTGTGGCCTGCAGAAATAAATTTAAACTCAACTTCCCCTAAAAAGCTCTAAACCAATCTTCCCCCCTTCCTACATCTCCAAATTCACCTCTACCCACACTTCTTCTCACACCCTCCGTTCTGGCAAGAGCCACCGCCTCACTACCACACTGATTACGTCTTCTACTCAACTTTGCCATTGCTGCACCACACCTGTGCAACAATCTTACCCCAATCCCTGCCAAATTAAGCTCTGCTCCCCAAAGCATCAATCGTGCCCTTAAAACAATTTTTTTCATTCAAGCCTATCAGCCCTCTTCCTAATGCTTTGCCTCAGCAATCGCCTCAATACCCCCACTCGGTACCACCCTATTTGTGTCTTACTTTTTTTTTTTTTTAAGTATTATGTAATGTATTCTGAATTGTTTGTATATTTTATACTACTGTAAATTTCTTGCATGACACCTCAGAGCTTTTGTGGTACCTCATAAATTAAATATAAAAAGAATAATAAAGTATCACCTCCTCACATGAATGACTGTTACGATGTGTTTACTTATATTTGCATCTCTCACTTACAGTTCTCCAGATGCGGTGCCTCCACCCGAGTCTTCTTCAATTGTTCTGTGTGGATGTGGATGTTGACCACCAGTGTGACTTGGGAGACCTCTTGTACGAAGACAGACCTTATTACAAACACTTAGCACACCCAAACTTACAGCAGAAACCACATCTGTGTATTTATTTATTGGCAGTAAAAATAATTAAGAGTGGTAGCAGCTGAAAGCTGATACTATAAAACCAGTGGATGCAAAGAAGCAATAATTGCCGATAAATAAATATATATTTTAGAATAAAAAACAACAGTGGTAGGTTAACCGGTATTACAGCTACTTCTGTATAGAGTTGCACATAGACAATGAGTGGTGAACAAATGAAGTAGGTTTAATGTAACGGTTTATAAATTAATAACTATTAGAAAGATATACATACAAAGTGAGTATAATATAATTCAAATGACATGACCCACTCACACAATACAATCCTAACACTAGCTAAGTAAATTAGAACCCTTTTCTATACTAAGGCTACACAATTAACCCTAGCACACATTGGTGCACTTGCCAGTTGCATGATAAGCCGGGTTACTTTTTGCTAATTAAGTTTAATTTGAATTTAGAAATATCAACTCAGAAATCTTTATGAAGTCGCAGTGAAATATAGTAATAGCTTTAGGGAGGAACAAATAATAAATGAGCTACGTCTGATGTTTATCTTCCATGAGGGGTAGTTAATAGTATTACTCCTTTAAGACATTTTAAATGTAAGGTTCAGTCTTTGCGTCTTAATACAAGAAAGGAATAGAGAATGCAATACTTATCTGTCCAGTAAAGTATTTGATATGAACAGGAACACTAGCTGTGATTTGATTGAAGGTGTTTTCTCTGTAAAGTACAAGCTCAAGTGTCTCTCAAGGCATCAGGGATAATCTGACACTGAAATGCCCACTTTAAGAACTTGTCATGGGGAGCCAGTGGCGGATCCAGGGGGGGGGGGCAATCGGGGCGATTGCCCCCCCTACCAGGGGCTTGCTGCCGACGGCAGCACACTGTGCAGGTCCGTTCAGCAGTGACAGTGTGCTGCCCGGCTGCTCTGATTGTGTTTTAAACACAATCAGAGCAGCCACGCAGCATGCTGTCACTGCCGAGCGGACCTGCACATACTGTGCAGCCGCCGGCAGCCTTAGAAGTCGGAAAGGGGGCGGAGCCTAAATCACCCCCCTCTACATCGCCCCGGGTATAGCAATTTCCTAGATCCGCCCCTGCGGGGAGCATGCATATTTGTTTCCACACCAGACTCTTCCTGAGGAAAAAAAATTGTAAAACACTGCTCACACTTTGATACAGATACAGGGCAAATATCTAATTGTTCTGCTCCTTTCTCAGTACTGTTTATATGGCTCATCTTTGGTGCCTGTCTCCTCTGGCCTTGGACACAGGAAATCATTTGCAAAGGCTCTGCTCTTATCTTAAAACCTCCTAATGAGATTATTGGCACTTCCACCCTCACAGTAAAGCTTCCTGTGTCAGGACATCAAATTTCATCTCAATTGTCTCCCAATGGTGAGGCACATTTTCCTCTCGTATATGGACCCCTGCTGGAGGTGAGCTTTGAAATTCTCTCCTGTTTCCCTTACAGCAGAGAGTTGAAAATCTGCCACTGCTCTCACACACCAATTTTTGTTTTCTCTTAATTGCCTTGCCTCACATTCATTCTTTTTTTCACCTTCTCCTCTGTTTTCTCTCCTCACATACCACCCAGTACCATCTCTCCTCCTCCTGGTCACAAGGCTCAACTGCAGGTCTAGAGATATGTGCCAAGAGGTCCCCAGGCTGCCAGGCATAGCAGGAGATGCAGTCTAGTAGAGGGCCTTATTTAGTCTTGTGAAAACCGGGTCTCTTGCATGTGTAGCAGAGGCGGATTAATAATACGGCTAAAGGGGCTATAGCCCAGGGCCTTCAGGCAGCTGGGGGGCCCGCCGGCATTCATCGGGTTGGCCCCGCCCCCAGCTCCGACTGTCACCTGTTCAAGGAGAATGGCAGGCAGCTAACAGCAAATGTTATGCTGTTAGCAGCCTGCTGTCACTGTAGGACTTACGCGGCGGGCATGAGTCATAGTCTCACTGTCACGAGATCTCCTCAGTAAGGAGACTACTGCGCGCCGCATAAGTACTACAGGGAGTGGAACAATGGAAGGAGGTAAGCTCACAGGAAGGGGGGAAGGCTCATGGCTGGGGCGCCCACAGAACCCTTAGCCCGGGGGCCTCCCTTTCCTTAATCCGGCCCTGATTTGTAGTAGTGTCCCCCGGTTGCAATTCAAGAAGAGATGGAACACTGTCACCTCCCACATGGTGGCTGCTCCTGCTGAAAGAGGGCCTATAATAAATATTTCAGAACAGACAGCATGTAAGGAGGATGTTAGTTGCAGTGCTATGCTCTTAAAATCACATGTAGAGGGGGTTAGATAGGGTTAGACATGGTGAAATAGGCAATTTAGATAGCAAGCAAGCTGTCATTTTACCGCAGTTTATATATGTAAAAACCAGTCTACTACAACTGTGTACTGCTAATCAGGGTGTGAGACAGATTAGACTGAGTGGCGACTACTGATGGTGGTTAATAAAATTATAGTATACTATTATATATCTACTAGTGTAGATATCGGAGAAGTATTTAGTGGTTAAAACAGGGTGCTGTTTCTGTATGGCAGAACAGCACCCCCCAAAAACCGATATATTTCTTAATTTCTTCCTTTTAAAATTCAAACGTGTATTTCTTCCAGTCAACGCAATTGTTGTGAGGGCAAAATAGGTCAAACTCAAACACCAGAGTGGTGTTTGAGTATGACCAGCAGCAACCCCCCAAAAAACAGATATATTTCTTAATTTCTTTCTTTTATAATTCAGTATTTTTCTATCAGTCAGAACAAATGATGTGAGGCACAGTCAGTGACATCTTGTTTATTAATCAGGCAAAAGATGTTTGAGAGTAGCATGACCCAAAAAAACAGAGGTATTAATTCCTTACTTTTAAAATTCAAAGTGTTTTTCTACCAGTCACAGTAATTGTTGTGAGGGGCAGTCAGTGACATCCTTTTTATTAAATTGGGCAAAAACAGGGAGTTGTTGGAGTGTGAGGAGCAACCCCTACAAAACACATGTTTTTTTGTACTTGAAATTGAAAGAGATAAAGAGGAGTATGATAATGACTATGTTAAAGTAAGGCAGAATCTGTAGTGCCACCTCATGCTCATGGGCTTTAGAATTCTGGCTCCCAACGATCAGACGGGCTCCTTGGGGGTAGGTGGGCAGATATGTCTATTCAGAGAGGGCAGGAGGACAGCATTACAATTTCCGGCCATAATTAGTTCACCTTGTAAAATTTAGTAAAGTAGGTAACATAGTTTTGTAAAGAATGTAGTTTGGTTTGTGTTAGGAGCATATAAGCATAATAGTACTGTATAACATTTGTAAGAAAGGTAAACCAAACCTTATACTTTGCAAAATTTTAATGCCTTGGTGAACAATTCAAAATACATACACAGAAAGCGAAAAAAATTCTAGTCAGCATTGGAACAATGTACCAATGTATACTACTTAACAAATAGAAAATACAATAAACTGGCTTTAATCAAAGCTATTCAACAAATCAGTATACATTTGGACCCACCTTTTCACAAAGTAAGTTTTATTAAGGTAGTTCAATATGTCAGTTTATAAATCTATTTTGAATCAACCATTTCAAACAACCCAGAATTGTGGATTGAAACACTGGCAGATCTTATCAAATGCACAATAATAAGTCATGTATTGCCTCTTAACTTTTCATGACTCATACTCTCTACCATTCCATTCCACTGCCAGTGCTCTGCCACTATGTTCCATAAGGATTGTAGCATGCTTTGCCCACAAAACTTAGTTGTTCATAATTATGTACTATAGTAACAAGCAGCCTAGCATCAGTTAGCAGACAAATAGATAGAAACCTCCTGCAATCTTCACACCTTCATCATCAACCTCCTCATTATTAGTAGTGTACATAGTCCAGTATCCTATTTTACAATTCCAATTGACTCCCCTAATGCAATCCATGATTATCAAAAGGCATCTTTTCCACTGCAGTTGCTGCTGCTGCTTGGGGTGATACTTCTATATAGAAGGGGCAGCACAGTGGCTAAGTCAGAGATGGGCAAACCAGTCCTCAAGGGCTACCAACAGTTCATGTTTTTAGGATTTCTGGCTGTAGAAACAGCTGGGATAATTACTGACCCCGCCAAATAGATTAACTCAGCTGTGCATGATTAAAGAAATCCTAAAAACATGAACACCTCTGGGCTAAGTGGTTAGCACTTCTACCTTACAGCACTGGGATCATGAGTTCAATTCCCGACCATGGCCTTGTCTGTGAGGAGCTTGTATGTTCTCCCCGTGTTTGCATGGGTTTCCTCCCACACTCCATAAAACATACTGGTAGGCTAATTGGGCGCTAACAAAATTGACCCTAGTCTGTGTGTCTGTCTGTCTGTATCTGTCTTTCTGTGTGTTAGGGAATTTAAACTGTAAGCTCCAATGGGGCAGGGACTGATGTGAGTTCTCTGTACAGCGCTGCGGAACTAGTGGCGCTATATAAATAAATGGTAATAATAATAATAATGACTAAGAAGAGTAAACATAGTTTTAAACAATTATCTGTGAAGCAAGTGTTTGCAAGAGGAACAAATTAGGACAGCCAGCATCCTGTTGCATTTCCCCTCAACAGCAATTTCTCAGATATACTGGTAGTTTAAAGAAAAGGCAATTCAGTCCCTAGAAAATGCCATTGTACTGATTGTCCACTTAACTATGAATATGTGGACAAGCGGTACTGTTCAAACAAAAGACTATACATAGTGTATTTCTTTTCTAAAATTAAAATGTAATTAATCTAATATACCAGCACTACATTAGAGCAGAAAAATGTAGCCATAATCAAGTACAGCCAGTGTCGGACTGGGACATGAAGGGCCCACCGGGGGACTGCAATGCTAGGGGCCCACCAGAGGGGGTGTGGCCAGCCATCATAGAGGCGAGACCAGACACTAAATGGAGAGTGGTCAGCCCACGAAGGACAGCTAGCACCATAGTGTAGTATATAAAGAATGTAGTGTGCTCATCCTTCTTTTTTAAAATGACAGGCTGACTGCGCACTTAGTTACTAACCTGCTCATGCTCCTCTGGGCGGTTGGATATCCGGAACTCCTACTCTCATCTGCCCTGCTCAAAGTGAAAAACACACTACCGCGCAGGTTCAGAGAGCCCAGACGCGACTCTCTGCACCTGTGTGGTAGTGTGTTTAACGGGAGAGTTTGGCAAAAACGGGGAGGGGGGGGAGGAGTTGCGCTCTATCCCTACTGTTGCAAGAGCAGCATTAACACAGGTTATCCCTCTCTACGAACTAATAATATACTGAAAGTTAAGCGCTCATTGACTTATGTATTATTCCAAGTGCAATGCTAATAATAAAATTTGTATTCTTTTATCTTGAATACAATTCGTATTTTTCTATATCTTGTATTAGGCTGTGAGCAAGAGGCTCGGTTCAATTAGTGGGATAACATTTAATGTTAGTTTTATCACAATTTATTGAATCCTGGTTAAAATACATAAAAATACATTAATATAGACAAATAAAATACTCCAATTAAATCACAGTATTTATATTATGAGGCATTGATTTCTATATACATACATATGGTATGGCATCAATTGAACATACATAAAAAATCAGACAAACCTAGGTATATAGACCTGGACTAGTCTAGCTACTGGGAGGCAAATGGCAGTGGGTATAAATGCTGCATTGATCCAGATATAACACAGTCAATGATATCTCAATAAAATAATGTTTATAGCATACAAGTCCAGTAGATGGGAATTGGTATTTCTTTTAGTCTCTGCTAGTGCAATATAAATATTCAGATCACTGTCCACTTATATCACATGGTTATTGCTGTGATGATTTAAAATTTAACTTTGTTTACTTGCAGTTTCGATGTATATAGAGATGGTGGCCGGGTACCCAGTGTGCTGAAATCAGAGGATGTTTCTCGTGGTCCGTGCTTGTTACTGTTGGAGAGGAAGGTGCCTGCGTTCCACTGTGGAACGCATCTGTCCCTTCCTGTTCTCGCGTATGTCCAAAAGATGAATTGTATGCAAGTCGGGAGTCAGCTGTTTTCTTAGCTCCTCCCTAACAATGGAGGGGGCGTGGCTATAATGTGGAGGGGCCTACCGGTGGATAGTCCTGCTGCCCTGCAGGCCAGTCCGAGCCTGAGTACAGCTCATACAAAACAGCTGCCATGGCCAAAATGTCATTCTATGGAGGAATACAGCTGCAGTATGGCTGTTCCTTAATTGTGGAGAGGAGTGGCTACAATGAAACAGAAAGTGCAGTCTGTAACACTTCTGCAGCCCCATTCCTTCTTGCCTTAAATGTGGAGCAGTGAGACCAAGCAGCTTAAGTTTTCTTTGAGCGGCCAACTAGGGCAGCTGATTTAACAAATCAAGTTTATGAGTTTGATTTTCTGATCAGGTGGTGGGAACACCAAAGCATTGTGTTGTGTTCAGTAGCTCTTTGTGACTGCTTGTCCCTCTCCAATGTGTCACACATGCTGCCTAATGGCTACCTACTTGGTATATCTTGTTTTCTAAAATGACAATGTAATTGATCAAGACACATGTGATGAGAATATTGATAAGGGTGACAACATTGTCACCATTGAGGATGATGACCACTGTTAGCCAAAAGCCCGAGTAATTTGTTAACATTCTTATCTATTCTCCAGTTCAACATCGAACAAAAAAAATGTTGGCTTTTGTGGGGAACCAAACAAATCAAGCACTTCAGGCAACAAAGCGGCAGCTGCAATTGGTGAACATTTGGACAGTTGTGAAGAGATCATTAGAAAATAGGCTGGAAATTAATGTTAATACTTTAAATAGCTATATATGAGCAAAAACAGCTAAAACATTGTGTGTGTGTGTGTGTGTGTGTGTGTGTGTGTGTGTGTGTGTGTGTGTGTGTGTGTGTGTGTGTTTGTTTCATACTGTTGAATACAAGGAGGGGGGAAAAAAGAGTGTAATTTCAATGATTTGAATGGGTTTTTTTATATTTAAATTTTTCTCCTCACAGAAAAGACCAGATCAACGTACAGTGCCTGCTCTGCCTGTCATTATTGCTATGACTACCACCCTTATAATATGCAACAGGAAAAAAAACTTTTCCAAACACATACCAAATTACCAAATCCATACTTCTAAAAATGATTCTGGTCACAATACTTGCTATGGAAATAATGTCTTCTAATTTTGTTATTTCATTATCACAATTAGTGCAAAGTCTACCACTAACCATTTCAGTAATTCCTGGCAAGATAGCAAGTTATATTTAGCAATGTGAATGTAGATGTAAATATTCACACCACAGGTAGAGTGGTCAACCAGATATGGTTAAGGGCTCACAAGATTTGCTGTATGGTCAGTAAACTTTGGTACTGTAACAAGAAATTTATCAGGAATAGATTAACAATTCAAACACAGTCATAATGCAATTTCACAGAGAAAGTGAAGATGACTTTTAAGAACGTAAGACTCAATATAATCAGGTTTTTGTGCATGAGGCCAGGGAACAGGCATCAGCTTTGAACATTATTAAAGGAAGAAATGTCTAGTATAAATTGACAGTGAAGCAATATTTTTGTATCAGTTGATTTGGCTCCACTACAATCCAAAATGCATAGCAACACACAGTCAACAGTTTCTAACCCTGTAATATAGTTATTATAAAAAATAAAAAAATAAAAAATAATGTGAGGGTACACTTGATTCCTTTTGTTGTCCACTGACAGTGCCTAGAATCTGGTTCAAACTCACATAATCGGAGTAACGCTTTATCAGTTAACCGTTAGCTCATGAGACACTTGATGGTCAGTGGGGGAGGAGAGAGCAGCTGAGGGTGGTAATGCAGTTCATTGGCCATCACTGATACTGATTTTTACTACAACTGGGCATTGCTGTAACTAGAGGGGATATTAAAGGGAATAATCTGACATCATTAATCGCATACAAAGGTTTTAGATTTCAGGACTGCTTATTATTTAACACATAACCAGGACACGTTCAGGTCAGTGAGGCACTTTCCTCTGATGCAGAATGATGGGGTTGCTATCATTGATATCATATGTCAGCAAGGTACGTAGCTGTGCCACCTTGCTGCACCAGCCAAGTCACATAGTCCATGATCAGTATTCAAGAATACATGGATGCTTAGAACAAAGTATATTGTGGAGTGAACAGGTAGTGCAAAATATTAGAGCAGTGCAAGTAATTATATTGGACACCAGACCATCTCAAGACTCAATAAATAGAAAACATCTTGATTTCCTCCTGGTTATAAGCATAAGAGTTGTAATAGATAAATTACATAAACGCCAAAGTCCTCCAGCAGATGTCTTAATAGTTACACTAATGGCTTCTCCAAACTCCACCAGTATATTACTTTAGCAGATGTCACATTCTACATGTTAACACAGTCTTCTCACTCCACCTGCATGACAGCAATGATAACATTGCTAGGTTACATACCCATTTCTGCTGGTTACATTTTTTCCACAGCATCAATGTTACTATTCCAGAGCTCTTGGGTACACAATACTTTTTGTATTCCCACTAGGTGCCAAGACATATAAATTCTTACCTGTGCCAACTCTGGAACATGCAACATAGAGCTGGCTATGAGAGAAGCAGGCGCCCTCAAGATTAATGCCAGCACCTTTTAATGATTGTCCTTATGCCTGATATGGGCATGGCAAAGCCAAGCTGAATTGGATATTGTAGTCGCTTAAACTCAAGGGCATATCAGTTACAATAAGAGGAATGCAAGGTATAAACACATTTTCACCCTTGGCACAGCCAGTGAGTATTTTTGCCTCCATGACATTAATAATTAGTGTTTTGACACAAAGCCTTATGCCAATGCAGAGGTTTGGGGTATCAAGATTTCTAAGCAGCATTATAGGTGCTCCAAAGTTCAGAAAAAGGTTATGTGAAGGCTTTCCTGATGGTTCAGAGGAGTTCAGAAACTCAGTTGGATAATTGACAGCTTGGTCTTGCTCAAGAACCATGTCCATGGACTTGTAAAGTTAATGAGTTCCTGCAAGACTGTCCAGAATTTGTCGGTTGATCTTGTTCCCAATTTCATTCTTAGGGGCAAGAATTGCTCTCTCACAGAGCCACTAGTGGTTTCTAAAGTTCTGTATTATATTCGGAAAGACAATGCTTTTTATTTCTTCTACTAGCTTAACAATGTGGCAAAAGTCAATTGGAAATGTGTTCAAGCCAGATTAAGAGACAGTTTAAAAAGTTGAATGGGCTGTTCTGCCACTTTGAAGCAAGGTAGCGACATATGCCTGCTGATGCAACAGCCAAGGTAATTTTTGACTGATGGCGAATAGATAATAAATGTCTTCCCAGTTCCACCGGGGGAACCAATAAAGACAATCCCATTTGTCTTTCTGGTCAATATGTCAAAGATTCAGGCATATACGACTCTCTAATCATTGACCAAGAGAGGCTCATTGGTTGCGATAAACTGCTCTAAGTGGTTGACATCATAGTTTGTTGCACATAGCGCATCTCTTAGGTTAATTGGCTGCTATTAAATTGCCCTTAGTTTCTCTTGGCCTGTGTGTGTGTATGTTAGGGGATTGAGATTGTAAGCTCCAATGGGGCAGGGACTGATGTGAATGACTTCTTTGTACAGCACTGCGGAATTAGTGGCGCATCATTATCATCATTTATTTATTTATATAGCGCCACTAATTCCGCGGCGCTGTACAAAGAAGTCATTCACATCAGTCCTCAAGGCTTCAAAGGAAGTTGGTCATTACACATTGTGGAGAAAAAGTTGAAGAAAGAAGCACTCAAAGTTATTGGGATATTGTCACGGGCACTAGGAGTCTTTACCCAGGGATCACCAGGTGGTAGGCTTACCAGAGCAATGTAGGTGGTAATAGGGTACTCTGGTAGCAGGGTGATCACGGAACAGGAAATAGCAGAAGATGAGATGCTCAGGAAAGTCTATGACTAGCAACACTGGTAATATGGAGGTAATAGTACACGAGGAACTGTATGGACAAGGACACGTGAAGGTAGTCAGTGGTCTGCGATAGCAAGTTGTACCACTGCTATAGTGAGGAGGAATGTCCAACAGAAACGAGGAAGTGATGAGAGTCAGCGGTCTGCGGATAGCAAGTTGTACCGCTGTCTGGGTGAAGGAATGGAATCCAAGTGGAGGTATCCGGGGAGTCAGTGGTCTGCGATAGCAAGTTGTACCACTGCTATGTGAGAGGATACTGGAACAGGTGATACTGGAAACAGGGATCAGTGGTCTGCTACTAGCAAGTTGTACCACTGAATATATATGTGAGGAGGTGCACGGGGAGAGACTGCAACACAGGGTAAACACGGCACCTTAACACGATCCACAGTAATATGCACAATATAGATATATATATATGAATGACTGAACAGCACTGCAAATATGGAAAGTCTCTTGAAGTAATCCGGCACAAGATAGTACAGTCAATGATGGCAATAGACTCAGCGGATAGTAGACTCCAGAGGAGAACCAACACAGTCCAGCAAGATATGCAATACACCAGCACAGTCAATGAGAAGTATGCATACCGTGGTTCAGAAGCAGGCAGTCAGACAGGAGTGCAGCGATACCTGAGCGGCAGGAGGCCGGCAGGATGAGAAGTCCCTGGATGGATGAAGCAGAGGTCCAGTAGGTGCAGCGCACAGGTAAGTAAACCAACAGGGACACAAATCCACAGGAATCGGTAGAACACGGAACTGGACTCTTGGAGGACCCAGGAGAATGGTGATGGTCTAGCAGCAGGATAGCGGATGAGACACGAATCCAATGCTGACAGGCGGGTAGAGACCAGCGGAACACAGGAAGGCGTGGAGAGCGGATCAGCAGTAGATGGACGATTAGCGCTGGCAGCAGCAGCAGGACTCTGCGGACACACGGAGGTAACCAGTAGCAACCAGCAGGTGCAAATAGCGATGGAACACCGGTGAGCAGAGTAGACCAGGAGCTGTTGATCACGGAGAGTCGCAGATGGCAATAATAGCAGCAGTCTCGAGGAAACACGGGAGTGATGAGATGAAGACTGCAGTGCACAGAGGCAGCGGATAGGAATCAGCTAACAGTCACGATGATGAAACACAGACGAGTTGCAAGCTGGAGACTGTAGTGCACGGAGGCAGCGGATAGGAATCAGCTAACAGTCACGATGATGAAACACAGACGAGTTGCAAGCTGGAGACTGTAGTGCACGGAGGCAGCGGATAGGAATCAGCTAACAGTCTTGATGATGAACAGGTGAGTGGATGTGGAGAGTGGCTGAAGTGCACGGAGGCAGCGGATAGGAATCAGCAAACAGTCACAATGATATGAGATAGAGTTGAAGTGGCTTAGAAGACTGTAGTGCACGGAGGCAGCGGATAGGAATCAGCTAACAGTCACGATGATACACTTGATGGTAGAAGTGGTATGGGAACCACAGTAGTAGAAGTGGTTTGGAAACCACAGCGGTAGAAGTGGTTTGGAAACCACAGGAATCAGCAGCGCTGAATAAACGAGGAAACACCTTCAGAGACTCATGGGGAATGAGACTCCAAGATCAGGCAACGTGGTGTTGACCACAGGTGCTTAATATAGGGAGTGTTGCCTGATCTGCCAATTAAGTTAAAGGGACATACACTGAAGGGTAGGAAAGGGCTGCGCATGCGCAGACCCTCAGGATGGAGGACGGCCACGGTTCCTAAATGTCCGGGAAGAAGCACTCACGGTCCGGTGAGTGACAGTACCCCCCCTTTTAAAGGTGGGCACAGAACGCCTGGAACCGGGCTTGTCCGGATTTTTGGAATAAAACTTCTTCAAAAGGGCAGGAGCATTAAGATCTTCAGCTTTGATCCAAGAGCGCTCCTCAGGACCAAAGCCCTTCCAATGAACGAGGAAACGGAGGACTCCTCGCGAAATTTTTGCATCCAATACCTCAGTAATCTCGAAATCCTCCTCCTGATGAACTTGAACTGGCTGCGGAGCTGAGGGAGGAGTTGAGAAACGGTTGATGATAAGAGGTTTGAGTAAAGACACATGGAAGGCATTGGAAATCCGAAGATTCTTAGGAAGAAGAAGTTTAACACATACTGGATTGATTACTTGAATGATCCTATATGGACCAATAAAACGAGGGGCGAATTTCATAGATGGGACCTTCAAACGAATATTTTTGGTAGATAACCAGACACGATCTCCAATTTTTAGTGGTGGAATAGCCCGCCTCTTCTTATCTGCAAAAGACTTATATTTGTTAGATGTCTTCTTTAAACAGGTTTTGACCTGAGACCAGATATTTTTGAAGGTCTGACAAACAGTCACCACAGCAGGAACTTGGGTGGGCGGGAGGGCAGGAAATTCCGGAAAAGACGGATGGTGACCGTAGACCACAAAAAATGGAGTTTTGGATGATGACTCATGGTACATGTTGTTATGGGCGAATTCAGCCCAAGGAAGCAATTCTACCCAGTTGTCTTGATTGGCTGAAGAGAACATCCTTATAAAAGTCTCAAGATCTTGATTGACTCGTTCAGTTTGTCCGTTAGATTGCGGATGGTAAGAAGATGAGAGTGCTAATCGTATGCCCAAGGTTTTACAAAGGGCTCGCCAGAATCTGGAAACGAATTGTACTCCTCTATCAGACACAATCTCGGACGGACATCCATGGATACGGAAGATCTCTTTAATGAAATGTTCAGCCAGAATAGACGAGGAAGGCAAACCGGACAGAGGGACGAAATGAGCCATCTTCGAAAATCTGTCCACCACCACCCAAATAGTATTATGATTCTTACTAGGTGGTAAATCAGTAACGAAATCCATACTAATATGGGTCCACGGTTTGGACGGAATGGGTAGTGGTCGCAGCAACCCTGCTGGAGTTCTGCGGGAGGATTTGAACTGGGAACATAACTCACAGGACGCGATGAACTCTTTGACGTCTCTCCTCATTGAAGGCCACCAGTAATTTCGAGAGAGAATCTCAAAGGTCTTGTGTTCACCGGCGTGTCCAGAAAAACGGGAGGCATGGAACCACAAAAGGATTTTCCTCCTTAGAGCAGGAGGCACGAGGGTCTTCCCAAATGGTAGCATTTTGGTGGATGAAGCAGCCAGTGAGATACATTTGGGGTCTAGAATAGTATGGCTGGAAACCTCTTCTACATCAGAGGACGTCACAAAAGCTCTAGATAGAGCGTCAGCTTTTTTGTTCTTGGCAGCTGGTTTGAAGGTTATAATTAATTCAAAACGGGAAAAGAAAAGAGACCATCTTGCTTGACGAGGGTTCAAGCATTGGGCAGACTGGAGATATGACAAGTTCTTATGATCCGTGAAGATCGTCACCGGATGGCGAGCTCCTTCCAATAAGTATCTCCATTCCTCTAATGCAGCTTTGATAGCCAGTAACTCCTTGTCCCCGATAGTATAATTCTTCTCTGCGGGCAGAAGACCCCGAGAATAGAAGGCACAAGGATGGAATTTTTGCTGTTCCGAGCGTTGGGAGAGAATGGCTCCCAAGCCCACATTAGAGGCATCTACTTCTAGGAAGAAGGGAAGTGTCACATCAGGCTGTCGAAGAATTGGAGCCGAGGCGAAGGACTCTTTGAGAATTTGAAAGGCTTGGAGAGCCTCAGATGACCATTGCTTAGGATTAGCCCCTTTCCGAGTCAGGGCCACAATAGGAGATGCAATGGAAGAAAAGTCTTGAATGAAGCGTCTATAGTAATTGGCAAAACCTAAAAAACGCTGGATAGCACGAAGAGTAGTTGGCTGGGGCCAATGTAGTACAGCATTCACCTTGTCTGGATCCATCTTCAGGCCAACTCCGGAAACTATATACCCCAAGAATGGAATCTGGGGCAATTCGAATGAACATTTTTCTAATTTACAGAACAATGAGTTTTTCCGTAGCCTGGAGAGGACTTCTGCCACATGTTGGTGATGAGAAGGCAGGTCCTGTGAAAAGATCAATATGTCGTCCAGATAGACGACGACACATACATATAATAAGTCCCGAAAGATCTCATTGATGAAGCCTTGGAAAACAGCAGGGGCATTACACAGCCCGAAAGGCATTACCAGATATTCGTAATGCCCGTCTCTGGTGTTGAACGCTGTCTTCCATTCGTCACCGGAACGAATTCTAATTAAATTGTAGGCACCACGAAGATCCAACTTGGTAAAGATACGGGCTCCCTTGATGCGATCGAATAACTCAGTGATCAGCGGAATGGGATACCGATTCTTGATAGTAATGGCATTGAGTCCACGAAAATCTATGCAAGGGCGTAATGATCCATCCTTCTTTTTGACGAAGAAGAACCCAGCTCCAGCGGGAGAGGTGGAAGGTCGAATAAACCCACGCTGGAGGTTCTCCTGTATGTACTCAGATGTGGCTTGAGTTTCAGGTAACGAGAGTGGATAGACCCGGCCCCTGGGAGGAGTCTTGCCAGGTAGAAGGTCGATCGGACAATCCCAAGAACGATGAGGAGGAAGACGTTCAGACTGAGCTTTATCAAACACATCAGTAAATGAAGCATACTGAGGAGGGAGTCCCGGTGAGGAAGATGAGATGGAAGATTGCTGTACTTTGAGAGGAATAACCTGGGAAAGGCAACGATGGTAACATTCAGACCCCCAAGACATAACTTGAGGAGTGCGCCAGTCAATCTGGGGAGAGTGACACTGAAGCCATGGAAGGCCTAAGACAATCGGACTTGTCGTAACTGGAAGGATTAAAAACGATATTTCTTCATGGTGCAGGGCACCAATCTGAAGTGTTACTGGAGACGTACTCTGGGTGATGAGACCGTTGATGAGACGTGATCCATCTATAGCCGTCACAGTAATGGGTGTTTTTAACGTAATTACTGGTAGAGACCATTGATGCACTAATGATTTGGAAATAAAATTTCCTGCTGCTCCGGAATCAATCAATGCCTGTGACTCAAAGGTTTTGGTAGCAAAGGAAATCGTAACATCAAAAGCGCAGACTTTAGATTTCATAGAAGATGGAGAGGACTCCAGGGACCCTAACTTCACCTCTCCAGAACTAGTTAGGGCCTGGCATTTCCCGATCTCTTAGGGCAAGAGCTGAGCATATGAGTGGAATCAGCACAATAGATACAGAGTCTATTCTTTACTCTTCGTTTCCTCTCCTCTGAAGATAATTTGGAACGTCCTATCTCCATGGGAATCACAGAGGGTGAAACTGGACGAAATTGAGGGTTTGAACGAAGAGGTGCTTTAGCAGAAGTTGTTTTCTCATCTTCTCTTTCACGAAATCTCATATCAACACGATGGCAAAGAGAGATCAGATCTTCAAGTGACGAAGGAAGCTCCTGGGTAGTCAGTGCATCTTTAATTTTATCGGAGAGCCCCTGCCAGAAGGCGGCAACTAGGGCTTCAGTGTTCCACTGAAGTTCAGAGGCTAAGATCCTAAATTGAATGACGTACTGGCCTACTGTATGAGATCCTTGTCGCAAACGGAGGATGCTGGAAGCAGCGGAGGTCACACGACCTGGTTCATCGAACACACTTCGGAATGTAGAAATGAATTTGGCACTATCTTGCAATATTGGGTCGTTTCTTTCCCGCAGAGGGGAGGCCCAAGCCAGGGCTTGTCCAGAAAACAAAGAGATAAGATAGGCCACTCTGGAACGATGGGTAGAAAAATTTTGAGGTTGGAGCTCAAAATGGACTGAACATTGGTTAAGGAAACCCCTACAAGTTTTGGGGTCCCCATCGTACTTTGACGGAGTAGGCAGGTGAAGCGTGGAAGCTGTAGACACCTGGGATGGCACTGGGGAAATGGAGGAAAGCACAGGAGCCTCAGTAGCGGCTGTCACAGTCTGTCCAGATGTTCCTTGGGAGGTTAATGATTGATAACACTGAAGTAACAGCTGTTGGCGGGCATCCTGTTGCTCCACACGGCTGACCAGATGTTGCAGCATCTCTTTAGCGGTAGGTTCCGTATCTGGGTCTGTCATGGCCTGATCTTACTGTCACGGGCACTAGGAGTCTTTACCCAGGGATCACCAGGTGGTAGGCTTACCAGAGCAATGTAGGTGGTAATAGGGTACTCTGGTAGCAGGGTGATCACGGAACAGGAAATAGCAGAAGATGAGATGCTCAGGAAAGTCTATGACTAGCAACACTGGTAATATGGAGGTAATAGTACACGAGGAACTGTATGGACAAGGACACGTGAAGGTAGTCAGTGGTCTGCGATAGCAAGTTGTACCACTGCTATAGTGAGGAGGAATGTCCAACAGAAACGAGGAAGTGATGAGAGTCAGCGGTCTGCGGATAGCAAGTTGTACCGCTGTCTGGGTGAAGGAATGGAATCCAAGTGGAGGTATCCGGGGAGTCAGTGGTCTGCGATAGCAAGTTGTACCACTGCTATGTGAGAGGATACTGGAACAGGTGATACTGGAAACAGGGATCAGTGGTCTGCTACTAGCAAGTTGTACCACTGAATATATATGTGAGGAGGTGCACGGGGAGAGACTGCAACACAGGGTAAACACGGCACCTTAACACGATCCACAGTAATATGCACAATATAGATATATATATATGAATGACTGAACAGCACTGCAAATATGGAAAGTCTCTTGAAGTAATCCGGCACAAGATAGTACAGTCAATGATGGCAATAGACTCAGCGGATAGTAGACTCCAGAGGAGAACCAACACAGTCCAGCAAGATATGCAATACACCAGCACAGTCAATGAGAAGTATGCATACCGTGGTTCAGAAGCAGGCAGTCAGACAGGAGTGCAGCGATACCTGAGCGGCAGGAGGCCGGCAGGATGAGAAGTCCCTGGATGGATGAAGCAGAGGTCCAGTAGGTGCAGCGCACAGGTAAGTAAACCAACAGGGACACAAATCCACAGGAATCGGTAGAACACGGAACTGGACTCTTGGAGGACCCAGGAGAATGGTGATGGTCTAGCAGCAGGATAGCGGATGAGACACGAATCCAATGCTGACAGGCGGGTAGAGACCAGCGGAACACAGGAAGGCGTGGAGAGCGGATCAGCAGTAGATGGACGATTAGCGCTGGCAGCAGCAGCAGGACTCTGCGGACACACGGAGGTAACCAGTAGCAACCAGCAGGTGCAAATAGCGATGGAACACCGGTGAGCAGAGTAGACCAGGAGCTGTTGATCACGGAGAGTCGCGGATGGCAATAATAGCAGCAGTCTCGAGGAAACACGGGAGTGATGAGATGAAGACTGCAGTGCACAGAGGCAGCGGATAGGAATCAGCTAACAGTCACGATGATGAAACACAGACGAGTTGCAAGCTGGAGACTGTAGTGCACGGAGGCAGCGGATAGGAATCAGCTAACAGTCACGATGATGAAACACAGACGAGTTGCAAGCTGGAGACTGTAGTGCACGGAGGCAGCGGATAGGAATCAGCTAACAGTCTTGATGATGAACAGGTGAGTGGATGTGGAGAGTGGCTGAAGTGCACGGAGGCAGCGGATAGGAATCAGCAAACAGTCACAATGATATGAGATAGAGTTGAAGTGGCTTAGAAGACTGTAGTGCACGGAGGCAGCGGATAGGAATCAGCTAACAGTCACGATGATACACTTGATGGTAGAAGTGGTATGGGAACCACAGTAGTAGAAGTGGTTTGGAAACCACAGTGGTAGAAGTGGTTTGGAAACCACAGGAATCAGCAGCGCTGAATAAACGAGGAAACACCTTCAGAGACTCATGGGGAATGAGACTCCAAGATCAGGCAACGTGGTGTTGACCACAGGTGCTTAATATAGGGAGTGTTGCCTGATCTGCCAATTAAGTTAAAGGGACATACACTGAAGGGTAGGAAAGGGCTGCGCATGCGCAGACCCTCAGGATGGAGGACGGCCACGGTTCCTAAATGTCTGGGAAGAAGCACTCACGGTCCGGTGAGTGACAGATATACAGGGTAAACTTGGCCAAGTGCGTCACATACCCTTATTCCATCATAGCCAGGAAATGGTGCTCCCTGTACTCAACGCTTAAATACTTTCTTTGAAGCATCATAAGTGTAATATTTAAGGACATCACAGTACAGGAGAGTCTGTGCAAATGTATCTTGCTGGCAAGAATGAAAAAGGCAGTTAGTGTTGTGTTTGGAGTCTGCAGCATTCTCTCCTGTACATTCTCATCAGTGAAGTATACCCAATGGGCATTTTCTAAGTGTACACCTAAATGCACGATACTTGGGTATTGCTCGTGAATAGGAAAACTGAAGATGTGCCAGACAGTCTCATTGCTGCTAATGTAGCAACCAAGTTGGTATTGAGTTATTTCATCAACCCTCTCACGCTGTTGCAAACCAAATACTGCCTGATCTGAGCCTTTATTTACATACTTGCAGATGTGCCTAATTGTCTTAACAGAGTTACAGTACTCGTCATTGATATGGGCCTGGAATATCTTTGATAGCAGTGGTGAATATGGCACTATCCAAATTTCATCAATCTCACTTTCTTGACTGGTGTTGTTGATTTTTTTCTTAATTTTTGCCGTGAAGTCCCCATTCCCTGGCTACCTCTTTCGATAAAGTGGATAGCCATCATCACCAGTCTGAGTTTCTTGAATTAATTGTCTTAGAAATCTTTTAGTGCAAACACCATCCTGCATATAGGGATATTTTAGGTTTATCTTTTCACATGGTCCATGAATCATGTTCTTTACAACAATGTCATAGACCTGGATATTCCCTAGCATTAGGTATTTCTGCAATGATGATATCATCTAAGATGTGTGCATGAGGAAGGCCTCTTTTTTGCCACTCAATCGAGTAGATAAAACATCAAGGCTGACCAAAGACATGATTCATATTGATGATGTTCATCAACTTTATGAGTTTTTGTCAGGTGAATATTTTCCTCTGCTCTTAGGTTTGTCTTATTAAGGCAGAAGTATAACAGTCTTTCCCTTTCAATTTTCTCATAAGTGTCAAACACTACTTGATAAAAATGCTGCATAACTTTAGACATGCACAATCTAACCATCAACCGGTAGGCATAAAAATCCATATAGGATACTTTTTATCTGCAATTGGGTTTACCGTCCTGGGATCTGTCTGGAGAATGAGGATGTCATAACCATCCTCTCCCTGTCAGAAGATGAGTGGGTATTGGAGAGCATTATATGACCTGTGGGTCTCTGCTAGTTGCTGTAGTTCATTGTTCTGCTTCAAAACAATATGTCTCACAGTCTCTCAACCAAATTCTCAAATTCATTACCAACAATGACAATGGCAACGTCATTTAACATGGGTGCATTGTATCAACACTCATGCTCCCCAGTAGGTCTCTTGTCTGATCTAATAACTACCTTCCACTTATCAGTGGGCATTTTTTCTATTGCAGTTTTGAAAAGTTTGACATAGGCATTGTGCTGATGAAGCATGTGCCTCAGCCCATGCAGAGTATCATGTTGGGTGCATGGAATGTTATTATAACATTGCCTTGCTTCAGATTGCTCATCACCAGGGAAAAAATTTGAAGAAACTGTGGTAACTCATTGGGAAGAGGAAAAAGGGACCCCACCTTATGACAAATTTGTCCCTGGATCTTAAAGTTGGCATGAAGCCAGGTTCTCAAACAGCATGGTTGACACCAAGAGAGATTATCTGAAAGCAAGAGTTGATATTTTCCAAGAAATGCTTTGACTGTGCAGAAGAACCACACATCAAAGAGCTCAGAGATTCAGGAGGCTTGTTAAGTTGAAGCAGAACAGCACATCCCATCTGCATTTGCCTTACACTTAAGTGCACCACAATGTGTGTAGCCTGCAGTCATTCCCCCAATTGTAACTGTGGAATTTTCTGAATACCTGAATAAGATTATACTAAAAGGCTTCCATGTTTCAGTTGATTTTGTCAGCTCGTACCGCAGCCTCTACAGAATGACCAGCCTCAATTTGAGTTTGCCTCTATTGAGGAGTTTCTGGGGGACAACTGTTGGCTACTTGCTTTGCACGCTCGTTGTGGTCTCTAGCTTGTGCAACTTGTGGGTCCGTAACTGCTCTAGTGACAGTTTGTCTTGTTTGATCAGACTGCTTTCGAGCTTGCGCCTGCTGAGGAGTCTCAGCTTTTCTTAAAGATGTTTGTCTTGTGACTTATAACTGCTAAGGAGTCTCAGCTGCTCTAGCAGCAGCATGTCTTGCTTGATCAGGCCGCTTTCAAGCTTGCATATGCTGTGGAGTCTCAGTTGCTTTTGCTGCTGCCCAATTAAATATTTATTTTTGGATGCATTGTAAGTATTAGGAGTCCTGAAAAGTATATTTTCTTAATTTTTGTATAATACCTTAAACATTATTGTGTAATAGAATTGAATATACTATGTTACAAATCTGTAAAAATATTTAATTATAGTAGTTTACACCATAAAATTGTATTAAAAATTGAAAAAGTGGGGTAAAAAGATTATTTTAAACTCTTAATATTTTTAAAATATAGCTTCTTACATGCGATCATCTATTATGGGAATAGGTAAACCATACCATGAAGCTTCTTGACGATATGCACAGTTTTTGTTAACACCATTTACGGCCCTAAAAATGTGGTCAAAGCTATATTCAGGTGCTGTACACAGGAGCCAGCATTGTTTTACTTCTGCCCCGCCGCGCGGCTGGATTTGGATGGGACAGTAACAGCAAGTATATCCTTTGTTTCAATCAACCATCATATGTTCCGTGATGGTTTATTCTCATGCCCCTAAGCCCGGATGGACATAAATCACGGATGGTCATCATCACACAGATTTACACTTTTAAGCAAAACCATTTGCTTTTAACCATTTGAATGCCTCTTCACTACATTAAGATTGGATTCTTTTCTGAAGCCTGGTATAGGATCTATTGCATATTGAGATTGGCTGGAGGCTATTGATGTTTTTGTACACTTTTGACTTATTATTATATGGAATGCATATGTTATTTGCTTAAACTTGGGACTTTTAGCAATGCTTATTATTGCTTGTTTTTAGTTAATCTGTGACATGCAGGTATCTATGTGACTTACATTGTCCAGATTTTGTATTCATTTGTATTAAATTGCTTGACATCTTATCGCCATTTGCATTTCTTACAACAACATATCTCAAATTAGATAGGGATTCCTAGTCAATGAGCGCCCAGTTTAATCTGTGTACTATTTTCGTTTCTAAGGGAGGGATACCCTTAGCTGGTGCAGCTCTTGCGCAACCTATTAGCGCGGTCCTACATATTTATATTCAGGTGCTGGACTTTTTTTAAATAAACTCTTGGGAGTAAATTTATCAAGCTACAGGTTTGAGAAAGTGGAGATGCTTCCTATATCAACCAATCAGAACCTGGCTGTCATTTATTTAGTACATTCTACAAAATGACAGCTAGAATCTGATTGGTTGCTATAGGCAACATCTCCAGTTTTTCAAACCAGCAGCTTGATAAATGTACCCCTTGGGATTTTAAAAATAAAAAAAATAAAATATACGTACCACTGATTACGCATGGAAATTTGGATTACGGAAGCAATTAGAATAGAGTAACCATGTTTTAGGTTAATTTACCGTAAAAGCAATATACAAAAGTAGGGTTCCAATATGAATTACAGAATAAATAATGTTGCTCCAATTTGTTCATTATTTTATTTAAAAGACCATAAAATAATATTTATGCACCTGATCATTTGAATTTAAAATCTTTCCATATTCTAATACATATAGATGAAAACATTTTATCAAAGGAAATTTCTGTTTTTTCACTATGATATTTAAAAAATGAAAATGGAACATATCAACCATAGTACATAATTAGGTACTCCTTTTAGGATGCTATTTTTATAAAATAATTGTTTACCTTTACCCCAAGTTGATACAGTAGACATCTGATGGAGTGAACACCCAATGAAATGAACTGCCCAGTAGAGGGAACACACATATTTTTGCATTGACTGCCTTATAGATTCAACAATCATTTTTTTAAACGGACAATTGAGTGAACAAATTTTTTAAAAATTAAGTTTGTTTCTTTTTCTTTCAAATATTGTTCTCTTTATAATGGTACATTCTACAGATTTTGAATTCTTTGCAGTTTCTGTCATCAATTTACATATTAAGAAAGTTTCTTTCAAGAATATGAATAAGTGGTTGATTATTTTGTAAATTTTTTTGTCAATAATGTTTAGTGTATTTGAGAATATAACATAAGTTACAATAACTGAAGAAAAAATTGGATCAAAAAGTTCTTGATATTAATGATGTACCTATAAAATTGGCTGAAAATAATGACTTAACGTTGAATGCACAGATATTATTGAGATCAATAAGAGCCAATATAGTTTTAAAAATTGTATACAAAAACAATTCAGCCAAAAATGACTAATTACTTTTCAAAAAAATAAAACACTTAAAATGTAATATCTATTTTTTCATTTAGTAATATCAATCATTTTATTTTCTATAAATTAATAAAAACCTTGCATTGGTTTCATCCCAATAGGTGCAGGGGTGTTCAAATGTATAAACCAGACAGACAAACTAACAAACAGACCAATCAATTTTATATATAAGAGATACATATTGCAGCAAGATACCCCTTCTTGTGACAGGCACGCTGCAGACATCAGTACACCAACAACTTCTTGTTGTAAATCAAATGTACATTTATTGTTTGCATCACAATAAACATCAACACTTCTTGTCAGGATGAAACCAGCAAGCAATACCCCTTGCTTACACTTCCTGGTGACTCTAATGCTAACTAAACATAGTTCAGCTCTCTCATAACTAACCAACTAGTTCAGCATCAGTCACCTCTAACAAGTGCACAGTTCAGGATTAAATACACAAGTCTTCTCCCTTTGGTCTAATTACTTTATTATAACACCTGTATGTGCATGTTATGGGTCTGACTCTGCAAGGATTTAACCCTGTATGCAGCCTTTCTCGGAAGACTCACCTGTCCCTGTGCAAGAAAGATGTGGCAAAGAGGCCTCTTTGCCAAATATCCTTCCCCTTAGAGTCACTAACCGTGGTGACATCTCTGTGAAAGAGAGATTATTTTATCAGTTCAAGAGTCCTCTCCACCATGCCTATTAGGGCTCTAATGGGGACTTTATCTTCTTTTAAACTGATTGTTCCTAAACAGCCTGTCCTCTCTCTGTTTCCACTCATTTCCCCTTATATTTCTAAAAGGACGTTTGAGAGCCCCTTCCAATGGGGGCTGTATTGCAACGCTGGGGTAGGTTTTCTTGCACAAGTCCTACAGAACCTGTTAATGTCTAAGTAGACCCTGGGCCAATAAAACCTGCGCAGAACATGTTCCCTTGTTCCCCCACTCCCTAAGTTTCTGCCGCCGATCTGTGTGTGTGCAGCCTCCAACACTAGGGGTACAAGAACTCTTGGAAGCACTAACTGTTCTACTCTCCTCCACCTTCACAAAAACAATATGAAATAAATAATTTTCTTTTACAACATATTTTGGAATACAGACTGTCGAGTTGACAGGTCCAATAACAGCATGAACATTATTAACCAATTTAAATGCACGTTGTAAAGTCCCATTATTCCCCTGGTCTTGTGCCAAGTTTGTCGCACTCAACAGCTCTGGAAACTTACACCAGTCTATCCTCTCACCAGCATGTGAGATGGGCAAATCCGAGATGCCACCAGCCACTGCTAATTTAGTCTGTTCAGGACTGCCAAAACTGTGACACTTTTGTGGCAGTTTTACCGTGTCCTCCATGACAGCATTTCGGGATAGCAAGTCACCACGACCGAGTTCCACATGCTGGGAGTTTCCTGGCAGATCTGTTAAGACTGGACTTCTGACCCGTGTTTCAGTTACTGGCATGACCGGTCTGACCTGCTCACAGAGGACCTCTTTCCGATCCTGTTTATTGGGTTTGTTGCACTCTGCTTTAAGTTGTCCCAGCTGTCCACACCTAAAACACCTTCTGTTCTCCAACTTCACAGCTAGACCTTGCTCAAAAGCGACACCACAAAGCATCCCTAACCAGACAGCGCTATGAGGTTTCATGGACCGGACAGTGCTGTGAGGTTCCTTGGACTGAACAGTGCCATGTGGTACCACGGGCTGAACAGTGCTGGGAGTGACCTTGGGCTGAACCTTTTCAAGCTCTTGTTTCATTGCAGCAATCTCTTTAAGAGTTTTTACTGCTTTCTTTCTTCATTCTCCGCTGCTATGTCTTTAAGTGCTTCCACTAATGTTTCCTTTGCTTCAAACAGCTCTCGAAATTCATTTCTCAAGGTCTCAGGTCTCTTTCAAGTTTACTTTCTGGGAATCAATTTCAGTCACACCTGTTTGTACACTTTCATTCTGACACATTTTATTCTTTTTCTTGCCCATTTTGGCTGGAGTAAAGAAAATTTATACTGGCAGCAAATTACTCTTGATTTCTATTTGCAGTTTTTAAAAATAAAACTTTTCACTCCCAGCACTTTCCACAGGCAATTAGATGGACAAACAGATGATGTAGCCTGCACACACAGGTAAACAGCAGACTTCTGAGGACCACACTCAACTCACAGTTCAGAGAACAAACAAGGTGTGGCACTACAATGACCAACGGTTTTTAAAGCCTTTGGCTTCTTTTGCAAAACAACAGATACTGACCAGTTCCAGTAGCATTGCTCATATATGTCTCTCCACAGAAAAAATATTTCCTTTCTCAGCAATCCAGCAATCTCTTTTCTGTAACAGACAGCTTGATGCACAGTTTGGTGAGTGATAGTGACATTCAATACTTTCCACTCACCACCTTTTGCGTCAAAAGGTTGGATGAACAGCTGTGCATTGGCTTTTCTTGGCGATCCCACGATGACACCACTTAAAGCAAGATCCCCCTCCTTGTGACACAGGCATAGAAAATTGAAATGACCTCGTGGTGCTTAATATGGCTGTGTTAAAACACACTAGGGGGTAAATGTATCAAGGTCCGATTTTGAATATTCCACAATTTTTTCGCGGGGTTACGTCTCACAGATGTATTAAAGTGAAATTTTATGTAAATCACCAGAGATGTGTTTCTGTCAAAATCGCCATTTCCAAAATCGATAGAGATCAAAGACCCGACTGTTTGCCACTCTAGTTATACAATTCTCAAATGTATGAGGCTGCAATTAAGCAAACTCTCCCGAGTTTGCTCAATCGCTAGATGCAACACGCTGCTTCCTAGCTGCATGATTAGAAAAACACGTCACTGTTACACTGCCCTGCCTATAGAGCCGGAGGTCCGGTGGCTGTAAAAATAGATAAATGTTAAAAAAAAAAATTGTGTGGTGTCCTTCCGTCCGAGCACTACTAACCCTAGCACTGCCAGCCTACTGCTGGGTACGTGAAAATTGGAAAAAAATTGCGTGGGGTCCCCCAGATTTTCATATAGCCAGCACTAGGCAAACCAGCCGAGGTCATTGGCACTACAGCAGAGGGACACACGGCAGGGGTCCCCCTGCAATATGACATACCAACCCCAGGCTTGCCAGCACTGGGCTGGATTCCCTAAGGAGTGGGGTCCGCAGAAAAAAAACGAGCGGGCCCACCCTTTAGGAATAACCAACCCAGGGCTCTTCCTATCACTGTGGGCTGTGGGTAATAGGGTAATAACGGCGATGAAGTAGTTGAAAAACAAATGCCATTTTGATTTGTGGAACTATCCCAGCCAGGTCGGCCTGTCCCAAACAGTCTGGGCATGCTGATGCTTGTATAACTACAAGCACCAGCATACCCATGCAAGCCAGGTCATGCTGACACTTGGAGAACCACAAGTGCCAGCATGGCCTGACACCCATACCTGCTGTGACCTGTCGTTACACAAAACAAAATGTTAAATAAGCCACAACTGCCTGTTTAAAACCACAGCATTTTAATAAAAATAATATAACCCCAATAAACACACAAAACACCCTCTTTAATACCACATATATTTATTAAAAATAATGAAACCCCATATAATCACCAATTGGATGTCTTCATCTGTTGTCAGCAGCTTTTAATACAAAAATGCTTGGCCACCATGTTCCAAATTAATTTGTATTTCAAAATGTCCATGCTGGAAATAATCTTAGTTTTTTCGGGTCAGAAGGACCCCTGATTTATAATTCCATGTTTATTTCAGTCTTCTTTTCATCAGGCCAGAAGGGCCCCCATAATTGTATTCCAAATCCGGAACATGCTTGGTTAAAAAAAATAAACCCTGATTATAGACACCGCAAACTTAGCTTGTATCTAATACAAGCTCCAATATGCAATGAGTTTAGCACAGGCGCAAGCTCTATTTATAGTATAAAGCAGGGGTAGGCAACCTGTGGCTCACCAGGTGTTGTGAAACTACAAGTCCCAGCATGCTTTGCCAGTAGATAACCAGCAGATAGGTGGCAAAGCATGCTGGGATTTGTAGTTTCACAACACCTGGAGAGGCGCAGGTTGCCTACCCCTGGTATAAAGGGTTTCCCAATGACAGCATGGGAAAATCCCTTAGACTATAAATAGAGCTTGCACCTGTACTAAACTCATATGGGTTTTTTCTAAACAAAGACATTTGCCAATTAAGTTCTTTAACATGATCCTTACTACCAGACAATGCTATATGTTAATATTGAAAACATTATTTATTATTTTTTATTTCTTTATTATCTATTTATTATTGTTTATTTGTCTAAATATAGTAGACGAAGGATACATCTGACCTGTTTTATATAAGCTTTGTCTTGTGAAGAAAAAAGGTCCTTGTTTTTAGTTTTCTCAAATTGTAGAGATTAAATAAAAACAAAGAAGTAGTTACCAGGGGTGAACGCAGGGTTTCCGCCCCCCCCACCGGAAAAAAAATAAAAATATTGCGAGAGGGAGCTGCTCCATTTCGGCGCGTTTGAATTCTACAGCAGCCGCGGCGCTGTCAAGCAGCATCTGCGACAGTGCTGTATTATACTACAATACAGCACTGCCGCGGACGCTTCTTTGACAGCGCCGCGGCTGCTGTACAGTACCGTTGGTTCGCGGAGGGGAGGGGTTTCTGGAGAACCAGAAACCCCCCCTGCGTGCGCCACTGGTTACAGACCACTTAACACAAATACATCAGAGGCAGTCTAAGGGGTCTATTTACTAAACTGCAATGAACCAAAAATCTGTCTCAGAGACTGACTGATTGTAGCTTTTCTTTTAATTTAACAAGGGGTTAATGCAGTTGAAATCAGAGATTTCTCCTGCCTTAACCTGTTTAACTCAGGTCACTGCAGTGCCCATATGGAGACTGCGATGTGACCCAATTTAACAAAGTAAAGCTTTTCCCCGCCAGCTTTTAAAAAAGTTTTTAGTTAGTTTGACAGGGGTATTTCGCCAGGGCTTGCCAATGAGCCCTGGCATGGTAAATACAGGCGGCAGTACATTTTGAATTGCTGCAGTATGTAGCAATACAAAAAGATACTGTTGCCCACTACCCACCAATGACAAGTAGATCCCTTAAATATGTGGTAACATGGCAATCACTGACAGAAAGTATGACTAGGTGAAACTAGCCTATACATTTAAATTGCACTTGGCAGTTTCTACATGATATATTTGGGTAGCCAAAATAAAATTCAACTCATCAAAATGTATTTATAAGAAACCTTACAAACTCCTCTGACACATTTTGTACAGTAGCTTAGTAACTTGCTGCTCAGAACAGGATTAAAACAAAATAATATATATGTATATATATATATATATATATATATATATATATATATATATATATATATATATAAATATACACACAGAATAATACACAGAATATATAAATTATAAACAGGTAAGAATAATAAAGCAATGTAAAATGTCTGCTCAGCTGTCTGATAACCAACTGTCAAGTCAAGTAATTTTTTAGAGTTTTACTAAATACCAAAGCAAGAGTCGTATAAAGGGGCTGTTGCAGAGTCAGTACTGCATCAGTGTAACTTGCGTAAAATCATTCTGTGCATGTCAGAGAGTGGGTGCACGCATATGTGGCCATGCAGATTTGCATTATTCTGTCATTCAAGCAAGCTTACATCTGGAGAGGTGAGGGGTCAGATGAGTCAGGACAGGAGCATTATAACATAGGTGTACATTAAGGGCATGCCTGTGCAATTGCAAATGGATGCAAACCAGGAAAAACATCCAGATCCGTTAAAGAAAGCTATTATATTGGCAGGTGGTCATATATCATAGAAGCGCAAAACTGATCGTATCTAAGGTAAGAAATATATCACTGTAGAGTTATATAGATATATATTAAAATCTCCCCACTAATATTCTGTGGTTTCTTTTGAGTATTTATATATTTTTTATTTTATCATGTGATATTGACTTTTAATTTACTGTGTTTTTTGTGATTCTAATAAATTTTAATATATATCTATATAATGCTACGGTGATATATTTCTTACCTTAGATAATCCCTGCATATGCTACTGTTCTTAAGATGTGTACAACTCAGCTACTGGAGCCGAGGTAAACCTTCAACATTAGTATGAAGTTTGAATTTATTAACTTTACAAGGAAGCAACAATGTGAGGTTTAAATGGGAGGAGCTGGATGGATCCAGACTTTGCTTACTGAATGACCGCTACATGGAATATTTCTAGTTATGCAAAAATTTGATTTCATTTTGTGGCACAAGATTATTTAAGTGATAATAAAGCGGTGCAGAAGACACATTTTCAACTAGCATTCACTATTTAGTGTAGGCTGCAGAGCAATTTTTTATGCACAAAAGTATTTTTTAACCCATTCCCAGAGAGAATGAAAACCAAGTTGTGACATACACTTATGCATATGTATACACATTTCAGCTAATGGAATAAAACAGTGTAACACACAAAACTGACATAGCAAATACCATCCCAAAGAACCTGCAGTTTCATAACTATTAGGCACTTCTCAACAAATAATGGTATATCGCACGTCTGCATATATTGACTTTGATAAATTATCTTTAATGACTTCAGTAATATCCCTTTGCCCAATGTTTCATTGACCACCGAGAATATTGGTTTTAGCAGACCAATATGCTTACGCTTCCATGAAAGAGTGGTAGAAACAGCCACATTAAAGATACATTGATGCTCTATAAGTAGGTCAAACTGGGCTAAGTATATCTGAGTAAGTTATCTTGATGCAGTATTCCAGAGTAAACAAGAAACCATAATAAGCTTGACTGATACAAAGTGCATTTTGAAATAGGAATAACAGTGATGTGCTTTAGCACAGGGAAATAATATAAGCAAATAGACCTATACACACACACTTTCCGACAAATGTTTTTTTCTCTTCACTTTCTTCACAGAAATTTCACATCAGCATTGACTACAGGGTTCACACACTCTTATTGTTCGGCAAAATATAAAGAAGTTCTATGTCAACGCTCATTAAGTACATAGTACACCATGATGCAGAGAACAGATTTCAAGTTCTGTGTCGAAATTGAGGACAAGGTACAAGGTTATTTCTTCACTTTAAACAGATTTTTTTCAATGCGTCGTGTGTATAAGCCCTTATCTATATTCACCTGAAAACTCAAATTCCAAAATATAAAATACATGTAAAAAAAGAAACCATTAAATTGCTTTACTGAGTGTCATAGTGTTTTCATATATAATCAATATTATGTAATTCTAAAATATATTTATATGCTATTTTAGATGAGAATAGCAATTATTTGATAAATGTATTATATAAATATTGTATTGCCTGTTTTTTGCATTTTCCTGTAACTTAACTTCACATATTTTATGTTATTTAGCTGTCCAATAGCGCCACCTATTTGTCCATAGAAATATTTGTCCGAACAGATACTTAGAACAAGCTGTATTAGGTCAAAATAGACAATCAGAAATGAAACAATGAATCCAGGTCAGTTACTTTCAATCATTTAATGAACTTTGGTCTCTGGTAATATTATGCATATTCTTAATCAAGGCTCTCAAAAGCATCAATGTGTGCATTTCACAAGCCACCTAGACATTTCAGACAACATAGGCATTGGATTTGAAATGAGAAACGTGAACAGCTATTCCGGCTACTCAGTTGAACGTGCTGATGTTGGACTGTATATACCCAGCCAAATGGTTGATTAAGATGATCTAAGGCCCGTCCATAAGCACATCATGAACCCCCACCCCATACACAAATTTCATCTGCATGTCAAATGTATTTTTTTCAGCATTCCCCATAATCTTAACATTTATTTGAGAGTTGCATGGTCCTGTCACAAACACTCTCTTCTGGTCCTGGTTCCCTGCCTCCCCTGATCACATTACTGCCCCCAACACTAATATATGTTCAGCACTATATGTTTCTTGCACTATCCCATTGCCACATATGTCCCACCTTTCCTCTCTTTGTCAAATATGACCCCACACCCTCATTCCTATTGCCATAATGTGAGAATGGGGGGGGGAAGCATTTGTGATAAGGAGAGAATTGGAAAGGGAATACAGTAGAGGAGGTCTCTTCATCGCAACAGCTTCCATTTGGGAAGGAGCTCTATGCAGATTACCTTTATTACCACTGATGACATTACAGACCACCAACATCATGGAACACAAGAAATGCTGCACCCTCGCCCTTCGTGAATAGCAAAAAAACCTTTTGACTGTTGCTGCAGTCATGACAAACTCCTGCCTACCAGCACAGTCCCCAAAAATCAGGACTGATCCACAAGAATCAAGACAATTTGTAGACCATGTGGCTCTATCCTACCTGCTCTTGAAACTTGCACTACTTACTGCTACTGCTGTTCTTGGAATGTTGTGGACTTGTTTGTAAAAGATATAGAATCTGTTCCTTGGAAAGTCAACCAATGAGTGAACATTCTAGGCTACCCTCCTCCTAACCAGAACGCAGTCATTCCGGGCAGGAGGCTGCTCCCTGCTGTTACCAGCAGGTTATTAAATATGGTGGCTAATCCCTGAAGAGGTGCAATACACCAGCAAAACCAGGGTCCTGAACCCTAAAACCCCATGTCAGACAATAAAAAAGACAGAGGGGGGAAAAGTGTTAAAAATGCCTCAGGTGGCACCATGAATGTACAGGGAAACTTGCACCATGATGTTCCCATAATTCCAGGCCTGGGATAAAAAAAGAAAAGAAACAGGCAGCGTTGAGCTCCCAGGGTGAATGGGATAAAATCCTTGGGTCCCTGATTGCCTTGGACCCTACTCAGAACTTTAATTCAGCGCAAAGTGTTTCATGGGCATTCCGAAGGCAATTCGCACATATATTTTTACTGAAATATACACTCATTGTTCCTGAGAACATCGTGGCTAATTGAATTCCTCCCAGTGTATGCCAGGCGTATCAAGGACCAACTATAAATATAATGCAGATGCGGAGTGTATGGCACATTTTTCAATACAAAACGCTCATAGTATTCTCCTTTGTGTATATGACACTTTCATTATATAGTGTAATGCTACATTAATGTGTGTATGCCCTGTGTACTGCAACTTTACCATTAACAGTAAGCAATTGAAAACTCTCTTTTTTCTCTTGTATATTATTAAGTGTGATTATGTTTTGTGTACTGCGAATGTACCTTTAACAACTAACACTATGTTTATAACTTGTATATAACTGAATTTACCATTAACAACTAACACCTAGAAACACATTTTCCCTTGTCTATTAGTAAATAATTCTGTGCGACTTGTATGACCATAAATAACTAACTCTATAAACACAATTTGTGTTCTATTATTATTATTATTGGAGCTTATGATCTTACAGTGATCTTATATATGTGAAATAAGCAGCTCAGATTTAACAGCCAATAAACCCTTATTTATAAAATAAATTACCTGAGAATTTTAAAAATATTTGTAAAAATCAAGCGAGTGCTATAATCAACAATGACCTCCAAATACTGTAGAATTTGCCCCAAAGCGTACATGATGGCATCCACATTTTTTAGATACACTCTGTGCAAATACTCTCTATGCTACTCCCCCTGGATGCCTTCCAGATGCCCAGTATCTGTGTAAGAGGAAAAGCTTAGTATTTTTATTTATCATTTATGTTATGGAATATTTATTGTCCATTTCTTATGATAATATGGCATATTGTAACTCCACGGTTCTTGCACCACTGCTTCTGTGTCTGTGTATTAGATTCTATGTAAAATAATTTGGTCAATATGGTTTTGTTTTGTTTTTGTCCATCATATGCATTCATGTTCTTTCCTCCAGCATTGTTAATTAATGCCTAAAGCACTCAAGTTTTAAAAATTATTCAATAATCAGTTTGTGGGTGATTTGTATTTGGGAGAATGTGGATTATTTTTAAGCAGAACCTGGGTTGAATTTTTAACTCTACCACACAAAATTGTCAAATAACAGTGATATGACAGCTTAAATTTGTTTTCATGTCATAGTTTGCTTAACAATATGTCTTTAATTATTGAGTAATCTTAAATCTAAAAATCTCATAATTTTACTTTGTGTTCATCAATTATCTAATTGATGAAGTCAGATAATTGGATGAAGTCATTTAAAATGCTCTGTGGTCTGGCACATTCCTCTTCTAGTGTACCCCACAGTCAGACTGCCTCCTCACCCCTAGTGACGGGCGAGCAGAACTGCAGCTCTTTTGAAACTGTTGTCATGTAACAGCTGACTCCCCTCACCTGCCTTATTTAAAATGCCTAAATATATAAACCAGCTCTGTACACAATATGGTGGAAGAATATTAGGTCTCCTTTGCACCAGCGTTCCTTATGATATTCCTCCATTGAGAGTTCCTGTGTACCATATGTCCGGCTTGCTTCCTAATCCAGAGCCTTTGCTTTTGACCTCGATCTCAGATTGTCCTGACTATTTTATTCGTAGCTGATTCCCCACTAGCATGTTTTTGATCTGGCTTGTTCTGACCTTTCCTATATACCAGCCTATCATCTGGACAGAGGGCCACAAATTGCATTTCACCTTGCAGCGGAGCCAACACTTCCTTACAAGTCGCTGGTGAAGACCTTAGATAAGAACGGGAGCCATCACAAATCATTTATTACATATTGGGAGCCATCCTTAATAATTTATTAAATATTGTGGGTCATCATATAGTTAACAACAAGGCAGTATTTTAACATTCGTAGTGCCACAAATGCTTGCACTGTATTTGGACACTTTAACCTGGTATACACTGTCCAGGATTTCAGGACGGGCCCAGTGGTATTCAGCATTGGGTCCGGATTCTTTAGATGCAAGGGTCCAATCATTTTTTTAATAAATAATATTTATTTAGTTTCATTCCTTTACAGAATATGCGTAAGTATATGAGGCAGATAAGAAGAGTATAGGATGTATTTTTTGGGCTGACTATTGTTAAATGTATTGTGCTGAAGTTTATTCTACTGACTGTATATTAACTTTATACTGTTTTTTAAGAACATAGTTATTAAGAAAAAAACGAAATTTCTTGATTGACTTAAAATTTATACACGGTTTTCTTTTTGTGACTATATATCCACTAATATGTACTGATTGTTTACACTTTACTAAGCCTCTGTTCAAGGATTCTTACACATCCGGATAAAAAAAATAGCTCAAACGAAGTAGACTTATCCTTTTATAACATTATGGGCCTGAGTCATTAGGCACGCATGCTGAGCACATTGTGCCTTTGTTTTAAACCGCACGTAAATCGGCTCTGCAAACTCCCAAAGTCCACAAGAAAGGGATCTAAAGATATGTGTGGCGTTGAATACAAGTATAGTTTTACTCTGCTCTACTAGACCAGACACTGCATGATACGTACCAATGTGGAATATAAAATCTCAAAAGAATGCAACAAAAATGTTTGTATTAATGTTACCTGTTAATAATAATATAGTCATTTATGATTATAATGGAATTTTATGTATGTGTATGTATATTTATATATATATATTCCCTTGGAAAAACATTTATTAGGCTGTCTGTAATGTAAAAGCCTTCCAGTCTCCCTCTTAACTACCCTCCTCTTTCTACTCTCTCTACCCCGCTGGGGCTCTCACCTGTCATCTAGCTCAACTTTGAGCTTCCGAGTTACTGTGCTTTTTGTTAACTGTACCGTGCTGTCTCACCTCACGATATTGTCTGTCCCTGTACGGCGCTACGGATACCTAGTGGCACCCTATAAATAAAATTATTAATAATAATAATAATAATAATAATGTCTATTATACATATAATACATTTTTACCGTTGCTCCTAATTGCAAACACATGTTTTCACATACATACTCAGCCGTCAGCACTAGTATTCAGAACTTAAACTAACCCCTCAGTTGGAGCTAGAGATACAGCAGAAAGAAAACCAGCGTACTTCTCTGTGTGCGCCTGAGTTTGGCTTGGATGTGGCTGCATGGTAACACCCTTACTGTATATTGTGTATGTGCATCCGTCCATTCCCCACCCCATTCACTTCCCTAAATTGTAGGCTGTAGTAATTTTCGTTGGCACTTAAAGCCAACTTGGATGGGGCTGCACTCTGTTGCGTATCGTCCTGTTTGAGCATGATCAGCGTGAGGTTTGCAATTGAGATGCACAAAACCAGCAGGTATGTTCCTTACTGACTCAGGCCCTATATTACTAATAAAGAGCATTTTCTCACCGAGAAATCCAAAGGCTGAGTAAAATACCTTTTATATATCTATATATAATGCTTTTATTTATTTGGTGTCATATGCCATTCTAACCGTCAAGTGGAATGTGCAATAACAATTTAAACTGCATGTGGTCTGATTTAACATTTCCATGCACTGTGCCTTTAAAGGAGGACTTCAGTCATGATAAATATTTCAGTAAACTGCGTTACCCCCTATGTATTAGAGTGCTGTTTTTATTTGTTAAATTGGCTGGAGGGGCATGTGTTTCAAACTACTTTCATCACCAGCCTCTGTAGGCTGCTCTCACTTAAAGAACTTCATGTTCAATCAAGCCTTGCTCTGTTGCCTGCAGCGTCATTGTTCAGCTAAATACTTTGTGCAGGCATCAATTCAGCAAAAAGAACAAGTAGAGTCAATAGCTCCTTCCTGTCTAGAGACACTGAGAAGTTGCCGGAGCTCAAGTGCTCAAAACTATCAGAAGACATATTCACAGCAGTGATATAAAGGAATGGTGCAGGTAGAATAAAGGGATAGGACATACGTCAGTACTAAGACATGAGTTTTTAAATGAATAAATGTTAGTCAGTTGGAGTTCCCCTTTAAGACAATATGCAGCAACAATCTCTTTTATCTTGGTTTATATTTTGTTTCAAAATCACCAGCATATTTGTCAATAGAACAGTGATCCCTTTGGCATATATCCGAATTTGGTAGTTCTCCTTTTCATATCAATACTTCAAAAAAAGATTTCTGTTCAGCAATTTTCTAATGAGTTCCCCAGAACAAAATTACATTAATCGCATTCGCTGACTGTGCATAAGGATATATTTTACTAGGTAATTTCCCAGCAATAAATATATGTACATACCAAAATAACTGTGCCTTTAAAATCAACATTATTTATGTCTTTTAATTTCAAAGGGGATCAGTAGTTTGTTAATTTACAGTCCATGTGCAGCATTAATCTTTTTAGTTCATTTAAAATAAGCACTGCATAAAAATCCACTTCCCTAATGAATGACATTTGATTTGGCATAACACTTACATGCTCAGTTATTTATCTGAGAATGTATTTTTTAAATAAAATATGCACGTTACTGGAAATATTTTATAAATGACATATTAAAATAGGTCTGAAATAGAAGTGTAAAGCTGATACCTTGTTTTACTATATGTTTTACTTGCATTTATATTACTGTAGTGGGAATACAGCAAGTTGATGCGACCAAAATATTAAGTAAACTCCAAAGCAAAAAGTGCCTAAGCAGAAGAACAGCCACTAGTAGGAGACAAGGTAAATCCTTTCATTAGTATTACAATTTTGGTGGTTTTGCTGAGCTCTGATACAGTAGATACCCATCTATCACAGAACATATATTTTCTCCAATTGCTAATATACAATGTCAGATGGATAAAGTCTGACATCACATTACATTGAACTCTGGGTTTCATTCAACACACCTGTTTACTAAGCTACTGTGGTCACCATTGGTATCTATCGCATATACTTAACAGCTTAACCTCCCTTAAGGAAACTTGCCAATCATAAGATGCACTCAGAGGGGACTGATAGTGACTCCTTCATCCCCTCTGATCAGAATGTTACGGTGCTGTAGTTATATAAAGCATGGTGTGGAGGCATGATTATGGGGTCAGACTGCTACATGGGAGAGAATGTTAAAAAATGACATTGCTACAGGGGAGAATAATGAAGAGAGCAGGATGGTGGCTTAGTGGTTATCATTTCTCCCTCTCCGACCATGGACTTATCTGTGTGGAGTTTTTTATTCTCCCTGTGTTTGCGTAGGTTTCCTCCAGGTGCTCTAGTTTCCTCCCACACTCCAAAAACATACTGGTAGGTTAATTGGCTGTTATCAAATGGACCCTAGTCTCTCTCTCTGTCTGTGTGTATGTATGTTAGGGAATTTAGGCTGTAAGCTCCAATGGGGCAAGGATTGATTTAAGTTCTCTGTACAGCGCTGCAGAATTAGTGGCTCTATATAAATAGCTGATGATGATGATGATGATGATGATGATGAAGGGAGAGATTGCTGAAGGATGGAGAATGATGAGGAGGGATAATGATAAAGGAGTCATTGATAAAGGGGTTGAAATTAAATGGTTGAACGATGGAAGGGTGATGCTAGGGTTAAAAGATGGAAAGGGGTGATGAGAGAAGCATAATGATGAGAAAGGAAAACAGCTTGAAGGAAAGAGAATGATGATGATGATGATGATGATGATGATGATGATGATGAAAATGATAATTATGAGTGGAAAAGTTATGGCAAGCCCTACAAATTCACTCAGTGAGCATCATACATCAATTTTACTGCATGGCTATATATGTATATATTTAACTGTAAACTCTCAAAAAAGTTAAATGTGGTACAGAAAATTATATATAGTTACTACCTAACAAATATAGAAATAAAAAGTGGCAATGCAAGCACTACCGCCGGCACTTCATTGAGAAAAACAAAAAATAAAGTGAATAAAAAAAAAAGAAAAGAATGCTCCCCCCCCCTTAACAGCATAAACCTAGTGCTAGGCTAGTACTAGTGAAATTGGAGGGCCAAAAAGCGTGGGGTCCCCCCATTTTACTAGTACGAGCACTAGGCCGGGGCTGGTAGCACTATAACAGGGGAACCCGCAGCGTTGGGTCCTCCTACCATAATAACAAACTAGCCCCAAGTGATTTCCCACAACCTAAGCGACCTTAGCAATGAGGACATGGGAAATCCCCAAATTATAGATTTACCTTGTGGCGTAATTATGTCATTATGCACTGTGAGCTCTTTATGGAAGAGCTAGTTAGCGTTATTCTAATGTCACTGCAGAAGGTATAGGACAAGGTCTGCTCATATGCATAATTGCAAACAGCAGTAATTTACCAATAAAACATATATTATATATTCCCAGATTGGAAGGCGGGCTATTGTCAATAAGGTGCAAAGTGCTTGCTTTCAAATTCCAAGATAACATGTGCATTATCCAGAATGGAAGAAAAGCTTTAGCCCCAGCCAAAGCAGAAGACCACCTGTATTGTCTTGACACTGTAACACAACAGGTGAGATTAAGTAAGCACACACAGACACATTGATTGGATTCTTGTGTGGTACAGACTACTAGGACACAGGCACCCAGACAGCATTAAAGAGCTGCAAAAGAGAGTTGTAGCAAAGGATCTCACGGTATCAGACTGTTCAACAACTATGAGGTGTGAATGCTGTATGAAAGCAATAGCCACAAAAATAACAATCCCAAAGCAAAGAGAGAGCAGAACATTGAGACCAATTCATCTAATACACAACAGCATGTGCAGCCCAATGAAAGTGCGCACACCAGGAGGTAACAGATATATAGTGACGTTTACTGAGGACTGCTTTGTATCAGATAAATTAGTGTATATCTGAAGTAAACATTAAGTACTGGAAAATGACAATGGCTAGAAATACATTTCAAATAAATCCACACTATTTTGTAGCAACAACGTGGCAAATTCACAGGGCACAAAATAGAACACTTTCTACAACAATTCGGCATAGAGCACCACAAGACATTACCCTACACACTAAAACAAAATGGCTAGCCGCAAGGATGCACAGAACCCTGGCTGAAATGTTGAGATGCATGTTAACAGATTCAGGACTATCGGGGCCACAATGACAATCACTTATTTGCAGAAGAGACAATTTTCCAGAACAGTGTAGAAAACTCTGTATGAGTTGTGGCATGGCAAGAAGCCCAGTCTGAAACATATTATAGTTTTCAGGTGTAAAGTATTTGTCTACATTCCCGCAGAAAGATACAGTAAACTGCAGGACCAGGCAGTGGAAGGGCTTCTTGTTGGGTATAGCAAATGTTCCAAATGATACAGAATCTTAAATCCAAAAGCAGACAAATTAACTATAAGCAACAGTGTGACATTTGTTGAGGAATTGAGAAGTGATGATCCCAGTAGATCCAGAAAAAGAAGAGAGCACTAAATCCAAAGACACAAGCAATGCAGCTACTGAACAAGAAATTGAAATCAGCTGGAAACCAGATACTAAAGGTGAAGAGACACCAGAGTGTACTGCAGATGAAGCAAGTCGCTCAACCGGAGAAAACAAAGGTAAGCTCCTGTGTGCCACACATAAAAAGCTAAAGCAGTCAATATACATGGATCCACATCCAGGGAAGAAATAGCTGACCTACTAAAAAGGGAAGCTGACAAGTGTATACGGAAGTGACTGCTAAGAGAATGGAAAGAGTTTATCCCCAGATAGATTGAAAGCTCCATGAAAAGAGTGGTGGAACACAGTGAGAAAAAGGGCAGAGAAACTAGTCCAATAGCTGAGAAAGACATTACAGGCTATCCAGAAAGATGGGTCTAGTGGATTAAACCCCACCTGAGAAAGGGTGTTGAGATACTGCAACAGATTCAGACTTAATGTTGCATGAGTGATTACACTGGAGGGACTTCAGGTGGTGCTGTTTCAAAATATGTTATTATGTTGTCACTCTGTATTATAGTAATGAACTCTGTTGTACAAAGAATGTTATAGTTTCTTCTCATGTTGATGTTGCATTGAAGATGTTTTCTGTCTGTATGCTGATATAACTGAACAGTTTAATAGAAAGTTATTATTCCACAAAAGAACTTCCCAGTCTGTGCCTATGGACAGTGTATAAAAGAAGCACAATTTGCAACCGGGGGGGAAGGAGGGGAATGCTGTTTTTTTTAAAAAAAAAATATTTACTGGTTTTATTTTAATTTCTTTAATGTAGTGTCAGTGGTAGTGCCGGCATGGACATTTGTTCACTTCTTTATTTGTTATGTAGTGCAGCAGTGGTGCCAGCAGGAGGGTTTATTTTTAGTTTTCTTATGTACTACCGGCGGTAGTGCCAGCATTGGCGCTCTAAATTTAATGCTTACTGTCGACATTACAAACTGTCGACAGTCATAATGTTGACATTTTAACTGTGGTGACATAATGAACATGTTGAGATTCTGAATGTTGACAGTACGATGTCAACATTCTGATTGGCAACATTTTCATTGTCGCCATATCATACCCAAACCCTTGCTGGGACCAGTTGTGCAGCAGCAATATAACCACTCAGATTAAAGTTTATTACTGCACACCCACTCCCACAGGGGTATTTTGGAACAGCACTAGGGCTTCAGCACTGAACTGTTTTTGTCTAGTAGGTGGGCCCGTAATTTTTTGTGAGACAAATTCCCCAAGGGCATTCAGCCCTTGCTAAACAGGCAAGTGCTAAATGACTTTATGAATGGGGAAACCCATGTCGCGGGGTTCCCTTTTGCAGGGTTCCCTTGTCACCTGCCTGTCACAGTCTAGTGCTGGTAGCAGTTTTTTCTGCCTCCCACCCCCCATTTAGCTGCTACCAGTCCAAGCTATGAGCGCTCGTGTTAGGACCATTTCATATTCTTTCTTTCTTTACACACTGCAGAGATCCATACTCATGATCAGCAGCAGCAACATAAATCTTTGCACTATAAAGTATAGTAACTGACACCTTTATTAGCTCAGGCCTATGAACACTGTATTAAGATTTTACTTGTTGTTAATAATTCTATGTCCAGACAGAATCTTAGTGACAATTTATTCCTGCATAACAAATCTGATGCCACTCCATTAATTTGGTGTCCTACTTGTATTGGGAACTTCTCTGTTCTCTGTCCCACTGCCATGATGTGATTTAAAGGACAGCATCTAGAGACCAGGTACAATCCTCTCAACACCTGCCTCTAGGGGTGTCACACTAACAGGTTATTATCTTGTTTCTTGCAGATTCTAAGACAGGGATGTTAGACCTCAAGAGCTTACAGCATTGCTCAGGGAATCTGCGCTGAGGTTGCCTTGTTCTTTGGAGCACAGAAAATACTCTTGTACTTCTTCTTCACATTTAATCGCAGCTATTGGTGTAACTAGACATTTGTGGGACCCATACAAACATTTTGTAAGGGCCATCATGTTCCACCCAATGGGGAAAAATTCACAGACACAGAGGGGCGCTGAGAGGGGTGGCAGATATAAAGTACCAGGGGCTGTGCATGCCTGGTGGCCCAGACCTTCAGTGGGGTGGCCAAGCTTTTGTTTGGCAGTGCCTCAGAGCTCCTACACATCACAGGGCCCCCACAAATTTTCCCTATGTCTGCCCACTTCCCCCCACCTAGCCTTGGTTGTATCAGTATTAATAGTATCAAAACTAGTAAGATCAGTGCACTTCATATTGGTGTGAGCAAGTGGGCAAGATATGAGCTTATTTCAGCCCTGCCTCCTCCCACTTCTCTTCCATCTGTATCTTCCATAGTACCCAGGGCTTCTGGCATGCTGTCCTCGAAATGCCCAGAGATGATGACCTGGCAGGTCCCAGATACTGCCTACTACTGCTGTTTTGTGCCACCTTCCAGATGTCTTAATTTGAAATAGAGATGAGAGGGGTATCTTTGCTCAGAGTATCATGTAGATTGGGTCATAATTCTGGTAGACCTATGGACCTATGTGATTCACGTGTGATGGTGCTGGAAATATTTGGGTGCGGTGAACATAGTGCTGACACTATTGGGGAGGGGTGGGGTTTCCTTAGGAGAGTTACCATAAAGTCAGTTTGATTAGGTTAGTTACTCTTGGGCACCCACAAGTCTTAATCCAGCCCTAGGCATACAGCACATGGTCATACAATGCGAACCCTGGAGATAGCAGTATGAAAGGGTTAAATAAAGCTGGGAATGGACTGTACCCTCAAACTGCACAGCACTGTACACAATTCAAAGTTAGTTGTATAGGAATGAGAGGATGGATCTTTTGTGCTCAGAAAGCTGCAAGAGAGATACACAGAATCCTGGAGAGAGTGTTCACACTGAAAGAGAGAAACATGGAGAGAAGCAGAATGTGACAGTCAAAGAAGAAAAGTGACTATTCCGTGTACACTGTGGACATATAACTTCACAAGTGAGGAGATTGTCAGTTATAATGTTTGCTCCCTTCCCTTGCCTCTATAAACAATACCCCCCCCCCCACCAATACTAATCTACAACCTCTATCATGTCCCTGTACCACTATAACCACTCCTAATTTTATTCTATCCAAAGGTCAAAGTGGGCATTTAGAAGTGACGGTATGAAAAATGCAATGGGAATGTAAGTGAATGGTATTTGTTAGTTTTTCTCTCCCTTCATCTCATTGACTAATCTTTTGGCCCACCATGGCTTCCCACACTACCCCATGTCCCTTTATCTGTTAACAGGTACCCATTTCTCTTACTTCCCTACCTTTCCCTATTCTCATTCCCTCTCTTTTCACACTCCCTATGAATCCCCTTGCTCCAAACCCAGCCCATTTCTTTGAACCAGCAACTCCTCCAAGCTCAGACACATATCTCCTCCTCCCTATCTTCTCCTCTACTGTGCTTCTGGTATGTAAGGTAAGTTGGCAATAAACTGTCCACTATCCATGACCTCTACATCTCAAACTCCTTCAACCTCCTTGCTATCACTGAACCCTGGCTATCACTGACCATCACGTCCTGTCCTGCTGCTCTTTTCTTTGAGGCCATTCTTTCTCTAAAACCCTCAGACCAGCAGGTGACAGCAAAAGGATCCTGCAATCCCCCTGCTGTAAATTCCCACTTAACCCTCTTTATTCTTCTCCTCCTTTGAGGTTTACTCCAACCACCTATTCCATCCTCTCCACCTTGTCGCTATCTATCACCCCGCATGTCCAATCTTCCGTAATAATTTATCTGTCTGGCTACTACCCTTCCCTGATCCTGGGAGACTTCAACATCCCAATCCATGATCCCACTAACACCATAGCCTCCAAAATTTTCTCCCACTCTTATTAATTTGGCCTCTCTCAATGGACTAACACCTTCAATAGCAGTGACCACTCCCTTGTTTTGGTCTTTTACCACCTCTGTGGTGTATCTGACTTCAACAACCTTCCCTAACTCTGACAACCCTCTCTTCTCCTTTAGAACTCCCCTACCACTTCACCTCCCCTCTATTTAATGGACACTGTAAATACAACCAAGATGCCCTTGACTCTGCCATGTTCCGCTCCTCTCTCGCTTATCACCACCCTCTCCTATCTTGACCATGCTGTCCGTTGGCATTCTAACCTGACCTGCTATCTAGTACAATGTTCTTTCACTGGCGAAAGTCTCTGGAGGAGATCACACTCTTACGCTAACTTCCTCCACTTCACTTCATTATCTCCTCCTTCAGTTCTGCTCTCTCTAAAAACAGTCCTACTTTAATTCTCTCATTTCTTACCAATCCTCCAACCACCGTCATATTTTTGACACCTTCAACTCCCTCCTCTCCCTCCCTTACTTTGTCATGAACTTGACTTGACACCACTTTACCCCCAAAATAGATTCCATTCTCTGCGATATCTCCTACCTTCAAACTACTCTCCTATCCTCCCCAATTTCTCCTTATGACTCCTCTCTCATGTTTCAATTTGTCTATTAGACCTCTCCTTGTGCATGTCCCACCGCTTTCTTTAGCCTGAACATGTCCAAGACAGAAATCATTGTTTCCTCACTCCTTAAACATCCTCTCACCTACCCTCCTCTCTTTTGACATTACCACCTTATCCATTGTCCATCAATTCCAGGGCCTGGGTATCACCCTCAACTCCTTCCTCTCCTTAAAACCCCATATTCAGTATGTTCCTAATCCTGCCACATTTGTTATTTCTCCAGGATCATGCCCTTTGTCACCCTGGAAGTAACTAAAACTCTCATCTACTCATACGTTATCTCTCACATTGAGTAATGTAACCTTCTCCTCTCTGACCTTTCTTTGTCCCGTTCCTCCCCACTTCAATCTGTCCTCAATACTGCTGCCAGAATCATTTTCCTTTCTCACAGCTCTATCTCTGCCACCCCTCTCTGCCAGTTGCTACACTGGCTCCCTGTCCCCTTCACAATCCAATTCAAACTCCTTACCTCAACCACTCCTCTCCCCCCTACATATCCTACCTCATGTACACACACTGTCTCCTGCCCACTCTGGTCTGCCAATAACTGTGACCTTACCTCCTCATTGATTACCTCGCTACATTCTGACCTTCAGAATTTCTCCTGTGCCGCTCCTAAACTCTGGAACACACTCCCATGCAAGGATAGACTATCCACCAGTCTCTTAAGCCCTTAATTGTACTTATCAGCCATCCTCCTAACTCCCCCATCTCTGTATCACCCACCTCTGCTCCCCACTCAGTTTCAGCCTCTGTGTCCACCCACCCCCCCCCCCCCATTAAATGTAAGCTCTCATGAGCAGGTTCCTCTCTCCTATTGTTTTCCTTACATAATTATGCAATTTTGTGGGCTGTAATTATGTAAGTATGTAAACTGGTTGTTTGTATTTATTTACTTTTGTACAAGGTGGGCCATAAAGAGCTCCTACATTTTTAAAGGGTGTAAAAAAATTAAACTATTTAGGAAAACATTGTTATTATTTCTGAAAAGAAGATAAACAGTTTTGTTTTAATGGGTTTTAAAAATCATATCAGACAAATGGCGGCCGTCGTTAGCAATACATTGCTGAAGATGTTCCCGTTCCATGTTTCTCCATCACTCTCCAGGTCATATGAGGTGGAATAGATTTGATTTCCTGCCTGATCCTTTCCTTCAAATTCTAAAGAGATCGAGGACGATGTTTAAAAACCTTTTCCTTCAGTTATCCCCAAAGGAAAAGTCACATGAGCTTAAATCTGGTGACCGTGCCGGCCACCCCACTTTTCCCCTTAAAGAGATCAAAATGCCCAGGAACATTTCCCTCAACACTCTGAGCAAACATCGTGCTGTGTGAGCTGTGGCCCCATCCTGTTGAAACCTCACATGTTCTGTATCCACATTGACCAGTCTGGGGTGCAGAAAGGTCTCCAACATTTCAACATACCAGTCAGAGGTCACAGTTACTGTTGCACCACCTTCCTCACAGTAATATGGGCCGATCACACCAAAGTCGGCAACCGCACACCAGTTATGCGAGGAGAGGTCATTTGTGGAGTTAACGAGGGCTATGTTCAGCCCAATAGTGAAAATTCTGCTTGTTTATGGCTCTACTGATATGGAAGTGATCTTCATCGCTACTCAGAAGAACAACTGCAGTAGGAACATGTTCAAGAATTTTCTCACCTAGAGCTGTGCGCTTGGCATAATCTTCCTCACCTAATTTTTGAACCAACATCATTTTATAAGGATGCAATATTAAATTGGATTGTAAAATTCTCCTCAAACTCCGACTTGATATCCCCTGTGCCATGGCATGCTTATGAGCGGAACGCCTTGGTGATTGCTGAATGGATGCTCTCACTGCTTCCACATTTTCTGGCGTTCAAACCGTCCTAAGTCAGGTGGTTTTCTTTTCAGTGTGAATCCAGTTGCCCAGAGATTAGAAATCCATAGAAAACTTGTTTTCTGATCCGATACAGATGTATTTCGACCTAGAGCGAAGCGTGTACGGAACGCTCTCTGCATCATTATACGCTTGAACAACAAAGCCCTATCCTCAATTCATGAGGGGTACTAAAAATGGCAAAGCCTAGCCTACCAAATTAAATCTACCCCACCTCTTTACCCCCACTACAGCTCACACAGTGTCCCTTTGAAATATGGGAGATCTTTATGCCCCACTCTGTACTAACCACCTATGTATGACATTCCAGAACCCTTGTGGCGCAGTATAAATAGAAGATAATAGTAATAATAATTGAAATTGTCATTTTACAGCAATTAGGAGAAATGGTCTTGAAACAGTAGAAGAACTTAACATTGATGCACATCCAGTGTTCCTATTGAGACAGGACCATCATTTTCAATAAAAAAAATAATAATGAATAATTCAAAGAATAAAATGGGCAACATGACTCCCACCTAAAATTAACATAAGGTGATTATCACGGTAACCGAGAAACCAACAGTGTGGGGCCCTCTAGCTATTATAATTGCTAGCATGCAGAATGGTAAGCACTGGTGCCTCTAGAAGATAAAGGGAAAAAATGACATGGCTCCCCTCCTAATAGTTTCTAGCCCTGCACTGAAAAGTGCTGTAGTTCTTTTAGCTTTGCAACGCCTATGGTCCCTTCATAATGGAGAACATTCCCTGTTCATCATAAATAAAATGTAGATTTAAAACAAACATGTCCACACTTTCCACATATATTTTATTTGAACATAATAAACTCCCTACTTTCATAGATTCTCGGTTTAAGTGGTTGGACAAGCCAACCAATAAGAAAAATTGGAACCGCTTGAAACAATTTCCAATATATCTGATTGGTTGGCCAGTCCAACCCTTTAAACGGTTTCATTTAGTCCACTACTGATACTGGTGCCACTGCATGCCCAATTACACTGTATGTTTTGAACTCTGTATGTTCAATTTAATTCTTAATAAGTGTTCCTAACTATGTGTAAAGAACCTCACACCAATATGCTGCAAATAATAGTCTATCTATGTCCCTACATTGTATGAAATTACACAGTGGGTTTTTTTTAATGTAAAAAAAATGGCCCATTGCTATCATATATTGTTCAGGGTAATTTTTTTATACTGTGCATATTTTGCACTTTATTCTTATAAAATGTTTCCACTTACATTAGCGATATAGAATTTATATAATTTATTGGTCAACTGAATGGATTTCAGCTGTAGATTTTGAAGGCTATTTAGGTCTCTTCATCATGCATGATATAATACAGAGACTAAAATGTTATATCTTTACACACACAAAAGTACTGTGCTAACAATTTGACACATACATACAACAGCTAACCTTTTCATTCTCATGCTTTCCTCTCTCTACCTCTTGAATGTCCCCATCACCACCATTGACAGCTCCAATACGGTTAAAACTTAAAGTAAATAACTGAGTGGCCTTGCTCTAATTCAGGGTTGTCCAACCTGCGGCCCAACACGCCTGTAAATGTGGCCCAGAAGGAGTTTTGGTTGTGGCAAGGGGGTAGCACTGTTAATGGAAAAAAAAATCCTGCAAAAAAAAGAAAAGAAAATACTTACCTTGCGGTCACGCGGTCACGTCAGCTGGTACTCAGGCTCCCTCCCTTGTCTCCTCCTCCGTGCGGTGCTCGCAGTGAATGTAAGGCGTGATGTCATCACGCCCAACATCCATTGCGGAGCGCAGCACAGAGGAGACACCCGCGCGAGAAGAACAATCAGCAGCACAGAATTGGAGAAAAGAAGAGAAGAGGACAGGAGAACAAGCCGATTAAAAGGTAAGTTAAGGGGGATTTTTTTTTTATTATTTCAAGAGACGCTGACAAGTGAATAAAAGTCACCTGGTCCTAGAGCATCATGGACCTTATCTCCCTGCTACATACTTCTACTTGTGTTACTAATGGGGCATTATATATTATTCTCTTTGGCCCATTATAAGTTGTTATCCCTTAACTAACATAGTGGTGTAATTATCAAAACAGGTGACAATTTGGGGTCACAGTGGTGTATATGTCCGGTACCGCATGCCTGGGCAGGGCACCCTGATATACAATGCCTGGCTTAAATGCACTTTATTGATATTGCATCGAAACAATACAAAAAGTGATTATAGTATAATAACTAGAGAGGATTTTTTGAACAGGGCAATTGAAAGGTAAGTATAGGGGGATTTGAAAAAAAAGTGATATATATATATATATATATATATATATATATATATATATATCACTTTTTTTCTCATATATATATATGTTAACTATGTTTTCTATGGTTTTTTGGATGATCAGCTATCGTTATTGTTAGTGTATCTTATGTGCGGCCCAAACCAACTCGTCGTCTTCCAATGTGGCCCAGGGAAGCTAAAAGGTTGGACACCCCTGCTCTAATTATTTTACAGCATGCCTTGAAGTAAGAGCTTGCTGCAGGGAACTAGGGCTTGAGAATGTCGGTGGAGAGCCATCACATGTAACGATCTATACCATAGATGTACAACCATGGCCCACAAGTCGCATGAGACCAACAAGTTCATTATTGTGACCCACTAGGAGACAGTAGGAGTGAAATCCCAGACTACAGTAGACCTTCTATTCTGGCATCTCGGTTTCTGAAGTGTAATAATATCAATGCAGACAGTGGGCATGGAATCAGTGAAGGGCTGAAGGCAGATGTGTTACAGGTGTGGTGAACAAATGTGTTACACAGGTGAGAGGGGTGTTAGAGGTGAGGTGTGGACCAATATTACAGAAGAGGGGTGGGGTCAATTGTGTTACATGGAAAGGGCATCGCACACCACCAATGTGCTATGGATACCACCCTTAAGTGCATTTTACATTTTTAACCATGTTAACATTTTATTGCATCCCCTTCAGCTTAGTACAATCTCCCCATGTGGACATCAGACCAAAAAAGGTTGTGCAATCCTGATCTCCACAATATATAAATAACACAGTTTTATTCAAATGGACATGCAGATATAGGATATCAATAGCTATTGCTGTATGAAACAGTAAAAGTCATGGGGGGTTATTTTGGTGATCGTGATTTGGTGATAAACATAGACATGTCCAGTCTTGTGGCTGATCATTCACACAGCAACAAATGCAATGAAATATCATCACCATAAATCACATTTTATTTAAATCTATGATATTCACTATTAAACAAGATTTCACAAAATGAAAAAGACTGTATATAAATGCTATAAATGAGAAATCAAATTAAAGTTACAGATGTCTGTTGTTGCTTCAAGGTAATTTTGGCCCTTATCTAATCTGCATATCAGCCACACTTCCCCTGCATAATATCACGGATGTCACTTTTGTGTATTTCATTTATCATTAGATGCAATCTATGAGCTAGGTATTGTCTGTGATAGCGGCAGTGTTCAAAGTTGTAATTATGATTTAAGTAAAGTGTATCTTTCTAAAATTAATGGCTGTAAAACACAATGCAACCTTTAAAATAGCATATTGGGAACATTCTAAAAAGCACTGAATTTTGTTTTTGTATGCAAATAATAATGATATTGTCATGCAGAAAACCAAAGCTTTGCATAACTTGTGCCATTATACGGCTTTTATGCAGATGCACAGGAAAAGTGAAGTATTCTAATGGCAATCAAACATACTGTGTTAATTTAGAAATGTACAAAAAAAGAGAAAATTGACATGGAATATATACAATAACTATACTCGTTGAATATATTTAGCTTTGGAAATATGTGCACATTTTCATATAAAATCTGCATGATTTCTCATTTTTACAGCATTTAGTTTTGTACAAAGTATAGCTGCTAAGCAAATGTGCTCCTATATCAAGCAGCTTTTGCTATTTAAATACCATTAAAGGAACAATTTTTGATATTGCGTAAGTTGATTTTATTCCTGAAAAGTACATCAATTTTGACCAACTTACATTAGCAAATGCTATGAAGAATTTTTTTTATCACAATGAAATTTTTTTTTTCTGATCTTGATTATGAATTGCAGTGTCGCTTTTTCTAAAGATGAAAAACATACCAATCTAAAAACCTTAAGAGCGTGTTCACACCTATTTGCTGCTAATGTGCTCTTCAGCTGCTAACTAATGCCTGAAAACCACCTTAAGTAGGGTGTTGAAAAGTTTAATGCCACTTTTCAAATGCTAGAGCTTGCCATGACCTATTTCACATTCATTAGTGTACAATAGATTGTACTGGTAAAAATCATATGCTCCAAAAGTGTGTGAAGATTTTTATGCATTTGTGAATGAGCCGTGTACATACATAAGGCACCAATCTATGGTCTCAACAGAGATGGAACATTCTTTCTTCAAACATGTATGTAAATAATAATGCACATCAACAATATACGTACATTTGGCATCAAATTATGTCCCAAAAGAAAGTGGAACGCCCCTTTCCTCGATATATCGATATTAAGTCAGCTCATTCTCATGGCTAAAACTTAAAGAGGTATAACATAGTGTAACATGTTTAAACGCCCACTCTCTAGTCACCACTAGTTTACTTTAAACACCAAGTGAATACTCAATTTGAGACACCCAAATAAAATGCAGGTCTGTGGATTTTCTGTGACACCTTGACCCCAATGGACATATGCTTATGTCGTCTATGTTTATCCTTTGTATATTTCTTTTATGTGGGATACACCTCGAACTAACATATGGAATGGCCGAATCCTATCAAAGAAAATCCGATAGGATGAAAGAATTGTTATCACACAGATAAATATATTTTTTCTTTGATTACCTCAAAATGTATTAGAATTAACTGGAATAGCAGTATTTCTTTTGTTTATAATGTCATCAGACTCAGAACGTTAGAATTATTTCATGATACAAAGTGTTCTTCCTGACTTGAGTAACTGCGCATGCCCGACCGGAAGTGGGGCAATGTATCGCTCTCGTTACGGAGACATGCCAAAGGGAAATAACAGGATGCATTACTTTAGTGAATTTGTGTTATGGAATGCCCACTGTTTGTATGTAAAGTATTGTGTGCGATGTATTAGTATCTGAAGAAGATTTTAATCATACACGCCAACCGGAAGTGGGGCACTTACCTATATCCGGTATAACGATGTGATGGAGGATGGACTTACATCACGGAAGGGAGTGAATCTCCAAGCCTCTCTTTCGTATAGAGGCAGAATATAAATACTGCCTAATATCATATGGAGGAACATCAGCCTTGAGAAAGACTCAGAGAGAGTTGAAACGCGTTGGCGATAGTGGGACCTGACCTGGACGGGGAACAGTTCTGGAACATTGTTGTGATCCATGCCTGTGTTCTGTCTTCATCTGGTATGAGTCCCTGACTTATCCATTTTGGGATTGTTTTTAATTTGTTTTAAAAGTATACTTGTTTTTAATGTTCATATAAGAAGTAAAACAGTGTTGCACTAGATTCTTCCTGTCTTCACTTTATTCACATGCATCATGGAGAATGTAACAACATCTAAATGAAGGAGAGGGAGAAGGAACCAAGTGCGCATTTTGTCTGAAGGCTGGTTTAAAGTGGAAACACTGTAAGCATATGTCCATTGGGGTCAAGGTGTCACAGAAAATCCACAGACCTGCATTTTATTTGGGTGTCTCAAATTGAGTATTCACTTGGTGTTTGGAATAAACGAGTTGTGATCAGAAAGTGGGCGTTAAAACATGTTACACTATGTTATACCTCTTTACGTTTTAGCCATGAGAATGAGCTGACTTAATATCGATATATCGAAGAAGGGGCGTTCCACTTTCTTTTGGGACATAATTTGATGCCAAATGTACGTATATTGTTGATGTGCATTATTATTTACATACATGTTTGAAGAAAGAATGTTCCATCTCTGTTGAGACCATAGATTGGTGCCTTATGTATGTACACTGCTGATATTATAATACTGTTGTTGTGTATAGGAGGAAGGGAACCTTTCCTAGTGTGTACATATTGGGCAGCAGATCTTTTGGAGCGCTGTCAGTACTCGATCAAACCATCATTTCATTTGTGAATGAGCCCTCAAAGAGAGAAATTATTATTATTATTATTATTATTATTATTAATGATCTATGCTATGTGTCAAAATGTATTTATTTATTTAAAGGTTAAAACAAATATTGAATACTATATGCACTGCAACTCAATGCAGAATTTTGCACTAGATAGTTGGACCTATAGTATGTCCAACCCTAAATGAGGCTAAATGTGTTTAGGGATTTTGATATTACATGGGGTAAAAATGATGCAAGGTTGTAGAGACAGGGTGAGTGATAGTCATACAGGTGTAGGTTGAGTAGAGTGTATAGTGAGGGACAGTGATAGTGTATTCTGCACTGCCTGGCTATTTGCAGCATCCTTCACTATTCTACACTTATTTCCAAATGAAGTGTGCCACTTTCTAGGACTTCTGAACAGCCTCTTGTCCCATAAGATGGACCAACTAGTGTCTCTTGCGCATACCTTCCAACATGTCTGCCCCAGACATGGCCACGGTACAAATATGACATGGCCACGTCGCAACGGGGGGAGTGTCCATGCAACTAATATGCTGTCTAGCACTGTAAAGTGCTACACTGCCTATTAGATACCTCCCTTCCCCCAACATTCCCGCCCATTGGACAAACATGTCCCTGGGGCGGAACTGAGCTTTACATCAGGACTGTCCCACTGAATTTGAGACAATTGGGAGGTATGTTTGCGCTACTTCCTTTAGTGGTCCGATGTGATTGCTTCATTTTCACAAGGCAGTTCTCCTGTACTCTAAGCAGATGTCCCTTCTGGTTTTGTCTCATGTCAACCCCAATTGGGACCATTTTCATGCAAATGTATGTATTCTGTATACGGCATTTATTATTATGTACAATTATAATTGTGTATAACAACAATAATAATAATACTGTTCTAACACAGAGACCTAAACTTTCACAACACATCTTCTGTAAAGAAAAAATAGCACATAAAAGAAAAGATATAAAACTTAAGTATAGTTCCATGGATAACAGAATCCACTAAAATAGTTCTGATTGTCGATCATTTTTCCAACGCCAGTCCACCTGGGAAACAAAAGTGTCACTTTACCCCAAATGCCTGATCTGCAGCACTATTGATGCAGCGAAGATCACACTACTAACATTACATTCCTACCCATTATCCATTCCTTCCTCTTCCAATATTCGGCAACTTGAAAAAATAATCTTTATATTTAACAATAATGTAAAAAAAATGCTTTTCTGACTGATTTTCTTTATTTGCATCCTCCCTAAAATCCAATTTCAGCTTCAAATGCCCCAAACCCTTATATCATGTACTTGGGTCATCTTTTAGGAGGTTTCTTAACCACCAACCCCTTGTTTGCAAGAACCAAAACAGTAGCAAGACCTACTTTTGCACAATTGCACAGATTTATTTGGGAAAGAGTATGGATTTATTGTCCAAGATGGGGGGGCAGCATGAAAGAGGCGTTAAAAAATGAGGGGGGGCACAGAGGGGTTAAAAAACAGGGAGGCAGCATGACAGAGGGGTTTAAAAATAAGGGAGGCATAAAGGGGTTAAAAACGGGGGGGCAGCATGACAGAGGGGTTAAAAAATGAGGGGGGCACAGAGGGATTAAAAAACGGGAGGGGGGGCTAGCATGACAGAGGGGTTAAAAAACGGGGAAGGGGGCAGCATGACAGAGGGGTTAAAAAATGAGGGGGGCACAGAGGGGTTAGAAAATGGGGAGGCAGCATGACAGAAGGGTTAAAAATGGGGGGGGCAGCATGACGGGGTTAAAAAATGAGGGGGCAGGGAGGGGTTAAAAATGGGAGGGCAGCAGGACAGGGGTTAAAAAATGAGGGGGCACAGAGGGGTTAAAAATGAGGGGGGGGCAGCATGACAAAGGGGTTAAAAAATGAAGGCGGGCACAGAGGGGTTAAAAAACGGGGCAGCATGGCACAGTGGGGTTAAAAAACAGGGGTCAGCATGGCACAGTGGGGTTAAAAAATGATGGGCAGCATGGCACAGTGGGGTTAAAAAGGGGGGAGGCATGGCACAGTGGGATTGAAAAAGGGGGGGAGCAGCATAGTATAGTGTGATGAAGGGGAGCCAGATGAAGGGGGCAAAAGCAGCATGGAGGGCGCAGTGTGATCATAAGGCATGGCGATGATGAAGGGGCACATTATTGTAATATTGGAGCTGGAGGAAGGCCTAATTATTAATCGTGGATGGTATTGATTTAATGCCAGGGTTGTTTGGAATTATCTAAATGTAGCTATTTTTTTCCAAATAGGGCCCCCAGCATTCCAGGATCCAGACAAGCCGCAACTAAAGAAACATGCAGCAACAGGTGGTGAAAGTGAGAAGAACAGGTAGGAGAGAGCAGGACAGTATGTGAAATGTTGTGATTCTAGTAGGGACAATGTCAATTTTTGGTGAGTGTTGTGCCCAATGTAAGGTGGAGGCCAAGACTGAACTCTTTATGCACACACTGCATTTTTTCTATACCACACTTTGGTGCTAGATGTCCTGAAAGTCAGGAGTGCTTGGACATATGTGATGCTCGGGCGAATTTGAGAGCCTAGTGTTTTTGATGTGTTAGCTACGCCACAATGGCGCATTTGCCACGCCCCCAAATGCATGACTACACCCCCGAAAAATTTTGCGCCGCCGTAATGCGGCGCAATTTTTTTAACCATACTCAACTATGAGGGGGCCCCCATGAATTTGTTGTACCGGGGCCCTGAATTCCTCTTGGCAGCCATGGCTGTCAGTACAGGACTCTTTATTCCTAGGAGAGGAGACCTGCATTTTTTTTTTATTTAATTTTTCTGTTGCTCAGATTTCCTAGTGAATTCAGTTCTCCACACACACAAACCAGGTTTTGGCTGCAGCAACTCGCGCAGATTTTTGTTTACAACGCTCATTTTTGCTTGCGCTTCATAGGGATGCAAGCAAAAATGAGCGTTACTTTTACTGCAGTAACAGTGAAAAAGCGCATCCGAGATGTTCTTATGAACATTGGACAATTGAACCCACCCCATGGTTTCTCAAGATATGCTAAAAACAAATCTTGATGTGCTTTATACTTATCCTACTGCAGATGCGAATAAGATATGCATCGTAACATATCTGTAACTCAAAATAAACACATCAATACTTTTTGCACCACATATTTTACGCCTGCACTTTTGATGCAAATGAGCTGTTAGATGTGCAAATTGTAGCATATGCAGTTATATCTATTTAGTGATGATCACAAAAAACAAACATTACACATAAGTGAATAATAAAATGAATACTATTATTAAATAAAACCGATGATCATAATTAATAATAATAATTATATTATACCATTGACATGCGTTCTATAAAACTAATGAAGCAAGGTCAATGAAAATCTTCTTTTATATTCAGTTTTTCAAGGTCTTTGTGATTATGATTGAAAAGGAATAGAAAATTACAGATGTGACTGCAAAGCAGTCATACAGTCATCTGACATCATCTGCTTCTATTTGATATTGCTTAATTATTTATGCAAGCACCCCTGATGTTTTGCCAGCTGCTAGAATTGCATTGATAGTTTTGATTTGTTGTTATAGTGCTTTGTTAGTATTCATAATTACTATCATCTTGCTGCTGAGTATTCCATAATGTTTATTTAACCACCTTGAAAATTTGATGCTTAAAGCTGAATGTATTGTATTATTTTGCAAGTTGTTGTCTTTTCCTAAACATTAGTACTGTATATCCAATGTATTGCCATTTTTATAAAGTTAGGCTCAACTTGTAATTTAATTACTTGAAATCATATATTTATTTTAACAGTTCAAGACTTTTGGAAGTGAGATTAAAGGATTGCAAAGCGTTGATAGAACATTGTCCATGAATAATGACAGTTGAAGTGGCGAAGCCGGAGACATCAGGGTTACTCCGAAGAGCAGCAGCCAGAGGCTGCTACACAGCATATAACAGGGGCGATAAAGGGCATTCCTGCCACTTTCCATTGCTCAAATTAAAGGCAGAATTAAAGGCCTTCTTTATGGGTACACTATCAGAATGGTCAGGATTACACATAGCACTCGTGGATAGACTCTCCTCAGGGATTTGTGTCATTTCTTAATCTAAACATACATTTATGTCTAGTGCCTTACTGTTTTCTTCCAGCTCGGCTTTTACACGTAAAAGTATTTGGACACCACTTTTGGAGTCCGAATGACAAGGTCTTGCTTGGTCATGACTGACCTTAGAAGAAATGCCTCAGTGACAATTGCAGAACTAGCACTCATAGAAAAAGGCCTCATTCTTTCATTGCCACTGCATGTGTAGAATGGCATGTTGGCAAATTTTATTTTCTGCAGATAACTTTGCCTGGATTACAGGTCTTTTTTCTTGACCAAGGTGAAAGGTGTTTATTTACATTTTGATTTCTCTGACTTAGAAACACTAAAACACTATGCACTTTAACATAGGCTTTACCAGATGACGTAGAAGGATTACTATCATCATGACTGGTGCAAGCAGCTATTTGGTGCTCCTGCTCTTCTGTGTACTGCAGTGAATCCATTTTGAAAACACTGAACACTTTGACTGCAAATTCAGAAGACCAAGCCTGCCAGCCCTAGTATTTGTATTTCAGCAATGACAATTAGCAATGGAGCAATGTAGCTCTCCTCTTTGTGTGTTACCTCTATAACACAGTACATTATGGGACTGCAGATTTACAAGACCAAGCCTGCCAGACCTATTAATTCTTTCTATTTCAGCAATGACAATTAGCAATGGAGCTCTCCTGAATTTCACTGTAGACTTTGAAGAACACTGATACCACCTCCTCTTTCTATTCTACCTATGATGCTGCCCAACTGCTCTACAGACTGTGCTACCCCTTCTGTGTCCCTCTGTGAAATGGTGCTGGATCGCCGTCGAGGGCAGCACTTATAGAATCCAAAACTCGCGAGATTCGAGATCTGACGACATAACAATGACGTTTTGCCTCATTTTTAATTCCGAGGTCGCGCGAAAGTACCCAGCCGGCTCAGCTCAGTACTTGGATCTGCTAAGTTCGGGTGTGTTCGGTTCTCGGGGAACCGAGCCTGAGCATCTCTAATATGTATCAATATCAAAGATGACCATAAATGCAATCAGCAGCTGATAACTACTGGCCTGTGTGTAATTGGCCCAAGCTGGCTATGTGGAAAAAATGAGAAGTTATCTCTTCACTCAGTGCTTGTGGCCGAGCTGCAAATTCAGACTGTTTGTTGCCAGATTAAGGTGTGGGCAAATAAGTTAGCAAGGCTTATGTGGCACCATATAAATTAAATAAGATAATAAAGGCCAATTCAGTGTCTCAGCACTATAAACTGCTGTCTTCTCTTTCAACTAATATGGATTGTACAGAAGAAATGATGGGGAAAAAAGCTACATATTGTCAGAAGTGTGCTTGTTATTAGGGAGCAGTTTCAAGAAGCAAGATGTAAGGAATTTAATTAATTTTAAGGAAATTGGATGCAAGAACTGTGTACTAACTCCTAGGGCTAGATTTACTAAGCTGCGGGTTTGAAAAAGTGGGGATGTTGCCTAAAGCAACCAATCAGATTCTAGCTGTCATTTATTTATTACTTTCTACAAAATGACAGCTAAAATCTGATTGGTTGCTATAGGCAACATCCCCACTTTTTCAAACGCGCAGCTTAGTAAATATAGCCCATATTCTTTAGCTTCATGCCTCTGCTAACATTATCACATCAGTTGACAAGTCACTACCTCCTACAAGGTGATCACAATCCACATTGCTATGATGGGATTGGCTACAGATTGTTTTGTTCATGTCCACTTGAAAACTGAAGGCTTTCCAGATGAGCCAGAGCTGAAGATTTAGTATATGTTTAAAAAGAGTTAAATGATCTTTTTGGAATCCATCTGAAGTATTCTGTCAATTTTTTACTGTCACCAAAAAATAATTTTGCTCAGATATATTACTTTTGCTTACAACTTAAAGAAGTTTATGTCTGATGACTGAATGACTTCTAAAGTACTATGATGTTCTACAGAATACTCTAGTATAGTCTCTAAACTAAACTTGTTTGACATGGGATACTATGACATTAGTCAAACATACTTTTAAAAAGTAATTTTAATGCTGAAAAAGTTTAAATCAGTCCACTTGTTTCCAATATACCAGTTTATGTTTAATGCTAAACTGGTAGTGTTTAATTGAGCATATTACACGAATACAAACGTACAAGTGATTAGTCACAGTTAACGTTCAATATTGCGTAATCCTTACTAACTGTAATCTTGGTCTTTCAAAGATTGCTGTCAAAAACAGCTCTCCTGTTTAACACAGCGGAGTGGTCCCATCTAAATAATTTGTCTCTGCACAGGGTTGACCAAGACATGGAAAGTGTTAAAAGCTTTGATAAAAACAATATGCTTACATTCACCATGTCAGAGGGAAAAAAAACATCCAACACCACATTATGTGAAACTGTACGACATTACCCCTGGACACACTAAACAAATTGATATTTTATAAACAATCCAGCATGAAATTTCATTTCCCTGTAGGAAGATATTAAACACATTTTAATATGGCTTTAGAATATTTTTAAATGAGTTAAAATTAAGATAAACAGCATCTAACCCTAGGCATAATAAATGCCATTAAAACTCTCGCTCGGGTAGGGCCATCTGTTGCTTTGCAGGCCAGCTATTCATTAACCTTATTAGTGACTGCCCCTACAGCCTTAAATTGACATTTCCCAGGCTAATAAAACCTGTTCTCTAACACATAACAAAAAAATGATTAAAGCATTTATATGAATTGTCAATAACTGCAATAGTAACAAACAGCAGCTGCCAGCAAATGCATATTAGATGTTATTTACTGAATGTCTGTTTTCTTATTAGTCTACATCTCGACAACCAGCATCCCAATTTGCATGTCCTTGGAGTATTTATAATGTTATTCTGTTGGTACTAATCACACTACTTAATGAGGATAATGTAGAAATCTCAGACATTAAATTGTGTTTCTTAAAGTCATTTTCCCAAAAAAAGAAAACAATAGTTCATACAGAAACGAAATTAAAAACAATCAATAATTAGGAAAACTATCTATGGTGCTCAGTATGCAGTATTTGCCCAAAAAAAAATAGATGCATTATTTTCTAGTATACAAATATCTGAATAGTAGTCTTAAAACAGGGTAAGTGGAGCACACATTTTGTGACATACAGCAGGCAATCAGATATTTACTTTAGGGAAACTGAATTAAAAGCTAATTATGAATTGGTTAGTATATTATGGTTCTTTGTTATTAAAAGGTTTCTCCACAAATATGTAAAAATGTACTACAAACTGGCCATGGGCAGTATTATAGTTCTCACCTCCATTCCAGTTCCTGTCTGCAAGTCCAGCACTTGTGTTCTCCTTGGCCCTCTCCTGTTCATCTGTATGTGCAGAATTATAAACAAAATGTAGTAGAAGATCTGGCGTAGTCTAATGTACCTAAAAAATATTTGTGTCACCTTCACCATGAATTAGTGGGTAACTAATTCACAATGTACTGTAGTCTGTCATTGTAGAAAGCAATAATATATATGGAACGTGTCTGTAATAAAATAAATACACAATAATTGCAAAATGCAAATCAATACTTAATAATTGTACAATTAAAATATTGACTGTTTATTCAAAAAAAAGCAACAGTAAGAGAATATCACTGAAATGCTGTGTGTGATTAGAAGTCCGTATATTTTGCAGAAAATTCCTAGTATAATAAACTGGAAACAGACAGCTGAGTCTTATACAGATCGCATATGTATCAATCCATCAAATAGTAATATACTGTGTGCTCAAAATGTTGTATACAGAGTGACAGTATCTCTTCTTACAAGACAAGTCAGACAGATGAATGAGAAAGTGACTAAAATCCATATTGATGTTTCATGAAAATCACTAAATCTGTGTATTCTGGAAAACATATTTGTAGCTACAGCTTAAAAGAAGTAACTGATCTGACTTGCAACACAAACACTTTGGTTTCTTTGCTAAATTTATTTTATCACCTATGTTAATTGGAGAATGTCATGGAGCATGCAATTAATTTGCATATACACATAAGTGTTGAAGTAAATGATCGAAAAATCCTTAGGATGAGGAGCAGGTGGAGAATGTTCTTTTTTCCCAGGAAAATATGCTCATTTGGTAGAACATTAGACATAATACTTGTTTCTCCCCAAAATCTCGATACAAGTGCCAAAAGAAAAACAGATGGGATGTACAGCTGTAAATAACTGTTGTACAGTATACCCATGTGATTAGATACTGATATAGAGGGATTTATATGACAACATTGTATATATTAATGGTCAGAAATGCTTTAGTGACAGAGGATAGGTACCAAGAGACCAAAAGGTAAATTTATTCATTTACAAAACAATATTTTAACGATTGGCTTAACTAAAGGTCAAAATAGCATGTATTGAATCTGCATGGTTTGAAATCGCTGTTCAGAATTTTTTTTATATAACAAGTATGCAAACTGTGAGATTTATGAATGTGCGTTCTGTAAAACCGCATGTCACAGCGCCAGAAAAAAAAGACAGCTTAAACCACATGCTATATTGGCAGTCAGAAAGGTGTTGAAAAGAAAGAATGAAGTGTGCTTCATTCCTTGCATGCTGAGAAAGCATTAGCAGGCGTAGTGTGTTAATGTGATGGGACAGAGACATCTGATCAGAGGTTTTCAGATATTAGTGCATATATAGTAACCAATATATTATGTGTCATGAAGGTAAATATAAAATATCTGCTTTTTCTATTGCTCTTGTACTCACCTTGAATAGCTGCTGTTGTACAGTGTTTGTTGATTCTTGTTAAGAATCTTTCAATGATGCAGCATGAAGAGTTAATAGCAGTGGCCTTGATATGGAAGCAGTAACTTTGCTGAGGGTTTTTGTAGTGAATCTGTAATGTTCATCCTGGAATGTGAAAAATGAATGTGAAGTATGCTGAGAGTTAAAATCTGGAGATAAAGTTGCATTAAAGCTAGACACAAGACTCTGCACAAATCAATACAGGTGCGAACTGCAAACATTTTTTACAAATAACTAAACTACATGACCTCTTTCGTCTTACACTATCCGTATTCTTTTGATTTCAAGCCCATACAACTAACTCTCCCACAGCAGGATCTAACTCACCTGCCTGCAGCAGCGATCCTTTACACACGCCCAGCACTTTTCTTCAGCAGCAGTTTAAGAGCTCTCATTCATTTTCTCTTTATTAGTTGTATTCCATGTTGCCACTAGTAGGGATTTACAACACTTAATTTATTTAAAAGTACAGAAATAAGTGAGCCTGGCAGAGTCTAACTCACCTGCCCTATTCTGCCAAACACACTGCCAATTGCACATCACATAGGTAAACTGCATTCACTTTTATTGTGCAGTTTTCATAAATCGCATGTGGTTTAAGGTAGTGTTTCCAGGGCCACTGAGAGGGGGGGCCTGGGCCCTCACTGCTGAATTTTTTTTTTAACTTTTGTAACATTTTTTTTAATTGCAATTTTTTTTTTCTCTGACCCCTTCGTTGGTAAGGGGAGCTGGATAGCTAATTTTTTTTTTTAAAAAAAGTAACATACTCACGTGATCGCGGCACCGGCGTCCCTCCTCTCTCCTCCGTTCACACTGAATGTCGGGCTTGACGTCATCTAGTCACGCCCGACATTCAGTGAGGAACGGCGCAGAGAGGACCCAGCAAGATGAAAGAAGAGAAGACAGAAGCTAACAAAAGGTAAGTAAAGGAACGGAGAGGCAAGGGGAGGAAAGCAGAAAGGGACAGTGTGATAAAGAAGGGGGGAGAGAGAGACACAGAGTGATAAAGAAGGGTTGGGAGAGAATCACAGAGTGATAAAGAAGGGGGGAGAGGCACGGTGTGATAAAGAAGGGGGGGAGAGGCTTAGTGTGATAAAGAAGGGGGAAGAGCGAGGCACAGTGTGATAAAAAAAGTGGGGGTGAGAGGCACAGTGTGATAAAGAATGGGGGGAGAGAGGCACCGGGTGATAAAGAAGGGGGGAAAAGCAACATGGAGGGTGCAGTGTAATCATAAGGGGGCACAGCATAGTTGCGATGAAGGGGCACAGTGTGATCATAAGAAGGCACAGCATGGTGATGATGAAGAGGCACAGTAATGTGTATGTGATGGCACAGAGGGCTTGTGGCAATATAGTGTGTGTGAGGTAGGTGGTGGCTAATTAATGGGTGCTATTTTGTTTGTGGGGTGATGGTGAGGCAATTTAATAATTGGGACTATTGATCTAAGATGGGGTGGTTTGGGGCTATTAATTCAATGTGGGGGTGAGTTTGGTAAGAATGAGGTCTATTTATTAAATGTGACTATGAATTATTTCATGGCAGTGATTGTTGCGGGAAATAGATATATTTATGAAATGTAAATACTATTAATTTATTGCTGGGACTGTTTGCAGGGAGGAAATAGGCTTGTTTATTAAATGGGAATACTATTATTTTAATGTTAGGGCTGGAGGAAGGTCTAATTATTACTCGTGGGTGCTATTGATTTAACACCAAGGCTGGTTGTAACTTTCTAAAAGTACCCTTTTTTTTACAAATACAACCCCCAACATTCCAGGACCCAGACAAGCTGCAACTAAAGAAAGCAACAGCCACAGGTGGTGAAAGTGAGAAGAACAGGTAGCAGAGTCTGTGAAATGTTGTGATTCTAATAGGACAATCACAATTTTAGGTGAGTGTTCTGCCCAATGTAAGGGCAGGCCAAGTCTGTGAACTCTTTATGTAAACACTGCATTCTTTCTATACTACACTGTGGTGCTAGATGTCCTGAAAGACAGAAGTGTTGGGACATATGTCATGCTCCGGCAAGCGGGCGCTGCACCCTTGTGTCAATGGTGTACACAACAATGCAGGTTTTTTTTCTGTATGAGGTTGGTCCTAGCACTTTTCACCTGCTAGCCACGCCCCAATGATGCATAGCCACGGCCCCAATAGTGCGACCACACCCACATCAAATTTTGCAAGCAGAGGCGCAATTTTTTTTAGCATGCTCAACTATAAGGGGGGCCCATGAAATTGTTGTACGGGGCCCCATATTCCTCTTGGCAGCCCTGAGTGTTTCTCAAACCCAGTCCTCAGAGTATATGTTTTCCAGGTGACGAGAAATAATTATACAATGTGTCAGTCAGTAATGAGTTCACCTGTGCTTAAGCAAGGAGATATGGATAACATGCACTGTTAGGTGTCCTGAGGACCAGGTTTAAAAAACTGGTTTAGGGGATTGCACACATTGCATGCGGTTTGAGTTTTCACCCTCCCAACCGTCAGAGAGTCTATCTCGTGGTTTGTCTCTTAAAACCGTATGTGATGTCTGGCGGTTTGCAATATGCAAAAAACGCACAGTAAGTGTACCCCCAAGAGTTGTGCTACTTGTTCAGTTAAGAAGGCATGACCTTTTATAAGACTTAAGCTAAATCATTGACAATGATATTGCCACTTTAGGTTCAAATAGGTAAAAAGCCTATTCTTTTTTTATATTAAGTACATCATTGACAATACAATTTCAAGAGTATTGATCAAATGGCAGGTATTTAGAGGGGATTATCATTATAGATTTCTAGTGCCAATATATTGTGCAGTGAAGTATAGAAAAAGCAATAAATACAGAGTACTATATTGGAGAACAATCATGGAGACATAATAACAACAAGCGTCCTGCTGATGTAAGCTTAAAATCTAAAGGTACTAGCAGACACACATTTTACTTCTCTTTTTAAATATACTCATGTTCAGGAAAATGGAAGATTAAATGGAATATTATTATTATTATTATTATCTTTTACTTATAAAGTGCCAACATAGTACTCATCGCTGTACATTGAGGGGATTGTGATAAATACCAAAAACATGCAAAGACATGAAACAGAAATAAAAGATGACCCTACCCAAATGAGCTTATGACCTAAGACGTGGGGGAAACATAAGGTAGCTGGATAACAATTGTAGCTGTTGGTGGGTTACATGCTTATGGATACAGTCACTGAGCTAATTATTAGCCACAGGCTGTAGGTGTATACTGAAACTGTGCTAGTTGTTGGCAGTTGCTTTTTGTGTATACAGCACTAGTTCATGTCTCTGGTTAGCTGGTAATTACAGGCACTGTGCTGGTTTCTGGATCTTGGCAATTGCTAATTGCATGTTCAGCACTAGTTCTTGGCTCTGGGCATTTGGAAATTATGTCCATTGGGCTAGTTTCTGGCTCCAGGCAGTTGATAACCACAGGCAGAGCACCAGTTACCAAAAGTTGGTAATTCTCATTATCTGTGTCTGTTCCTGGCATGTTTTATTAAATAAAATGCTCACAAATCCAAAAAAAAGTCAATTTGGAAGTATTCAAAATGAAATTACAATTGAAAACAAAATTTAATGTGATAAATATTTCTGAGGTGACTGAAGATGCTTATTTTAGGAGAGGTGGACTTCTAAGGCATGTATAACAGCTTTCAGGCACTTTGACTGTTAGCGGTATGAGGAAGAATATTCCACTGGGTAAGTGTAACATTAGAGAAGATTTGTGAAAAACGAGAGGAATAAACAAGATGTAGGTAAAAGGAGAGGTTGCATTTGGAGAAGTACTTACAGATAGGGATACTCAAAAATTTCAAACTAGTGCCACTGACTGGTCTGAGTCCCCTGAACTCATCTGAGAAAATATTTGCACCATATTTGCAGGGATTGGGGGGGAAGGTAAAAAATCTGGAATACGGGGCCAGTCATTTTTAAAGCTACTTTGCAGCTGGCATACTTATACTACTTGCCGATCAAGGGTCTGATTCCTGGTGCTAAGTTGGATGCATGTTGGGCGTATCATAAGCTCAGAAAAGCTACCTGTAAAAATAGCCCATTTATCACAAGATGCGTTCAGCTCTGTTCCTGTAGAATATGCTCCATTCATGTATCCACATACACACAACCAGGTCATAAGCACAACAAAAGTTTGGTAACATTTATATTGATAGTGAAAAACACATTCACTGTTATGCTACTCAAGTGGTGTACGTCCAACTCACAAATGTTTACATTGTGAAATTTGTGAAATTCAGCTTACTCTTAAAAATGCATATTTGCTTGCAAACATTATTATTATTATTATTATTATTATTATTATTATTTTTTATCATAGATTTATCACTACAGTGCCCAACAATGCTGTACAGTAGGGAGAACAGGACATACATAAAACAGGGACATACAAGGCAGACAAAATAAATGCAGACATGAAAACAAAGGGTATGGAGGACTCTGCTCATTAGGGAGCTTACATTCTAAGTGGAAGAGGGCACAGATGAAATAAGAGACCCGAGTGTGGCTCAGAGTGGAGCCTGGAATGGTTGTGAGGGTGTATTAGTGTGCATAGCATTATCAGGGATAAGAGATGGGTTTTCATAAAGCGTCTAAAGATTTGAAGACTGTGGGAAAGCCTGATTGGGAGCGTGGTAGGGAATTCCATAAGTGGGGAGCAGCATGGAAGAAGTCTTGTAGGAGTGAGAGGTGGTTATCAGAGACGAGACAAAGGGCAGGTCAGAGGTAGATCTAAGAGGGCGGGAGGGAGAGTATTTTGATATGAGATTTGAGATGTATGAAGGGGTGGTGTTGTTGAGGGCTTTGTGGTAAGGTTGGGTAATTTGAATTTGATTCTAAAGGACACATGGACCCAGTGTAGGGATTTGCAAAGTGGTGCAGGAGATGTGAAGTGGTGAGAGACGAAAATCAGTCTTGCAGCAGCTCTTAGGATGGATTGAATTGTGGATATATGGGTGTCAGGAATGCCAGATAGTAGGAGGTTACAGTAGTCAAGATGGGAGATGATGAGAGAATATAAAAGAGTTTTGGTAACATATTGAGTAATGTTCTTAAGGTGGAGTCGACAGGACTGTGAGAGAGCCTGGATGTGAAGAATAAAGCAGAGAGCGGAGTCAAGTGCGACATCAAGGCAGCGGGCTTGGGAGACTGAGTAAATTGTGTTGTTATTGACAGTGAAGGAGATTTGAAGAGAGTTTGTGATTCCAGCAGGAAGGAAGATAATAAGCTATGCTTTGGACATGTTGATCTTTAGGGAGCTTCAGAACATCCATGTGGAGATAGCTGAAAAACAGTTGGTTACACAAGATATTACAAAAAGGCATAGGTCAAGGGAAGATATATTGATTTGGGTGTTATCAATGCAGAAGTGGGATTGGAGGTCAAATGAGCGAATTAGTGCCCCAAGAGAAGAGGTGTACAATAAAAAAGGTAAAGGGGAAAGGAGAGAGTGATCAACAGTTTTAAAAGCCACAGAGATGTCCAGGAAAATGAATATGGAGAACTGATCCTTAGGGGTATATTTACTAAACTGCAGGTTTGAAAAAGTGGAGATGTTGTCTATAGCAACCAATAAGATTCTAGGTATCATTTTGTAGAATGTACTAAATAAATTATGGCTAGAATCTGATTGGTTGCTTTAGGCAACATCTCCACTTGTTCAAACCCGCAGTTTAGTAAATATGCCCCTTAGACTTTGCAGTAAGTAGATCATCGATCAGTTTTTTTAGAGCAGTTTCAGTTGGGGATGGAAACCTTAATTGCAGAGAGTCAAGAAGAAGTGAGAGGGGAAAAGTAAGACAGGTGTTCGTACACTTATTCGCTCAAGTAGTTTGGAGGCAAAGGGGAGGAGAGAAATATTGCGATAGAGAGAGAGGCTAAATTGAATCAATAATTTATATTTTTATTCCTGTGAGTGGTTGTGTAGGTAGAGCCCCAGTGCGCTGCTTTACCTGCTTATAATGCTGTTTAACAGCCTATAAAGCTGTTAACATGGCCCTGCATACATACAACTTCCAAGAGCAAAATAACACTTTGTTTTACAGTGCATGACCCCAAGAGATGCTGCCTATGGTAAGTAGGCCACATCTCCAGATTTTCTTGTTTCGAGTGAGTGCTGGACACCTGATGCAAAGGCTTGTTCTGATGATGATCATCAGTACTGATATTTGCTGTGTTAAAAAAAAGAAAGACATTTAAAAAAAGCATTGCCCAGTCCCAAAAGGTGAGCCAAACACCAGCCTGAACTGGTATACGGTTAATGAGTAGGGATGAAAAGCGCAGGGTCCCAGTACCTGGCTTTCACTGATTTTGCGGGACTCACTATAACAGGGAAACACGCAGCCTACCATAGTGGGACTCAGCCCCAGCCTGTTCAGCAGGGGACTGAATATCCTGAATGCAAGGGTGGAGCACATCCCTAGGAAAACAGCTCTATACTGATAGGTAGGTTTTTGAGTAACTATTGTAAATATTGAATAATTAGTATTTTAACCACTGGCTCCTACAAGCCATTGCAGTAATAAACTTCCTTCTTTGTTTTCATCTTCTAGCAGCAGCATTTGCAAAGGTTCCTTTGCTTTTCATCTCCTTGCAATAGTGTTTCTTGGTTCACTTGTTGGGAGGGAAGGGGGAGTGGGGACACACAACACTGTTTTTCTTGCTTGGCTTTTCTTTTTTTATACACATTTAAAAGACAGCTCTCCATGAGCCTCCATGGGTATTATAGTTAGTCATTTTGTGCTTACCGTATACAGTGTGTATATATACACATTATGATAATTTTCCAGTATTTAAAGATGCACATCAAAGAGATACAGCAAGGAGAGACACATTCATTCATATTCAGTGTACTGCCTCCATATGTGTTGTAAAATGAAAACATATGCAAATAAATATTAAATGCAGAAAATATGTTGAAAATTGAATGGCAGGGAAGCAAGCCTTTAATATGGAAAGAATGGTAAGTTTACACTGTCAAAGGCAAAAGAAGCAACCCAATAACAACTGCAAAGCCTTTTTGTAAACTAAGTTATGTAAATTGCAGAATGCCCTTACTGTCAGCAGGTATATTATTTCTTAGAAGACAGACAACTGTGTTAATCTCCTTCCTACTTAATCCCTGTCTCTCTACAAATCATCATGTTGACAATTTAAACAGATTTAGATGTGACTGAAATCAAGAAAAGGGGATCTTGGGATGCTGGGAGTGATGCAGGCCTCCAAGAGGTAATTTTGTTTGTGGGAGAGAAAGTAAATCTAACATATCTAACAAAAGGAGCCCTCTGGCCCAGCCCTGAGGATCAAATCCAATTCTACCAAGATACACATTAAGCCCTGTCTATCACAGCTTCGCCCTTGAAAAGACGAATAATGATGAGATTCACCTGACTTTTTCTCTCTAGAGACACAGGGGGAACAGGACATTTAATGAACTTACAGCACAACAATATCTGAAATAAATGATTGTCTTCTGAAATATGACATAGAGGAATAAAAGGTTTTCAAGAAGTAAAATGACACGACCTGATGTGATTTTATTATGCAATTGTTTTTTTAGTATATTTGTATATTATGTTACTAAATGACAATATTGACATGTTCATATTTTTCAATAAAATATCACTGAGTTAAGGAAACATAAGCAACACAAAGGGGGGAGGAATATAATGTATGCTGAGCACAATAAGGACGTGTTCACACCATTGCTGCTTATGCACAACCGCAGATGTATTTACATAGCTTTTGAGGTGTACATTTTACACCAGCAACAGGGCAGGTGATAACCCAGGATGATAATGATGGCAAACAGCAACAAAATCTCATAGCTTCTGAATGAATGATGGCTAAATCACCTGTACAGCTCACACCAGTAATGATCAACTCCACTATATCAGCTGATTGTCCCCACACTTGTTTATGCAGTAGTATCATTTTGCCAATCAACTACATTCCAACAACAGTGAGAACGACATGAACATGCCGACTGCTGTAATTACTGAAACGGAGGAAATCAGACTTCTTCAAACAGTGACATAGAATAATTACGACTGCTGTAATTACTGACATGAGGGAAATCGCACTTCCAGGAAAAGTGAAATAGAAGAATTCCAACAAAGGAACATCCAGGCACTGAGATTTACATCACTTCAATTGGACACAGTTACACTGTTGCTATTAAGGAGGCAATGTGAGGACCCGGCACCTGTATAATGTACAACCCTTCATAAAACATATATACAGTCGCCAGGTCCTAACATTGCCTCCTTAATAGCAACAATGTAACTGTGGCCATGTGAAGTGATGTAAATCTCGGTGCCTGGATGTTCCTTTTTCGGACTTCTTCTATGTCACTTTTCCTGGAAGTCTGATTTCCCTCATGTCAGGGAAGTCAAAATTCTTCTATGTCACTGCTTGAAGAAGTCTGATTTCCTCTGCTTCGGTAATTACAGCAGTCGGCATGTTCATGCTATTCTCACTGTTGGCGCAATTGTGCTCGTCGCACAATCGTACCCCACCTTGTTCGTGGCAGTTTCTTTTTTAAAGCAGCATAAACCACAAATCTGACGGTATGTAGAAGCTTTTGTTAGTATTTTTATACATACAGGCATGCATGTTTCTTGCTACCAGAGCTAATGTCTGCATTTATGTATGTTTAAAATAGATATATTGACAGTTTTATTAAAGGTTTATTTGACTGTTTCTCAGCAGCACAGATGTCTGCATGTATATACAATGTGTTAAAATGGTTTTAAATGTTTATGTGAATATTTATGCACACTACTGCAGATAATCAAACTTATTTATTAAACATTGTGTGAAAATCCACCGACATGTCAGCATTTCACACAGCAGGAAGTATTAATCATTCCCTCTGTCATTCCCTCTGTTATGCTATGCAAATTTATATTACATTTGTATTTTATTTTCCATTTAATATTGATTATTGTTTAAAGTAAAAATTATCTCTTATTTCTCTGACCTATAGCAACTATAGTCACTGAAATAACCAATTACATGGGCCAAAGATCTCTTTATCTCCCCCGCCAACAACTCTAACAACATTGTCAGCCCGGGGAGTATGTCTACAGGTCACGTGAAAGCCTCTTTGGAATGTCGGATGTGAGGTTGATACGTCGCTATCGGCTCCCATATCATGTCATCGTGTACACTCTGGCCATTGTGCCTATAACCAATGATCAACATCTGCACAGCAATACCACTGCTAACTAAATTGTTATCAGTATTATATGTCTCTGTACCTGGGTCTTTCCCGATCACTCTAGGGGCTAGATTTACTAAGCTGCGGGTTTGAAAAAGTGGGGATGTTGCCTATGGCAACCAATCAGATTCCAGCTGTCATTTTGTAGAAAGTACTAAATAAATGAAAGCTAAAATCTGATTGGTTGCTATAGGCAACATCCCCACTTTTTCAAACCCGCAGCTTAGTGAATCTAGCCCTAGGTCTTGTTGCAGCAATGTCTCAGACTGCTTTCAGTGTGGCACACAGTTTAATAAATTACCATTTGATGTGCCCATAAAACGACACTCTCATCAAATAGCTGGTTTTCCGCTCATCATAGGGCAGTGGAAGGGACTTTGTAGCCCTAATAGCATCAGGAAGAAAGTCATCTAATTTTCAGAAAAATAATGGGTTTTTTTATTGTTTGTTTTAAATTTAATTTGAGTTAATATTTCGGGGGGTAAATATATGAATCTGTATTTTTTCCAGGGATTTGAATCTGCCAAGGATTTTAATCTACAAACCACCAAATGTATTATTCAGTAAATTAGAGGACCTAAAATGCAAACTGGCAGCGATTTCAAATAGCTGGATAAATCGTTGTTTTTTGGTGATTTAAAGGGATTTAAAGTGTCAAATTTTAAGATAAAAAACAGGCCTTTAATTGTGAGAATTTAACCTCACCAACAATTTATAAGGCTGGCTACTTCCTTATATTAGTTGATAGAGTTGTGAGGAGCTAGACAGAGGAAGCAGGAGAGGACTGTAGATTGATGTAGAAAGAAGTTTATGGTTTATTTTGATGTCGGAAATTTGTCTTGTCCATTTGTATTTTTGAGTCTGTGCATATATATATATATATATATATATATATATATATATAAATCTGTCTCTGACCTTCCTTGTCCCCTCTGCATCCTCTACAGCAGTTGATGTAAAGAATTCCCCTTTACATCAGTGTATACTGTCTATGGTAATGGCTAAATTGTGCAGCAGACAGCACAACAACATAATATCACCTTAGCCGGGGCATAGAAGATCACAACACTAGTTATAGCAATATGGTCTTCAATAGCTCTAAGGTAGTTCTAGTATATATCTAATGAATATATGTGCCTCTTTATATCTGTGTTGGGAAGGAATGTATGGATGCAACAGAGGTGTTATTAACCAGGACTTTTACCCATATCTTTAGTCACATACAATGAGACACAGACAAAAGTTGATATAGATAGATAGATAGATAGATAGATAGATAGATAGATAGATATACTGTGTGTGAGTGTAAATATATATATATATATATTGGAAGTCAAATAATTGGATGAAGTAAATGAAATTAATTAATATTATTTTACCACGCGATTGCGATTAGTATGCCACCTGTAATGACACAATTTCACGGTTTATTAACACACACATTTATATTCGCACTTACACTTGTAAATAGTACACATTTATTAAGGTTCCAATCCACATTTATTTATTAGTAAAATGTATTAGAGATTATTAATACATAAATGTTAATATATTAAAGGTATCTAAAACTCAGGATATAGGAAATGTATCATGTTTAGTGTCATTTGGATGTGCACATTGCCATCAGGAATTGGCTACTATCGGCGAAGTGATCGCTTCCTGTGATCGGTAGTTATGGAAGATATAGGATTAATGCTCAAAATGATATTGTGTTTGGAATGCAAATAGGTTGGTAAAAACTGAATTCGGTCAGTTGGAGTGAGCTGGCCACACCTTATCAGAGAAATCCTTTGAACTAACATATGATTTGCATTATACTGGACAGACCTGAACCCTGGGCCAATGAAGACCTCTCAGTGTTATCTGTGTACAAAGTGACTTCATCAGTGTTTTTATGTTAACTGAAACTGCATATAAGCAAGCTTTCCTGGGCCATTGTTCTCTCTTCCTGACAACAGACAACATAAATGTATCTTAACCTGGGCCCAGGTAAAATGCATGTATAATGTATTCGTTTTTTATACTTTCCTGTTTATTGTTATATCTTTTAATGCTTCATCATGGCTTGCTGTAAATCCGGCTATATTATGCAATTAAATATCATTGTGCGTTGGGACCACAATAATCACATTGGACAATGTTTATTGTTAAGCGACAAAACAAACATTATATATATATATATATATATATATATATATATATATATATACATATATTATTTTTATTTCTTTTGTTTATTCGCTATAAACTTTAGGAAAATATCTATTTTATACACTCCAATAACTAAAAATCTGACAAAAGTTAGCAGGTTTAGGTTTTAGCTTGCATACCCAGTAGTCATCCATTAGTCACCACCAATAAACCTTTCACAGAGGTCTGACTGATGCAGGATATGGGCATCAGGGAATGAGTCAAGATAGCTGGCCACTACACTCCTGATTCTCAATTTTGCATCACAGACCACCTGCATATTGAGTGAATGGTAATGGTGGCAGCTAGTGTATGTCTCATTCCTGTGATGGTCTTAGCGCCATTAGCTTGAATTCTATGCCCCCTCCCCCAAGACATTAGGCATTCCTGAGAGCCTATAGAAAGCTAACTTCAGTTCATGCCACTTAGAGTCCTGGCAGGGGAAGCAGATATATGCGTGCAACATTTTTGTTAGAGCAATTAACAATATAACTATATAAGATCTGTTTGAGCCCTATCATCTGTGAACAAACAGACTGACCAAGTGGCAATAAAATAGAGAACACCACTAATATTTGCATCCCAGACATTGCATTGGAGCAGGAAGTTAATGACTCCAAATCATCTCTCAACTGCTCATAAAAATTCAGGAGGCTTGTTCTTTTGACACCAAATATTTCAAAACCTCATGATCTGAAAGGGAATCCAGGATTATATGCAAAGGGAATGCAGGTCATCTGTGGATCCTAGAAATAGAGAACCAAGAACAGGAAGAGATGGCAGAGGAAGGGTCATCAGAGAGCCAGGTTGTTAGGAGGCGGGGCCATGTGGTTGCATTAAAGATGAGGATGATGGTCACAGGAGAGTACAAGTGTTGTGGCAGAAGTGAATAAACATCTAATTTGGCATAACATTGTATGAGTTGTCAAAGGTAGATGATGGTGTAGACTTCACTTCATCCAGTGTGTAAATGTTTGCTTTGAGTTGTATTATCTTATGATTAAACCACACCACACACACATACAAACACACACACACACACACACACACACACACACACACATTCTGTGATTGATTACAAGCGATACAGGTAATTTTTTATTTTTTTTTAAAAGTCCAATACTATGAAAATCTGTAAGAGTCAATACAAAAGGAACTCTAAAACCTTGTCCATTGATCAACTTCCATTGAACAAAATGATGTATGTTGTGTATAATGATGCAATGATGATACAGGAAATACTGATTGTGACTCTAATATGTACTATTTGTTTATTCAACAGAATCTGAGGTTTGAACAAAAAGAGGAAAGCTGTGTGGATGGGGCACTCCAATTAGAGAATAAAAAGTAATAAAGTTTATTGGTATGCATTAAAAAGGGGGTAGAACTTGCAAGCGAAATATAAAATCAAACATATAACACACAGTGATACAAAATATAAAATGCAATCTGTATTGCAAGGACTCCGAAACTAAACTATTTGCACTAGTATAGATAGCAGTGAGCTATAATAAGCTATGGCTGTCTAAATAGATAAGCATGCTAATATATGCCCATAGATTAGTATAGTGCAACTCCTGTATAGCGATATAATAGAGCACTATAATGCCTGAATAGATATAGCGCTAATCAAATATGATAAGGCATGCTGATCTAAATGTTATAAAACAGACATGCAATTAGCGACTAAAGATAATCCACTAAAATAGTAATAGTCCCACAATAGGAAGTCGCTAGTAACAACAAATGACAGGTTGCGAGTGGAGCCTATTCCTGCTGATCGCGGGAGTATGTGAAGGTTCCCTGCCTGAATAAACTGGGAAGCAATCAGGAGGATAGGAGATCAAAAGACAGGAGAGCAGTAACGGAGCCCTGAAACACCAATGCGCGTTTCGCTAGGCTGCTTTTTCAAGGCTGTCAGCGGGGAGACAATTGACAGCTCTTATATAGTGTTTCCAAGTAGGTGTGGCACATCACGTGAGCGACATGGCCAATAAGATAATCAGTGTCAGAATAAGTCATGATTGGCATCTATTCTGACCAATCATGCATAGACTACATGTTGTATAGTTTATGTCCATACGGAAAGAGCAATTTAAAAAACATTAGTAGTGGAGTTGTCATGCAGATATAAAATCCGCTGCTGACATAGATTTAATACACTGTTTTAAACTATTGCTAACAGGTATATGGGAGAAATAAGTAAATGAGAACTGATTCCCATTCAGAATGAATAAATAAAGAATTGTTTATATAGACATTGGTTCTGTACTAATACAAATTGTACAGTATATTCTTGTGAGCCTGATAACATAACTTGTATGATGTTTATAATATAATATATATATATATATATATATATATATATATATATATATATATATATGTTAATTAGACAGGTTGTGTATCAGAGAAGGAAAAAATAGATAGATACAATTGTAGTAAAATAGGTAAGTATAATTATGAGGAGAGTCATAAGAATGACTTATAGCTATTATAGTCATTCAGACCATTCGGTACCATAGTTCCCATCGAAAAGATCTTTTTGGTTTCTTTTTTCAGGAGTTCCTTTTGGATATCTCCTCCCCGAATTCCCAGGGAGACCTTTTCCATTGCAAAAACCTTTAAATATTTTGGATTACAATCATGATGGGTCATAAAGTGCTTAGCCACTGTAGTAATAGTTTTAAAATTCCCCTGATCTCTAATCCCATTTTTTATATTGTAGACATGTTTGGACACTCTTTTTTTGAGGGTTCGAGTAGTCATCCCAATATACAGCTTGGGACAGGGACAAGAGAGGCAGTAAATAATGCCTACAGAGTTGCAATTGAGGAATTCATCAATATGCCAGATTTTATTAAATTTGTCCATATAGGACTTAGTAGGAATGGCATACTGGCAGAAATTACAGGTGCCGCACTTAAAAAAGCCCTTTGGTCTACTATGGTTGAATTTGTTTTTTTGTAGGTGGCTATGGACTAGAATGTCCTTCAAACTCCTCGACCTTCTCCAGCTAAAGGAGATATGTTTATCCAGCTCACATTCCATATCTTTATCGGAAAGTAGGACATGCCAGTGTTTCTGGAAAATGTCCTGGAGGTGTCGCCACTCAGTACAAAAAGTAGCCACCATACGGATCTTATGGTTTTTATTAAGCAATTTATTTTTTGGATAAATTAATGATTCCCTCTCTATTTGAGATACAGTTGTGATGGTTTTTTTAAGAATCTTATTGCTGTATCCCCTATTTTTGAGTCTAGTTGTTAATTCTCTCGCTCTTTTTTCATAAGTAGTTTTCTCTGAACAATTCCTCTTGATTCTAAGGAGTTCCCCTTTGGGGATGCCCCGTACCACTGATGGAAAATGGGCACTACAATTGTGCAGTATAGTGTTAGTGGCAGTCATTTTACGATACAGGTCACTCATCAGGCAACCACCCTCAGTTTTAGAAATCGTAAGGTCCAAAAAATTAATTTTAACTGTATTGATTTCTGAGGTCAATTTTAAATTAAGATCATTTTCATTAAGTGCCATGGCTCCTGTCTTTTGATCTCCTATCCTCCTGATTGCTCCCCAGTTTATTCAGGCAGGGACCCTTCACATACTCCCGCGATCAGCAGGAATAGGCTCCACTCGCTACCTGTCATTTGTTGTTACTAGCGACTTCCTATTGTGGGACCATTACTATTTTAGTGGATTATCTTTAGTCGCTAATTGCATGTCTGTTTTATAACATTTAGATTAGCATGCCTTATCATGTTTGATTAGCGCTATATCTATTCAGGCATTATAGTGCTCTATTATATCGCTATACAGGAGTTGCACTATACTAATCTATGGGCATATATTAGCATGCTTATCTATTTAGACAGCCATAGCTTGCAATACAGATTGCATTTTATATTTTGTATCACTGTGTGTTATATGTTTGATTTTATATTTCGCTTGCAAGTTCTACCCCCTTTTTAATGCATACCAATAAAATGTATTACTTTTTATTCTCTAATTAGAGTGCCCCATCCACACAGCTTTCCTCTTTTTGTTCATTATGCAATTAGTGTAGGGTGCACCCCCTTGGTAATTCATCCTGGGTCTATAATATTTATATATATTTTTTGGAGGAGATTATCCTACTATCTAGTGCGGTGACATTTTGTGTTTGTTAAGAATCTGAGGTTTAATAGTTCACACAGGAAGCCACATGTACTTGAAAAAGTGCGTTCATGGTGGGTCTGTGGCAGGAATTCCAACATTTAAAAGCTATAATGCAGAATATAAATAAATACCTTAAACCAGGGATTAATGGAGGACACAAACGAATGTAATAATATTTTTTGAACAATCTATCTTTCCTTATTAATAGTATGGTTTATTTCATCACATACACATATTAGTTATATTAGTGTTATAGTTTAGTTTAAGTGTATACTTTTTATAAGCAAACATGAACACAAATGAAACACATGACAGGTCAAAATACCAGAATTAGTCTCATATGTGACAGATTTATCAAATGTGGTAAGTCTTATGTAAGATTGTCTAATACATTTTTTCCATAAGAAATTGATTCTGGTGTCCTAGAATCTTAAGCTATGTGTGTTCTTTTATTTTGAACATGTGAAACATAATAAGGTAGTTATGGGGATGTATAAGTATTTCCTAAATCCCCTGTATTCACGTAAAAGGGTTAAATTGTTAAGATGCAACAGTGTGTAAGGGCTAATGAGCCTAATTGAGGGTATATACTTATTTAGGTTCCATCTGAGTAAGCTTTCTTGTTAATAAGTATGCTCTGCATATGGGTGGAATTAAGCTATAATTGCACTTGGCGTAAATGTGGAGCATATGCTTCAGATGTGGAGTTGACTGCATCCCGAGATGAGCATAGTTATGCACATGGGCTGAAATACTTTTGCATCCACATATTTTGAACATAAATTATGTTAATTTTGTGTCCAAAATTGCATCAGACCCACTGACTAGTATTGTATTATATATGTAAACATTTAAAGCTATTTAAAATTTTCATTTTTTAAGTTTTCCGATATACATTAAGGCTACTATAAGGTATGTTTATTTAAACTGATATCTGATTGCTATAGGTTACAGCATAGTTGTGCTATATGCATAATATTTATAATAATTATTTATTATGATTACATTTTTAAATTAAAACAAATTAAACTGTGGTCTATCTTTTTACATATCTGAGTTCAATGAATTTGTCCTTTTAATATCTTCCTATATTTTATACTGCCTAGAGATTATAATCATATAATGATAAAGTAGGCCATGGGTCATATTGAAAAAAGATGATAGACTGATGAACCACTTGTTTGTTGAACATAAAAACCTCAAAGATTTATCTAGTTTTGGATAAAGTTTCACTTGTAAATATCACCATTAGACATGGGTATTTACTAACAGCAAAATAAAAAAATATCTGGTGATAATTAGACATGTATTTATACTAAGTGTATTGCTGTTTTTATAAAAATGTGAACATTGCCGGATATATTAGAAGCAAAATAGTTTATGCAAATATATTATCATGCCTGAGGTGACACAAATCATTAAATAACATTTAGAATAAGAAATATCGTACATCACATGAAATCAAATATGCTTAATACAATAAAAATCAATGAAAATAAAAAATCCCCTTTCACATTAAATTCCAGACTGTGATTGATGAATGAATGAGATATTTAGATCACTTTTTAGAGACAGACAAACATATCAAGTTTAAATAGAACTTATTATTCAATTAAATTTGCAAACTCAACATTCAACGAAGAAGATATTTAAGACATAAATCATGCATTGTCTATTTTAAAAAGAATATTTGTCTTTTTTATGTGATCTAATGACTGCAAATGAATTTACTAATTCAAATCCTACTGAGAGCTCACTGTATTTTCAGTGCACATTCCTGTTTGTCATTATAATATATATGGACATTTTAATTCACATGAGAGCTTCCTCCACATATTCCCCATCTGTGATAAAGTGTCCATCTATGTTTTGAGCGAAATCTGCACAGTCCCTCGTGAGTATGAGAAGATATTTGCTATTAAGCATGAATTTTGAAATGTAATTAACCATTTCATCTATTTTTAAATGGATTTTTTTTCCAGGAAACATAGTTTTGCTCAAACACCGCTAAAAAAATTATTCAATATAAATGTATTGTAAACATTTAAAATATGTATATATTTTATGCAAACACAACACTGGGCGGTAACATTCACTCTTGGGAGGTCCCTGTTTGTCAGAGGAGCAAGCAGACGGTGCTGGTACTGCAATAATACGATGTTAAGCAAGATCCCAGAGAATTAGATGAATGCTGGCGATGTCCCAGTGGGGAAAAATGATTACATGGAAATACCACTCACCAAGAACACCTGTGCTATTTTGTTATTTTAATCACCATCATTTTTCTAAGATTGTTACTTAAATTTAAAAAAACATTGCCCTAGATTTATCAAGTCGTGGAAAGACCTTGTATTAAAAATAGCTCTATTAATCCAGTATTGTTCTATGATGACTTGCTATATTAGTGCACAGCTAGTCTTAATTCTAATCATTATTGAAAAATATCTTTTGTCTTCCAGTTTCCAGATAGATGGTTGTAGTTTTTTTTTTTTTTGCTGTTGTTGTTCAGTGGTAAATGTACCACATGTAGTCTTATTTCAAGTATTTTCTATTTAACATGCTTGGACTTACAGTCATGTTTGTGTCTGCATTGAGTTTTGTAGCTGAAATCATTTATCATGGTTTGTTGTTTATTCAGTGTATGCTTTATTGCAGGAATTTTATTCAGGAAGTAAGTGTGTAAAATTAAAAAAAAACATGGTTCCTGTATTGTATCCCTGGTCAAGATTAAATTATTTCCTAAATATTTCTAGGTGTTTCATAAATCTCCTTTTAGGATTAATGATTATGATTGATCAATGAGTTGCATCAGTAAATAGATACATGTTCTAACTAGGTTGTGGTCAAGTGGCCCTTTGTGCTAGCACTGGAACAGGAGACTCTGGTTCTAGTGCAGTGCTCAGAAACTTGATTCAGGTCTTGGGTACCTGCCCACTAATACATTGTGCTCATCCTCTTCTAGGGTACCACAGCAGCCTTGCGATGGCCGAGTTCATTATCTAGAACGGCTACCTGTCGTCCTTTACATCTTACTACTCCAGCTAGCTAATATATTACAAGGGCTCTAACAATCCTGAGGAGAAGGGAAGACCTTGCATATGTTTTTTAAGTGGCAATGTTTTTGTGAGAAAAATCCTGAGATCATCAACATCATCATCAACATTTACTTATATAGCGCCAGCAAATTCCGTAGCAATTTACAATTGGTTAATAAGGGGGAATGTCTGTTTAATTTTCTGTTTATAATATTTTTAAAGAGATATATCCATTCACTGCCCAAAACAATAACAATGCATCTCATAACCAGCAACGATTAGCATCTAAAGACCAGTAAATTACCAGGCTAAAATGTAGCCGCAGTGCCAACCATACTATATCCAGCAGGACTTACACAATGTAGACAATAGCAGCCCATATTTTATATTATAGATGCTCACTGAATGCAGTGGTTTTGGATCTGGATTAACTTCATGTTTTGGTTTTGGTTTTGGTTTTGGCAAAACCGCCGGCGCATGTTAAACAAACATTCCCCCTTATTAACCAATTGTAAACCCCAACAGAGGCAGGATGACAATGTCCAGTTTAAAGAACAGCTAAGACACCTGAGAAAGCAAATGGGTGTGTCACTGGCCCTTGCAGACAAAGATTTGGAAGATGAAGATGAAGATGAGTAGATCGCCAAAACAAACTTCATCCTAACACAATATTAATTTAACCCCGCAGGAAACCACCATTACAGAAGTCTCTGTTACATAAATCTCAAAAACAAAAATGTAAAAAATAAGCTTTAATCTTTTTAAAGAAAAAAACACATCTTTAATAAAGGTGAAATTTTGCTGTAGAAAAACATAAATTTGCCAACATGTCATTTTACCCAAATATTATAAAGCATTCCAGCATCAGCTAGCTTCCTTCTCTCCGCTAGATCCCAGCACCTGCAATATACATTGTCATCATCCTCACCCTCATCAGTGTGTAAATCATCATCACTCAATACTAATTAATCCCGGCTGGAATCTACCATTACAGAAGTCTCTGTACTTTGATCTAAATGCCAGTTCATGTAGCACATAAATACTTAATAGCTTATTTGTACACTGACATTTAAAGTTGATATGTGTGTGCTACATGAAAAACAGACAGTATTTAACTTATGTGCAAAATAGAAAACTAATTTGCACCCCTTGCATTGTAACATGGTTTTATCCAGGAGACTACTTACTCAATTTTTTTTACTTAACTTTCCTTAATGAATCAGGCCCTTGGTGTTTATGGGCCTGATTCATTACTGATCTTACGTTGTGCATAAGTTGCTATGAGTATTTTAAGAACAAAGTTCAAAGACACGTCCATCTTAAGTCTTTTAAGCAAATGAAAAATAAGATGCAATGGATCTTAAATAGTCAGTGTATCTTAAGATCCTCATCTTAAAATCCGCTTCTTATTTAAAGGTAAGACGGTATTACGTAAAGGCAAATGTGGGTGGTGCGAAGAGTTTGTTTACAAATTTTAAAACACAATCAATCGAGTGTATATTGTATGGAATTCTTGTTACCTTATTATTCGCGTTAGCATTTATGTAATTAGAATATCTTTAACAAATGATTTTAAAGTGTCACTCAGTTAAATCAACACATCTTTTTAATCACCGACATGAAAGATCGTATAATGTGTTTGAGTTGAACTGAGCGCATGTGGATGCAAATGCATGCAATTTGCTAGCATAAATAAACATGCATAATTATATTAAAATTAATATATGCTAAAAATTTGTGTCCTGGCTGTTACAAAATGAGCCAGAAATCGAACTCATGACTCCATTGTTGGAAGGTAGATTGGCTAACCACTAAGGCAACATTAATTTAGAAAAATAAATACATTCTATAGACTAGAGTGAGACACTCAAAAATACAGCATGAGTGCAACAGATGTAAAAGCTAGATAATTGTACTTCAAGAAAAAAACAACATAACACAGCCACTCTTACTTATTATTGTTATGACTGCCTATGTTTTGTATGTGGCAGCAGTACCTATAATCCACCAGAGGTGCTGCTGTTCTGCTCCTGAGCTTGCACCATGCCTGAAGGGGTTAACCTTCTTGCCTAATTAGAACTGCACCTGGCTCACAGCTTCTAATACCTGCCTTAACCTGTGCTCAGTGCAGTTCATCCATGTATACCTGGCTGCTGCTTGTGTCCCCCTGTTCCAGTTTGGTTCTGCTGCTACTTGATCTCCCGTTGTGACCTTGGCCTGTTTACCGTTGATCCTTGTTTTCTCGTGACCCCAAACTTTGCCTGAATACTGGATACTGCTTGAACTCTCGTTGCCCAAGACCTCTGCCTGATTACCAGACTATGCTAGTTTGCATGTGACCTTGTACTCTGCCTGGACTCTGGTTTTGCTTGTACTTGTGTTGCCAAACCTCTGCCTGGTCATTGGACTCTACTCCTCTGTTTGCTTCCCTGGACAGACTCTTGCATCCCAGCATTGGGTAATTCACCATTCTTATCCCTGCATTTAAACTGTATTTCTATTCACTGGAACCTATTATTTCTGTGGACATTTCCTGCCATTAATCACATCTGTTCATTACTGTGTTTGTAGTATACCTGTTAATCCTGCTTTCCAAAATCTGCATATTCTCAGAACAGAATCCTTGTCATGTATTTTTGCCTGAATAAAGACATTTGGTTTCATACTTCTGCTGCTGCTTCATGAATGCACTAGGAATCATAACAATTACCCAAAAATATATGCCAGTTAAGGTCTGCACAGGCACCTTAGTGGTTAGCACTTCTATCTCACAACACTGTTGTCATGAGTTCAAATACCAAGCATGGCTGTAGCATCTGTATGCACCTTGTGGGCCTTATTCATTAATGAAAGGAACACAAGAGGAGCTTTGCCTAAACCAGCCTATGTTTTGTTTTTGCAAAGGCTAGTATTAGGATATTATTTAGCTAATAAGGAAAGTAATGGTTTGTTTTCATGTAACACACAAACAATTAATAGCTTGATTTTTACTCTGTTTGTCAAAAGTGATCTACTACACGCTCTACCACAATGATAAATCTGTCCTCATATTTTAGATGCATCTTCCCCTCAAATGCAACTTTGTTAGGGCAAGGTGCATTTTCAATTTATTACAAGGTTTTACTTTCAAAAAGGATTGTGGTCCTGTCAGGTTTGTATACGAAGAATGAGTGAGATCCTGCTATCTCAACTGGCATTGGCTAGACTTCCCTAGAGGTACAGAGTCTAATAGAATGGAAAGTCTTCACCAGGGATTCCCGCAAGGGAATTTGGGCTTCAGTGGGTTCCACCCTGCAGGTCGCGGCCCTCCAGGGAAGTTCCCAGTGAGAATAGTTTAAGCAGCATTCAGATAGATACAGTACTAATAGCAGATGATGATTATAGCAATTACCACTAAAGAGTGGAACATAAATTCAAAGTTCAATGGAGTACAGAGTGTACTGCAGATGATGGATCATGGCTGTTATACTGGAGAGTAGAAATAGTCAGCAGAGTTCAGCGGTGCAGGCAGAATACATAGTGAGCGATGATCACAGCAAATACCACTAAAGAGTGGAACATCTTATGCAGCGTTCAATGAAGCATGAAGCATACAGCAGATGATGAGTCACAGCTTACCACAGGGATGTGAAACGAATCAGCAGTAGTCAGTGGTGCGTGCAGACTAAGTAGCGGGCGTCGATCACAGCGATTACCACGAATGAGTGGAACAGATGAGCAGAGATCAGCGGTGTCCAAGTATGCAGGAAACGATGAGCCACAGCTTATCACAGGGATGTGGAACGAATCAGCAGTAGTCAGCGGTGCGTGCAGAGTAAGTAGCGGGCGTTGATCACAATGATTACCACGAATGAGTGGAACAGATGATCAGAGATCAGCGGTGTTCAAGTATGCAGCAAACGATGAGCCACAGCTTATCACAGGGATGTGAAACAAATCAGCAGTGGTCAGTGGTGCGTGCAGAGTAAGTAGCGAGCGCTGATCACAATGATTACCACAAATGAGTGGAACAGATTAGCAGAGATCAGCGTTATCCAGGTATGCAGCAAACGATGAGCCACAGCTCACCACAGTGATGTGAAACGAATCAGCAGTAGTCAGCAGTGCGTGCAGAGTAAGTAGCAGGCATTGATCACAATGATTACCACGAATGAGTGGAACAGATGAATAGAGATCAGCGGTATCCAGGTATGCAGCAAACGATGAGCCACAGCTTACCACAGGGATGTGAAACGAATCATCAGTGGTCAGCGATGCATGCAGAGTAGGTAGCGGCATAGATCATAACGGAAAGAGGAGGCTGAAACAGGCCAGGTGTAGACTTGATGAACCAGCAATGAAAAGGTGAAAGGAGGAGCCTTATAAAGGAGGACTGGCCAATGGCTGCACAGGCCAAACACAGGTGAAGTAAGCACAGGTGCAAACCGTAGCTGACAGCCTGCACAATGAAGGAAATTAAAGTGAGAGTCAGTGTATTGAGGCTTTGGTGGAGATACCCGGAGAGCAGTGTTTGACAGGCCCACAGGTCACATTCACATTATTATGTGCATGCTGATATCTATTACCATGAATGACCTAAGACTCGGAGGGGGATGGGGTGCTTTGGAGGGGACAGGCTCCTTTGAGGTAAATGTAACTATTTTTATTTTGTCTTGAAACCTTGTTTTTTCTTCATCTTCAGCTTGTATGTTATGTTAAGCATTCAACTGTACAAAAAAACTATGCAGACCCCAATCTAGCAGCACGATAGCTTAGTGGCTAGAACTTCTGCCTCAGAACACTGGGGTCATAAGTTTGAATCCCAAAAAGGCCATTTACGAATGAACTTGCACATGGGCTAAAGCATGCTGCATTGTAGTGGTAATTACATAGGGCATGCCTTTGAAAATCTTTGAAAGTAATTGTTAAATAACAAAAAAAGTATTTTGATTACAGTATTTTAGGCGATTAATAGAAAACTCACATCTTTAAATCTCCTCCCTTAACTCCTCCGAAAGCTGTGGCTTGTGCCGGCACTGGTTGCTCCAGCGCCACTGGAGCTGCACACTGCTGCGCCAACGGTTAAAAGCGCGCACCTCAGTGTATGCCCACAGCTTCATCTCAATTGAGATATAATGGCCTGCGGGCATATTGTCCATGGCCTCTGCCAGGACCTGCAGCTCACAAATTGTAAATACAAACTCCTTTCTGCTTTGTAAACAAAAAAAATACAAACACATGCATGTTGGTTTTATCCCATTGGTTAGAGGTGTTGCAAGGCAGGTCATGCTGGAACCCATAAAGGCTGTCTTCTTTATCTGTTTAAAATATTAGAGAAAAAGAGATCAAACTTAGACCATTAGGAAAAAAAAAGATATTACTTGACTGTGTGTACTTTGTACACACCTGTACTTTCAAGCTGTAAACTCTACAATTTATGATGCCTTAACTGTAACACATGTCACCCAATAACCTAAAAGGAATAACATTGTTAACTATAAATATACATGCTGCAAAAAGCAACTCCTTCATGTCTTGATCTTCCTCCATGAAATGATCCTTGCCGCAGCTCCTTTGTGCTCCAGCTGACAGCTGGGTCATAAGGTCTGTTGGAATAAATTACAAACATTTAGCTATTTACTAAAATGGGGTCTATCTCACTTGTCCTCAAAATGAAAGAGAATGCAAGGTATCTCCATTAGAAAACATTAAAAGTGCCTTAAAAACAATAAACAGACAACACGTACTTTATGTACTTTCCCTGGGCAGAAAAGAAAATTCACATTGAGAGTCAGATATATGATTAACACAGAATATGCTTAATTACTGAACATTTTTCAAGTGAGGCAGACATGTCCCAGATAAGGCCTGGTAGTACATCAATAAAAGCCTTTAGTTTGGTCTATTTTAACCTAAATTCTAATAATCAAGCTTCATCATTATTTTTCTAAGTGCTATAGCTATAAAAGTCACATCTGATAATCTCAGCAGGGGCAGAGGCAGCCCTTACAGCCCGATTACAAAATTATAGATGTCAAAGGTAAACAGTCTAGCGCATGCATTTGTATATGTTTTGAAAAATTAAACATGCCTTTACTTTCATCACCAAACAATTGTATTTTTAGGATGTTGGAGAATTTTAAAAGTGTGATATAAACCACATTAGAAAAAGATTTTACCTTTTAAATCAGTGTGAAACCTGAAGTGGCCTGCCTCCACAGATTCAGGAGGGCTGGGGATCTGTTGGATAAAAATGCAATATGGGGAAGTGCAGAAACAAAAAAGAATCATCTTAGTATATATTAGATTGAAAAGCTTCACAACACCCCCCCCCCCCCCAAAAAAAAAATAAAAAATTGTTAAAATTTATAAGACAAACAACACACACATTAAAAGGCACATTACATATGAAAATAGAGAGAGAAGTTCATGCTCAGCTTTTTGTTCTAGTCTATATCTTGCACCTATTGTTTCCACCTGCACATTGGCTTAGTGGTTAGACAATCCACCTTTCAATAGTGGGGTCCTGAGTTTGAATCCTCACTCACAGCCTTATCTCTGTGGAGTTTATATATACTTCCCATGTTTGTGTGGATTTCCTATGTGTCCCTTATGGAAGAGAACATTTGGTTTATGTTCACACAATGTATCCATACAATTTTAACAAATTAAGCTGTTATGTATTTTATTTATACTAGTGTATTATTAGCCATTTTTTTTAAATATCAAAAAAATATAGGCTAACTATTAGATATTATACATCCACCACTTTACATTGCAATCTATTTCAACTGTGCATCCACCATGGTTGTTTTTCTAAAAAAACTACATTGTTTAATGTTTGATATTAATATACAAAAAAATAACTACAATTTGAGTGAAGTTTGTTAGGATATATGTTGTGCATATTTAGCTGTGAGTGTTTTAAGCGAACAATGCTTTTTGAACAGTTTAATGGTGTTATTCAGCGCTGCTGCTATAGCTGTTTTGGACTTAAACGTGACCCCGAGCTTCCTTAAGCTTAAGTAAGAAGTTAAGAAAAACTCTAATCATTTCTTCTTATCTATCCGACAGATCCAGAGGTAAACGCCTACTCTTCTTAAGTCAGTACGATCTCTGCCCAATTTCCACCCATTCCCCTCCCAACCATTTTTTCTTAAGTGTTGGGAGAACTTCTTAAGTGCAGATAAGAAGGATTTTCATCTTAACTTAAGAAATTCTTAACTTACGCAGTGGATTTTCCTTTTCTGGGCATGCTCAGAGAAGATTTTCTTAAGATCCTCAAAAAATGGCAGATAAAATGAGACCCTATATCTTTAGGGCTGCACTACCATGTAGACTCTCCTAGCTGCATCCCAGGGAGCTGCTACATGTAGCCATATTTCACATGACTTCTTTGCTCCTCATAGAGCCCCAATCAAAAACACGGAGGGGTGGTATGTGAGTGGGAAAAATCACAAGCCACCATCAAGAAATTGTAGCTTGTGATTGGTAATACCACTCACTCATACCCTCCACTGCATTTTAGGATGGTTAAGAAAATGTATTTATTTGGAAAAATGGCTGCATATAGGAGTGTAGCAGCTCCAATTGGGGGAGGGGAACTACTACCATTTATTAGGTGTACTGCAGCTTTATTTATTGTTCTTCTCAGATCGTCATGTGACTACTCACTGAGAGGTTATTCCTGTTTAGAATCCAGTTGTATCATACTAGGCTTTGCTGCTCGTCTAAGTAACGATATAGTTTAACAGTTCTGGTTGATCAAAGAGAGAGGTCAGACATTCTCTGACAGCTTTCCAGCATCTCTAGAGCTCAACAAAGTTATACAAGAATTGGAAAAAACGTATCAATCGGCCGAGCAGGGAATCAGTGCGCTCCCGTCTGGGCTTCAGCGCGACCCAGATCAGACAGAAAACCTAAAATTGTATTTCAATATACTTCACCTCACAGCAATATGCCCTTGAAAAAAAAGCGAAAATCTCTGCTGATGAAGTGAACCTAAAGAAATCTAAAGAAATGTAGACAAGTCTCAAGTACTAAAAGTCGGTTTTCTAGCTAGTGATACCTGGCTTGATTTCATGAGTACGCGGGCCCAGTTGAAATTATTGGGCCCAGAAGTATGGGAGTATTCTGTGAAGAAATTGGCGTTGAACCAGAATATATAATTATGTTGGTTCTGGTCTGGAAACTAGAGGCTAAATACAAAGGCTTATTCGCAAAGGAAGAATGGCTAAAAGGAACGACCTTATTAAAATGTGACTGCACAGAGAAGTTACAGGGTAAATTTTATTATCCACGCACTCAGCTGAATAATGACACCACCATGTTGGCCCTTCTACTGAGAAGCAAGTGGCCCTTACTTTCTGCATTTTTTGAGTTTCTAGACCAGTGGGGATTCTGCTTTATGAGCAGAGACCAGTGAAACATGATGTTAGAATTTAGTTAGTCTTTCCATGAGTTCCTTAACCACTATGCTGAAGAGGTCTCCTGGTCCCTTGTCATTAATGATTTTGTGGGGTGGAATTAAATCCATGAGGTAATACATCTATTCTGACAAAAAGCATGAGCTTTCAGATGCCCTAACCTGCTTCATCTTTGCTGAAGCCGTATACTTATTTATAACTTTATTTTTTTTATAAAACTGAAGTTACATGTGAACTTGGATCAGACTGACCGCTGATTTAAAATCTATTAGCACTTGTTTTCAATGTTAAAAAAGTGCATCAGTACTTACTGGGTATGGAAATAATTTTCATGCTAGTTCTTCTATTTAAACCATTAATTCACATGAGGAGGTTTGGCTTCCACCCATCTTAATTAGTTAGAAGCACTGGGAATAACTTTTTGTTTTTGTGTTTGTACTGATGAGTTTCTTGGATGAAAAGAACATTTTTGATTGGCTGACAAGTTTGTTTGTTCTAGATCATAAAACACACTGAAAAGGTTTGCTTTCTTTTGTGGGTTTTTTATTGCTAAACAGCTAAGCTTTTGTTTAAATGTGGGTAGAATTTTTTAATCAGAATATCTTATAAATGCTATGGAGAGTCAGAATCAACAAGTGGACAAAACAATTTCTTAAAAGCTCTCTTGTGTCTGAAATTCTATAGAGCAGTATAGAGTTGGCATCTTGTGTTTTCCACAATAACAATGCCAGAGGGTCCAATGTCAAGTGGGGAAGTGACGTGTGACTTGGTAAATTGGTCATACACTGCAATTTCCCATTGAGCATTTCTGAAAATTCTTAACATTTTAATTGGCAACAGTTTCTATCAAATGGATTGACGATGTGTCTCAAGCATCTCACTAGTTTCTTTTTCATTAGTACACTCATTAAGAGTTTATTTTTTTTTAAATTGGCTATCTTTATTAAAGAGTTTTCCAAAACAAATACAAATAAAATGACCCAACCACCAGTAATGCTAGTGTTACATAATTTTTAGAAGGAAAAACAGAATGGGACGTTGACATATATGCACCACAGTAGTAAAATTGTATAACATTGTAGGACTATTGAAGAAGAAGTGCTATGACACAGAATATATATAACATTAAGGGGTATATATACTAAAATGTGGATTTGAAAAAGTGGAGATGTTACCTATAGCAACCAATCAGATTCTAGTTGTCATTTTGTAGAATGCACTAAATAAATGATAACTAGAATTTGGTTGCTATAGGCAACATTTCCACTTTTTCAAACAAACAGTTTAGTAAATATACCCCTAAGTGTCTGACAGGACTACATCATTTCAGCATAAAGCGAATTGAGATCTAGAAGCCTACCAGACAACAGATAACTTAGGTAAGAAATCTACAGGACCTTAGAGGAGCAAAACAGCATCACCCTCTGGGAGACAGAGCACCAGTCTCGACTGATTCCAACTTAAAATTTTATAGAATTTCTTTAGGGCTCCCCTCCATTTGTACATAAAAGGGTAAATCTAATACATAGTCTAGCAGCCTTAGTGGTAGATTTACTAAAACTTCTAAAAAGCAAAAGTGGAGGTATTGCCCATAGAAACTAATCAAATACTGTCTATCATTTATCTAGTACTTTCTAGAAAGTAATAGCTAGAATCTGATTGGTTGCTATGGGCAACAACTTCACTTTTCCTTTTAGAAGTTCTTGTAAAACCATCCATTAGTCCTGCCCAAAGCCTGTTCCCAATCTTCATCTGTAAAATTCCCCAAATCTCCTCAGACCTACATCACATGGCTGCAAGGCTGTCTGACAGCACGAATGACCGTAAATAGGTATAAACTACTGAGATCAGTGCATGTGCCCCCAACTTCTGAAGGAAGCTCCCACCAATGTCCCATCAGGAGAATTCAGCGCTTAAAGTCCTGCCACCTGTGTGAAATGTGCAAAGTTTACAATTTTGCTATGTATAGTGGCAAATATTTACTACATACTGGTGCAGTCACACATATAGATATATAACTTTGGGCTAAAGGTCACACAATTACAGACTGCTACACACACGGCTGCCATCAGAAATGTGGTTGATGCTGCATGCTTTACAGCATCTGCTATAGCCACTCTTAAAACAGAATTGGAGGTATTAAAATCATACTTGCCAACTCTCCCGGAATGTCCGGGAGACTCCCGCATGTTGGGGGAGTCTCCCGGACTCCCGGAGGAGTATGGCAAAATCCCGCATTTACAGAAATAGGGCCACAATACCGCGATTCTCCGGGAATCGCGGCATTTGGCCCCGCCCCTGACTGTAAAATGACGCGTTTGCGTCATTGCGTCACGGGGGGCGGGTCCAAAATGACGCGATTTTGGAGCCCCGCCCCCCGCACGCCCACCTCCTCCACTGAATCTCCCGGAAAGCAATGGGAGAAAGTCGGCAAGTATGATTAAAATCAGTTTTATCTAATTTGGGCGATAGAATAACTCCATACTTGATGGTTTTATACACATGAATGCAAATATGTTAGACTTCCACAGCACAGTATCTCAGCAGGCTCTCCCTATATATGGGTTGCAACTGTAGCTTCATTATGCTCATTATGTGGAGAACAAAATCAGGAGGAATAATATCAGCCTGAAGGGGCTTACATTACACTTACAGAGACACATAAGTTATTACATATGCAGAGACTGCCTGGAGGCTGAAGCACTACCAGAATTCAGAATTGTTAGAGAGCACAGTGGAATGCACCCTAGAGGTGATGTGAATGACCAAACCAGTTAAATATTTTAAAACTAAACATTTCCTGTTGACTCTAAAAACTACTTCAGTCATGTGACAGGGGGTTGGAGGGGGCGTCACCACAGCCCCACCCCCACTATAAAATGCCGATATTCACGGCATTAAATAGCAGGGAATGGGGATTAATGACACAATTAAGCTCCGCCCCGTCATTCAATGCTGTGAATTTAGGTGAATCCGGGAGGTTTGCCTACTCTTTCGAAAGTCCGGGGGGACTCCCTGAAATTCAGGAGCCTTCTGGGAATTCCGGAAGAGTAAGCAAGTATGCTCTGGGTATGAAGTATGCCCTAAGTCCACTTAATTCTGTAATACAAGAAAGAAATTTGTAATACAATTGGTGTTTCCCTTTCAGACTGCTCGCCAACAAGCAAGTGAATTAGGCCCATTGTAGAATAGAGTGTGTCCCTTACCACAAACTGAAATATATCCAAACTATTTGTATAAGAATAAATTATACTTACAGTTACCTGTCAGCCAGCTTTTAATTTTTATTAATATTTCCCATTTTAGACTACATTTTAATACGAATTGATAAAAATATATTTTAGATGTGTTTTTCTTTAGTCAGGTCACTAAGTATTTGCATATATATTCATTCATATAGATTATTATTATTATTATTAATTTTTATTTATAGGGCGCCACTAGGTGTCCGCGGCGCCGTACAGGGACAAACGAAATTACAATATGAGGTGAGACAGCACAGTACAGTAAACAATAATACAGTAACTCAGTGAGCTCAAGGCACAGCTAGCGGGGCGGGGAGAGGGGAAGGTCTGCCAACAACGGCACCAAGGAGGGAGGGCACGGATGAGAGGGAGACCCCCAGGGGGAAGAGGAGCGAGCGAGAGAGGACGGGAGAAGAGGGTCCTCAAGGAGGAAGGCAGGGAAGCTGGCTAGCAGAGTTAAATGAGGAGAAGACAGGAGGAGAGAAGACCCTGCTCAAAGGAGCATACAATCTAAGGGGTGGGGTAGACTGGCAGAGAGACACAGGGGAGGGAGGGAGAGAAGGAGGAATGGATAGGGGGAGGGGAATGAAGGGGAGGGAAGGCTAGGGGAAGGGGAATGAAGGGGAAGAGTCAGAAGAACAGGTAGGGAGTTAAGTGGGAGACTGGAAAGCTTTAAGAAAAAGGTGGGTTTTTAAACACCATTTGAAGCTGGACAGATTGGGGGAAGTTCTGATGGCAGGAGGGAGCTTGTTCCAGTGGAGGGGGGCAGCGCGGGCAAAGTCTTGGATACGCGCATGGGAGGAGGTGATCAGGGGGGAAGAGAGGCGACGGTCATTGGCCGATCGGAGAGGGCGGGATGGGTAAGTGCTCTACACAAACCTTAAATCATACACTAAACTTATTGCAAAGTATTTTAAACTGCTGTCACCCAACCTAATTCATTCAGGCAAGGATCTGCCTGGCAGGGAAGGCCGTGACAATACCACACATTTAATTAACCAGACACACTTTACTCAAATTTCACTCAATCCCCACCATGGTTTTAGCAATAGATGCAGAGAAAGAATTTGACAAAATCAGTTAGTCCGTCCTACATGGAAGTTATTTTGGTCTGCAGGAAGGGTTATGGCACTGTACAATGATCTTGTGGAGTGGAGCAGAGTAAATGACCAGCGTTCCAAAACATTTAATATATCAAACATGGCTGTACCCTCTTTCATTTTCTTTCATATTTTTACTATGTGTATGGAAGTACTTACGTCACATATTACATGTAACCCTGATATCCTGTATTATACAGGGCCCTCTTAACAACATTTGGGGCCCCCGGGCAAAGCAGTGCACCGGGGCCCCTATATATATATAAAAAATAAATAAATTAATATATATATGGGCCCTGCAGCCCAGGGGGTCCCGTCAGAGCCAGTGAGAGAAAAAAAGTTCCTGTAAAAAAGAAGAAAATACTTACCTTGCTCTCAGCTGGCGATCCGGCTCCCTCCCTGGTCTCCTCCTCTGTGCTGCGCTCCGCAATGGATGTCGGGCGGGGTGATGATGTCACGCCCGACATGCACTGCGAGCGCCGCCAGCTGAGAACAAGGTAAGTATTTTCTTCTTTTTTTTTAGGAACTTTTTTTTTTTAGCTGCCTCTGACGGGCCCCCTGGGCTGCAGGGCCCCCGGGCACCTGCCCATCGTGCCCTATGGAAGAGACGGCCCTGGTATTACACTGTATTACATTAGGGAAAGGGATAGCATATGCTAGCTAATCAAATGTAATCCTAGTTTGACATAACAACTTAGACCTCGGTTGACAGGTTTTGCACTTTGTCCCATTTGAAATAGTAATATGGCCAAATCTAAAGGCTATACACATCTCACTCTCCCGACCTCAAGTTGGAGAATAAGAAATTTTTTTGGACACAAGTGGCAACATACACGTGTTCCATATTTGAGGGTGCTTATTGCACGTGATTTGACATTAAAATATTTTGTACGATTATACACTGCTGTTCGTACAGACATGGCCTTCTGAAGACTGTGCCACATCTGTGCCTGGGTTGGATAGGTATCTTAAAAATGAATGTGTTCTACACTCTGATCCAGCATTCTTTAGGGCCAAATTTGATTTGGACCTTGGTGTCCAATGTTCCCTAGAACAATGGGTTACGATGGGTTACAGTATGCCACTTTTTTAACTTAAGTTCACATATCTCAAAAACACATTTTGGTACAAATGCCCAGCAGAATATATTCACCGTGGTTCTCCTTCTCTTTGTGAGAATCAGTTAGGATCACCTTTACATATCTGGTGAGATTGCCCTAAACGCTCTAAGTTCTGCTCTATTTTTCACTACCCTATTTGCCATTTCATCTGTATAAAAAATTCCAATAACATGTTTATTATGTTGTATTGAAAGGTCTGTCTCCAAACACTGCTCCTGACAATATTTGTTACCCAGCATAGTGTTTTTCTATACTTAAATCTGCAATAAAGTAGGGATGAGCGGGCTCGGATATCTGAAATCCGAGCCCACCCGAACCTTGCCGTTCCGAGACAGATCCGGGTATTCCCGCCAATTGCAAAACTGAAAGCGAGGCTCCGAGTCATAATCCCGTTGTCGGATCTCGCGATACTCGGATTCTATAAATTCCCAGCTGGCCACCGCCATCTTCACTCAGGCATTGATCAGGGTAGAGGGAGGTTGTGTTAGGTGGTCCTCTGCCCTGCTATATCCTGTGCTGTGCTGTGCTGTGCTGTGCTCAGTCCAGTGGTGCTGTGTCCTGTGCTCTGTCCTTCTGAGTTCAGTGGTGATGCTGGGTCCTGTGCTGTGTCCTGTTCAGTCCAGTGGTGCTGTGTCCTGTGCTCTGTCCTTCTGAGTTCAGTGGTGCTGCTGGGTCCTGTGCTGTGTCCTGTTCAGTCCAGTGGTGCTGTGTCCTGTGCTCTGTCCTTCTAAGGGCATTGTTATTTCCCCATTATTCCCAAGTTCTAAAAAATGTAAAAAAAAGTTATAAAAAAAATTAAAAAAAATAATTATAAAAAAAAGAAATTAAAAAAAAATATCCAAAAACAATCCTGCAGTATAAGTCCATTGGTACTGCAATATTACGAAGTTCACTGATTCAGCAGTATAAGTCCAGTGGTACTCTCCTGTGCCGCATATAATTTTTAAAGGCTTTGCCGAGTGTGTGTGGCTTAGGGGTACGCTCTCTTGTGCTACATATAATGGAAAACAAAAATTTGGAGGATAAAGCTGCGAGGAAAAAGCTCAGTTTTCCTAAAAGACCCGCTGGCGGGGATGCTGATAACATCTGGTCCGGACTGAAGGACCTGCCAATCATTGCAGACATGTCTACTGTTGCTGCATTGGATGCTGTCACAATGGAAAAAATGGTGGAGGATTATTATGCTGACACCATCCAAATAGACATGTCAGACAGTCCATATTGTTACTGGCAGGAAAAAAAGGCAGTTTGGAAGCCCCTGTACAAACTTGCTCTTATTTACCTGAGTTTTCCCCCCTCCAGTGTGTACTCGGAAAGAGTTTTTAGTGCAGCGGGGAACCTGGTCAGTGAGCGGCGAAGGAGGTTGCTTCCTCAGAACGTTGAAAAAATGATGTTCATAAAAATGAATTATCAATTCCTCAATCAAGTACAGCACTGCCCTCCAGATAGTACAGAGGGACCTGTGGTTGTGGAGTCCAGCGGGGACGAATTGATAATGTGTGATGAGGAGGAAGTACACACTGTAGGGGGAGAGGAATCAGAGGTTGAGGATGAGGACGACATCTTGCCTCAGTAGAGCATGTTTAGTCTGTACAGGGAGAGATGAATAGCTTTTTTGGTGTGGGGGCCCAAACAAACCAATCATTTCAGCCAAAGTTGTTTGGTAGGCCCTGTCGCTGAAATGATTGGTTTGTTAAAGTGTGCATGTCCTATTTCAACAACATAAGGGTGGTCATAAGGCCCAAGGACAATTCCATCTTGGAATTTTTTTTTTTGCATTATATGACCAATCAACAGTCGTTTGCCATTTTCAAAAAGTAAAACCAAATTGCAACAAATTCAAGAAATTAAACCAAAAGTAAAATGCCCTGTCATAATTTAAAACAAGAGGTATTGTCGTGCTCTAGAACTACTGTATTGTTGTTTATATTTTATAAACACTACACTTGAAAGCTTGAGTCTTTCAATGAAAAAGTAACTCTCCATTGCACGAATATTTGCAACAGGGACAATTTTAGGGTTATGAAAGTCAACAAATAACACTTCGACGCTGTCTGTCTTTATAAACACTACACTTGGAAGTTGGAGGAGGTATTGTGGCCCCGGCACCAAATTTACTACCGGGGCCACTCCACTGTGCAGTCCATATTTAGGTGTATTAAAAATTAAACAACGGTGACAGTTGATGCCCAATTTTTAAATTATATTGTTGGCGCTGTAAAAAATTGTGTTCCGGGCACACCACACTACGCAGTCCATACCCTTTTTTGGTGGAATTCTGACCCGTGGAGGGTTTTTTAATTATATTGTGGCCTCGGTACCAAATTGTGTACCGGGGCCACCACATTACGCAGTCAAGAAAGATAGATGCGTATCATTAGATAAAGTACATTCTGTGTTGTGGGGCAAATCGAAAAATATTCAAAATGCACTGTCATTATCAAAAACAAGAGGTTTTGACACGCTGAAACTCCAACATGTATATGATGGAGAGGATGGAGGAGCAGCTGTATGTGCAGTGTAATGCAGACCTGTTGAAGGTTTTCTCTATATTTTTTATTGTGGTGGTCAGTGCCCACTACTCTACGCAGTCCAGATACTATTTTTGGGTGTAATTCAGACCTGTTGAAGGTTTTCTCTATATTTTTTATTGTGGTGGCCAGTGCCCACTACTCTATGCAGTCCAGATACTATTTTTGGGTGTAATGCAGACCTGTTGAAGGTTTTCTATATATTATATTGTGGTGGCTAGTGGCCAGTCCTCTACGCAGTCCAGATACTATTTTTGGGTGTAATTCAGACCTGTTGAAGGTTTTCTCTATATTATATTGTGGTGGCCAGTGGCCAGTCCTCTACGCAGTCCAGATACTATTTTTGGGTGTAATTCAGACCTGTTGAAGGTTTTCTCTATATTTTTTATTGTGGTGGCCAGTGCCCACTACTCTACGCAGTCCAGATACTATTTTTGGGTGTAATTCAGACCTGTTGAAGGTTTTCTCTATATTTTTGATTGTGGTGGCCAGCGTCCACTACTCTATGCAGTCCAGATACTATTTTTGGGTGTAATGCAGACCTGTTGAAGGTTTTCTATATATTATATTGTGGTGGCTAGTGGCCAGTCCTCTACGCAGTCCAGATACTATTTTTGGGTGTAATTCAGACCTGTTGAAGGTTTTCTCTATATTATATTGTGGTGGCCAGTGGCCAGTCCTCTACGCAGTCCAGATACTATTTTTGGGTGTAATTCAGACCTGTTGAAGGTTTTCTCTATATTTTTTATTGTGGTGGCCAGTGCCCACTACTCTACGCAGTCCAGATACTATTTTTGGGTGTAATTCAGACCTGTTGAAGGTTTTCTCTATATTTTTGATTGTGGTGGCCAGCGTCCACTACTCTATGCAGTCCAGATACTATTTTTGGGTGTAATGCAGACCTGTTGAAGGTTTTCTATATATTATATTGTGGTGGCCAGTGGCCAGTCCTCTACGCAGTCCAGATACTATTTTTGGGTGTAATTCAGACCTGTTGAAGGTTTTCTCTATATTATATTGTGGTGGCCAGTGGCCAGTCCTCTACGCAGTCCAGATACTATTTTTGGGTGTAATTCAGACCTGTTGAAGGTTTTCTATATATTATATTGTGGTGGCCAGTGGCCAGTCCTCTACGCAGTCCAGATACTATTTTTGGGTGTAATTCAGACCAGTTGATGGGTTTTTAATTATATTGTGGGGAACACTCCTCTACGCAGTCCAGAAAGATACCTCGTTGCAACGTTTTGTACTGAAAAAAAAAAATATTGTGAGGTGTTAGGTGTTTAGAATAGCCTTTAAATTAGTGGAAATTATTGTTATTGAATGTTATTGAGGTTAATAATAGCATAGGAGTGAAAATAAGCCCAAAAACTTGATTTTTACACTTTTTAGTTTTTTTTCAAAAAAAATCCGAATCCAAAACCTTAAATCCGAACCAAAACCTTTCGGCAGGTGTTTTGCAAAACAAATCCGAACCCAAAACATCGCGAAAATCCGGATCCAAAACACAAAACACGAGACCTCAAAAGTCCCCGGTGCACATCCCTACAATAAAGAGAGAACAGTGAAAAAAGTAGTAACAGACATGTTATTTATATGTCTTGTACATACTTGACTTCAATTAGAGTTGGGCATATATCAATTTATGTGGCATGAATATATACATTTCCATACAGTGCATGCTCACCAAAATGCATCTGTATCTAGATTTGTGAGTATTTTAGACTTATAGCTCCTTACACCTGGAGAGACGGGCAAGCGTTAGACGAGTAAGAGCATGTTAATGCAATTGAAACATGGTTCCAGGAGATGTCACAAAATTAGAAATGGATGCATCCCCAGATACCGCTATTAGGAGGCCTATGTTTTGCAGGAACAGGTGTAAAGATAGGCAATGATGATGATGATTACAGTACCAGCAGCAGCACTGTCTGAGATTACAGTACTTAATAAATAGAGCTAATAGTGCTTAATAAATTAGAATCACAGTTAAATTATATCAAGCTGCAGCCATTTATTCACATTACTTATTTGTAATTTCTATTTGGACTACTGCAGGAAAGAAGATTCACATTTCATTTTTAAAGAGGTAAACAACACATGTGGATGTGTTTGCGTTTAAAAAATATTTTGTATGGAAAAAGCAGCTTTCACATTTATTAATAACACTGTCAAAACACTATTCTCTATCTTGTGTATATGACACGTCATTACATTGTATTGTGTAAAAATAGGGTAATGCAATTTGTACATTTACTACCAACACTGTTGAGTCATATCCTTATGCTATTAATAAGTGTAAGTATACACATATGTATGCCCGAGATATGCCTGATGCACATATACTGCAATTTTGGAGTTGAACTATCTGGAGATATGTGTGACTCAAAATATAGACATAAGTAGATTTTGCAACAAAATATGTATTGAAGATGAGCGGGCTCGGATTTCGGTAATCCGAGCCCACACGAACAGTGCGGATCCGACGGGATCCGAGCACTGTTCGGGTACTTCCGGCCGCCAAATCAATCCAAAACGAGGCTATATTCCTTGCTCGCGGCCGCCATCTTCATTCTGCCTGCGATCACTGAAGAGGGAGGTTGTTTAGGAGCCCCTGTCCTGCTTAGTTATTTTCAGTGGTTATTTGGGAGATCCTGTGCTCTGTCCTGCTGATCAGTTTAGTGGTGTTTTGTCCAGTGCTCTGTCCTGCTGAGTCCAGTGGTGCTTTGTTCAGTGCTCTGTCCTGTTGAGTCCAGTGGTGGTGTGTCCTGTGCTCTGTTCTGCTAAGGCCATTGTTATTTAAAAATTATTAAAAAGTTTAAAAAAAAAAAAATATTAAAAAAATATACAAAAATAATTTTAAAAAAATATAAAAAAACTATAAAAAAAGTCTATAAAAATTTCTACTGCAATATATGAATAGGTTCACTGTTCCTGCAGTCAAGAAATATTAGTACTGCAATATATAAAAATACGTTCACTGTTGCTGCTGTACCAAAAATTAGGTACTGCTATTTCAAACTACGTTCACTGTTGCTGCTGTACCAAAAAATAGGTACTGCAATTTCAAACTACGTTCACTGTTGCTGCTGTACCAAAAAATAGGTACTACTATTTCAAACTACGTTCACTGTTGCGGCTGTACCAAAAAATAGGTACTGCTATTTCAAACTACGTTCACTGTTGCTGCTGTACCAAAAATTAGGTACTGCTGTATAACTCCAGTCCAGTGGTACTCTCCTGTGCCGCAGATAATTTGTAAAGGCTTTGCCGAGTGTGTGTGGCTTAGGGGTACGCTCTCTTGTGCTGCATATAATGGAGTACCAAAATTTGGAGGATAAAGTAGTGAAAGATCAAGAACCACTTCCTCCTAATGCTGAAGCTGCTGACACTAGTCATGACATAGACGATGAAATGCCATCAACGTCGTCTGCCAAGGGCGATGCCCAATCTCCTAGTAGAGGGCATGTAAAATCCAAAAAGACAAAGTTCACTATAATTAGAAAAAAAAGAAAATTGAAATCATCTGAGGAGAAACGTAAACTTGCCAATATGCCATTTACGACACGGAGTGGCAAGGAACGGCTTAGGCCCTGGCCCGTGTTCATGACTAGTGGTTCAGCTTCACCCAAGGATCTAAGCCCTCCTCCTACCCCCCCCCCTCAAAAAAAAAATAAAAAGAGTTATGCTGTCAGCAACAACACAGCAAACAACTCTGCCTTCTAAAGAGATGTCATCACATATCCCCAAGGCGAGTCCAAGGGTGTTTGTGGTTGCGAAGCCTGACCTTCCCATCACTGTACGGGAAGAGGTGGCTCCTTCCACCATTTGCAGCATGCCCTCTGCATATGCTGGAAGGATCACCCACAGTCCAGTTACAGATTTGGCTAATGAAGGTGTTAATGTTGTACACCGGGAGGAGGATATTGATGTAGCTGGTGCTGAGGAGGAACTTGACGAGGAGGATGTTGATGTGGTTATCTTAAATGAGGCACTAGGGGGGGAAACAGTTGTTGTCCATGGGATGAAAAAGCCCATCGTCATGCCTGGGCAGAAGACCAAAAAATCCACCTCTTCAGTCTGGAGTTATTTCTATCCCAATCCGGACAACAAATGTATGGCCATATGTACCTTATGTAAAGCTCAAATAAGCAGGGGTAAGGACCTTGGCCACCTAGGGACATCCTCCCTTATACCTCACCTGAAGAACCTTCATAATTCAGTGTTTAGTTCAGGACCTGTGGCTAGGACCGTCAGCAGTCCAGGGACACCTAAATTCCTTGGTCCTGTTGTATACACACCAGCAACACCCTCCTCGTCAACTTCCTCCACGATCTCCATCAGAGATAGTCCTGCAGGCCATGTCACCGGCATGAATGAGTCCTCTTCAATCCGGGATTCTTCTGGAGGATCCTGCAGCGGTACACCTACTACTGCCACTGGTGCTGTTGCTGCTGGTAGTCAGTGATCTTCCCAGAGGGGGAAGTCATAAGAACGCTACGTCTTTTACCAAACAGTTGACCGTCCAACAGTCGTTTGCCATGAGCACGAAGTACGACAATAGTCATCCTATGGCAAAGCGGATAACTGCGGCCGTAACAGCTATTTTGGTGTTAGACGTGCGTCCGGTGTCCGCCATCAGTGGAGTGGGAATTAGACGGTTGATGGAGGTATTGTGTCCCCGGTACCAAATCCCGTCGAGATTCTACTTCACTAGGCAGTCCAGAAATATTAGTACCAGAGATTAAACTACGTTCACTGTTCCTGCAGTCCAGAAATATTAGTACCAGAGATTAAACTACGTTCACTGTTCCTGCAGTCCAGAAATATTAGTACCAGAGATTAAACTACGTTCACTGTTCCTGCAGTCTAGAAATATTAGTACCAGAGATTAAACTACGTTCACTGTTCCTGCAGTCCAGAAATATTAGTACCAGAGATTAAACTACGTTCACTGTTCCTGCATTCCAGAAATATTAGTACCAGAGATTAAACTATGTTCACTGTTCCTGATTGGTTTGTTAAAGTGCGAATGTCCTATTTCAACAACATCAGGGTGGGTGGGAGGGCCCAAGGACAATTCCATCTTGCACCTCTAGCAAACTCTTGCAAACTGCCATCGTGTCTGCCACTGCAGTGCCACTCCTAGATGTGCCACGTGTTTGTGCCGCCCACTTGTGTCGCTTAGCTTAGACATCCAGCTACCTCGGTGCAACCTTTTGGACTAAAAACAATATTGTGAGGTGTGAGGTGTTCAGAATAGACTGAAAATTAGTGGAAATGAATGTTATTGAGGTTAATAATAGTGTAGGAGTGAAAAAAAAAATATATGAATTTTAGCACTTTTCATGCTTTTTTAAAAAAAAAATCAGAACCCAAAACCCAAAATCAGAACCAAAACCTTTTGTGGGATGTTTTGGCAAGACAAATCAGAACCCAAAACCTCAAGCTAATCAGAACCCAAAACCCCAAAAGTGGCCGGTGCACACCCCTAATATGTATGCGTAGGTAAGCATATGTATGCGCATAATGTGCAAAATCTAAATGAGAGCCACCATGTGTATGATTTTTTATATGGAAGACTACAAAGTAACAATTCATATGCCACATAAGACAAGGGTTGAATTTCTTCCAAAAAAAATAAATATTTAAGCATATGGCCCATACAAGTGATAATATACATATGTGTCCATGCAGATTTGTGTAATTCTGACCATTACGCCAGCTTATGCATGTTGTTCTAATGTAGGCTGAATATAGTAATGGTGTGTTTGTGAACAGATGCAGACCAGGACAGAGACACGTATGTGCTCGTGAAACCTGTATTAATGGCAGGTGTTAGGGGCAGGTTCAAATAGCGGATGATGATAATGACGGTCCCCAGCACTAGCGAACCGCAGGCATATATTATACTTTTGGGTGCTGGAGTAAGTGTGAAACCTTTTGTGGTCTGATGTTGAAGTCACTTACCTGGGAAACATGATGTGATGTGGTTCCTCACTCGCTGTTGCCCTCCGCTTCTGCCCTGGCTATGCCATGGGTGTTCCATTATGCATAATTACCAGCTGCATATCCAGAGTTGCTAGGTGGAGTAGTTCCACCTATTCTAGGAATACTCTCACTCACAGATGTCACACAATGGGTATACTTCAGAGATTCATGCTCACATTCCAGAAATGGTTGACTAACATTGCACCCTTGCCACGGTGCACCCCATTCCACAAAAGGATCCTCTTACTCCAGCACCACTGCTGCTGCTGCTACCACATTACTTTAAATTTCATCCCAATATCCAGGGACCTTTCAATTGTTAGGGAACACATTGCTGTTACTTGTGTAATTACATGGACAGCTACACTGGCAGATCCCAAAAATGTATCTCAAAAGTCAGGGCATCACTTGCTATACCAGTTACCACAGGACTCCATCTACTTCTCACTGTGGCATTCCTTTCCTCCATAGCAGCCAATTGCCCAGTTGCAGCCACCCTCTCTCAAAGTATGGGGACACTTTACAAGGGGACTCTCACTCTCATGACATGTGGCTTCCAAACAATCCCACTCACCCCTTCCACCGGTTTCTCTCTCCTTCAATGTCTCACTTGCAGGCACTGTCATCCAAAGAGGCTTAAATCTTTCTGAGACCTTTGCTGTTAGAGACTCCTCCCCTCTTCTCTACACTTGTCCCAGTGCAGCTCTCATACACTGCTTCTTCTTGGTGTACCTGTGTAGGAGATCCACCTGCTGCGCCCTCACAGCAACAGCAGCGCACCCGCTCACTAAACTGTGGCTCTTTGTACTCACTCAGTGTACTGAAAGACCAAGCAGTACCAGTATAGCTTTGGAAACACAAACAGTACTGCGGTGCAAGTAGATGATATTTACAAATGTAATATGGGAGGAATGGAGGAGTACATGAACATACGCACATATAATATCCTGAATAGACTACAGGTTTCACAACATTTATCAATGCTATTATGTATGTTAAGATGTACATAGTGCTAACTACAGACATCTACCATTCCATAATATATTGAATATATAATATATTTAAGACAGAAATTTAATGGTATCAATAGAAGCTAAAAAGTCTGATTGCTGTCCTTAGGGGAAATTCAGTCATTGTGGAGACCTGCTGGGAATTGTAGTGAAGCATAGACCCCTAAAGCTGTGTTTCTGAGACATAATAGGTTAAGAAAAAAATGTGTATGTGACAGAAATATGATGTGATAGAGTGCTTGCAGTTTTGAAGTTCTTTTGAAAACGTGTGGTTACATATTTGTAAGTTGTTCCTTTTAAACAAAGTATGCCTCTGATCATCCACAATGTATATTGAAGTCCAGTCATGTTTCCTCCACAGAAGTCTGCCCCTGTTAGCCTACTAAGAATTCACTGAACAATGATTTCAAATGCCAGCCCCAGAATAAAGAATAAAGTCCCCTCCACACCTTTCTACTCAATTATTAATAAAAATAAATCATACTTACTAGAACAGGGGTGGCCAACCAGTTGGAGCCTAAGAGCCAAGAAATATCTATAGATACAACAAAGAGCCAAATTTATATTTTAAATATGTGTGCATAATCATATACACAGTATAAGCATGCACCATACATACTGTACACACATACATTGAAAATATAACTTAATTTACAATATACTGCTAAGTTAAAAAGAAGATAGAAAATATCCAACATTGCCAAATTGTTCAGAATAATCATCAAATCAGCACAGCTCTGCACTGCACAGCTCGTACCTTGCTGTTGTGTCCAGTGCAGGAGGGTTCAAAGGGTACTTATAGTCTCATTACAGTAGCTCACACTGTTTCTGTATCTACAATCGCTGTGGAGAGAACTGTTGAAGTGGGTGGAAAAAAAGTCATAAATGGCCAACTCGGACCTCTTCACATTCTCTTTAGAATTCCCCACATGCCCCTTACATGCACTTAAGCCTCCCCACATGTCACTAGACCTCTCCACATGCCATCAAATGTTCTCGGCCCGTTACTCTTCTCGCTCTATACCTCCTCCCATGGTGCTCTCATCTCCTCCTTTGGTCTTCAGTATCACCTTTATGCTGATGACATTCAGCTCTACATCTCTTCTCCTGATCTTTCTTCCACCCTCCTCTCTCGTGTATCTGACTGTCTCTCCGCCATCTCCTCCTGGATGTCTGCTCGCTTTCTCAAAAGTAATATCTCTAAAACGGAACTTATTGTCTTTCCTCCACCCAGACTGCCATCCCACCATGACCTCTCTATTGTCATCAATAATACCACCATCTCCTCTGTCACCCAACTCCGCTGCCTGGGTGTCACCCTCGACTCCTCTCTCTCTTTTGCTCCCCACATCCATTCCCTTGCCCAAACCTGTCGCTTCCAACTACGCAACATCGCCCGCATCCGTCCCTTTCTCTCACAGGACGCCGCCAAAACTATCATCCACGCACTCATCATCTCCCGCCTCGATTATTGTAACCTCCTCCTCACGAGCCTCCCCCACTCCCGTCTCTCCCCCCTCCGCTCTATACTCAATGCGGCCGCTAGACTCAACTTCCTCTCACGCCGCTCCTCCTCAGCCTCCCCACTCTGCCTCTCCTTACACTGGCTTCCCTTCCCCTATAGAATCCTCTTCAAGCTCCTCACCACCACTTACAAGGCTCTCTCCCACTCTACCGCCCCCTACATCTCTAACCTCCTCTCCATTCACACTCCTGCCCGCTCCCTGCGCTCAGCCAATGATCGCCGCCTCTCCTCCACTCTCATCACCTCTTCCCACTCCAGAATCCAGGACTTTTCCCGGGCAGCTCCCCTTCACTGGAATGACCTCCCTCGTTCCATCCGTCTCTCTCCTACTCTGTGCTCCTTCAAACGTGCACTGAAAACTCACCTCTTCCGTAAAGCTTACCAACCATCCACTTAACCTCCTCTCCTCCTCCACTCGCTCTCCCGTCTCTCTTTTGGCTCCCCTTGTGCCTGTTCTGTCCAACCTCCCTTAGGATGTAAGCTCACGTGAGCAGGGCCGTCTTCCCTCCTGTCTCCTCACCTGTTCTTCTACTCCTTGCTTATTGTATTACCCTGTGTGGAGCTTTTGAAGTATTGGTATTTTTGTTTATTGTTCTGTACTGTTTTACCCTGTATAGTCCACAGTTAGTTATTTGTTAGGCGCTACGGATACCTTGTGGCGCCTAACAAATAAAAGATAATAATAATAATAATCAAATCTACCCACATGCCTTTATACCTCACCACATGCTTCTTACATACCCAACACCCTCCCCACATGCAACCTGATCTAACCATGAGTCCCTTAATTGCCATCAGACCTCCCCACATGTCCCATACATGCCAATCAGCCTCCCCACATGTCATGAGATCTACCCACATTCCTCAAATACACCAATCAAACCTCCACACAAGCCAATATATCTCCCCAAATACCATCAGATTTCCTTAAATGCCCATCAGCCTTTCACCTGCCCCTAACTTACCTGTCACACTTCCTACACAGACGCTGAGCCCCTGCATAGGAAAGAGGGAGAGTAGACTACACGCACTCCTCCTCCTCCTTCCCTCATTAGATTACCTGTGATAGCTTGACTTCCCTGCGTTATGCAGCAGAGATCACATGACCTGGACTGATTACTGTTTGTTTGACCTGCCAATTCTACAGCAACCGAGTATGCAGACGCGTTGTTGCAACCCAATTGTGGATGTAAATTCTGACTGATTAGTCAGGTCATGCGGAATGGGAGCACCAGGCACCCTGCTCAGGAAAGCCACTTAATACAGCCTTCAGTAGACTTTCAGCCAAGCAGTCAGGTGTTTCCAAATTTGCATCTGTGCTCGGGTGATACTCCGGGCTAACCAGCCTGGAGCCACAATTCTAAAGAGCGCGAGTTGGCCATCACTGCTCTGGAATAACCAATGCACCAGCTGAATGTCAGTTATTACAATAAAGAATAGTTTCTGGAAAGAATAAGATAAAATTAAAATTTAAGTGCTTACCAAAGCAAAAAATGGATATGCTGGAAAAAGGGATGACTGGTACACCTAATACACATTTATTCAGTAATAATGTTATGTGGCAGGTTATGTTTGACAATGGTGGAAATACCTCTTCCATGAATACTGCCTTTCCCCCCACATTTGGTTCTCGCTATTTATACATTTAATTTCAATATACTTATTAAAATGTGATCTTGTCTTCACACTTTCCTAATTTGTATCATTCAATTTGATTTAAAAAAAAATCCAATAAATGCAATCCTAATAACCGTATAAAGCATTGTGCAACTTAACTATATTTCTGCAGTATATTGCCTAATTATATATTCTCAGTTATTAACCAAGTATCAGTTTTGTCATGTGCCCTAACAGAACATTTTCAAGCCAAAAACTGTCTTTTTAATTTTTCACACCATTTCTTAGATGTCCCAGATGTCAAAAAAACAATTTGGTTTTGTCTCTTCTACAGTCATCCTCTCCTCCTGGAATTTTCAAGCACTGCAAAGCCCACGGTTACCATAGGAACATCATCCTTCATGACCTGATGTTATCTTAAACACATGTGAGTGTAAGTTGGGGTTCTACACATAACAATCATTAAAGGAACAAATATTTATATACGTTACTGAAAAAGTCTTTAAACACAAATTAGTAATAGAGGCAATGGTATATAGTAAAATAATTGTTTTAAGTGCTTTGGAAAGACTGCAAGTACAATAAAATTCTCAGTACAAAGATGGCTAAATCAATACTAGATTTCAATGTATTTGTTATTTTTACTTACTTTTCTTCCACAGGTTAATCCCTTATGTACTATGTCATAATTCTTATTTGTCTTTCATCTGAAAATATGAAGATATATGTTTCTTTTATCTTGTTTGTCAGGTGCAATGATGATGGAAAAAATCAATAGTTTTTTGTTTTATGTTGTCTGTTTGTTCAATGAGTCAAATTGAACAATATGACATCTACCTATAAGTTTTAATGCAATTAAAAAAATAATGTTATTAAGAACTGTGGATTAATTTGTTGACTTTTGGGTTGAAAAGAAGTTCCAGAACAGTGTTCCAGCACAAATGTAAACCCTATTTAGAACATTTTCTTTTACTAGTGTTCTTTTTATGATGTTTGCAGAAAAAAACATCAAAGTCCTGCAAGGACAGATATAAATATACCACTGGATAGTATCATCCTCAAAAACATACAGTCAAGCTGGAACATGGGTAGGAGCACTGATGTATTAAATTGGCAAATTGACAATATATTAACTATAGTTGACATTTATATTCCTTTTTTTGACCTCAGTATGGAAACATCTGATGCATAATTTAAGCAAAATAATAAAACAAATAAATACTATACATATAATCCATAATGTAGCACAGATTAATTCAAAATAAAGCTAACACTACACAATACAGAAATTATCCCATTTTCTGTACAAAACGTTTCTAAGTCTCAGATGGCTCACATGCGATACAAAGTGTTTTCTCTATTGGCTAGTCTACAGTATAAACCCCATTCTTTGGTGTTTAATGTCCAATACAGAATCCATTTACTTTTCATATTTTGTGCAATACAGAGACAAGTCCCTGTGTGATGGCGTTTCTCTTGTATGCTACCGCTGGGTCAATTGTCTGCCTTGTACTCCTGTAGCCAATTAAACTTCTTTGCAGAACAGAAAACAGAGCTTTATCATCATGTAGTAACAAAAAACTAATAGCAACTCCAGGAACTAATGAGATAGTCAGGTCCTGTGGTATCACACACATGGCTTAATAAAGTCACAAACACATCCTGGTTAAGAGGTATCACAGTGTCCATCAGAGTATCCAATTCTGGTCACTGCAAAGCTTATGCCTATTTTTAAAAGTGTCTCATATATATATATATATATATATATATATATATATATATATATATATAATAAATATATGCTTTACTTTATAATTTTACAACTGAAAATACATAGCAAGGAAGTATCAACAGGCAAAATATAGAGGTTGCTGATTCTGTTCTTTTCCCTTGTAAGCCACAGAATAATCAATATATTTTAAATAGTTGTAGACAAGTAGACAAGACAAGTATGTAAAATCAAATAGAACATAGGAGCAAGGGAAGAGGATGTAAGCGCAAGGTAAGGTTTCGAAGCACAGAAAAGGAAGTATGTTCCAGGGGTGTAATGTTACTCACTTCAGAGTCTGGAAAAGTTGTGGATAGCCCATTTTTAAGGTGACCAATAAGATTAATACGTAGACAATTCCTTGACCTCCAGCTGTTGATACCATATGGCACAGAACTCTTGTAAGACTTCAATTATTGTCTGTAATTTCAAAATCTATGTGACCGAACCACTCCACAATGGAGGGAGATGAGGGGGAATTCTAATGGACAGGGACAAGCTTTTTTAGTATTGTTTAGATGCTGCAGGAGGGAGCTCTTATAAATGGAGATGGGAACATTAGAAAGAGAGAGGAGCCAAAACTCAGGGTTGGATGATGCAGCTGCCCATGTTAACATTTTCTGAAAGGTGTATTACTGCTATTACTGCTTGTCAATATGGGGTGATTTTGGTGCAGCCCTGATATATGAAAGAAATTACCCATAGCAGAATTGCATCTCCAGCAGGAGAGAGGAACATTGGGTAAAAATTAATATGTAGCATGTCAGGTGTTCTGTACCATCTTGACAGAATTTTATATTGTGTCTCCACCAGTGAGACACTGAGTGAAGAGGCATGTGGCATTTGAAATATTTTGAACCATTCACTGTGTAGTAGAGTTCTAGGTGTGGAGGTGTCCCCGAAGAAGACCCCCGCCAACGCTGTGTCCCTGGAGGGACAGAAGATGCCTCTGGAGCCGGTGCCCGTAAAGAGGGCGAAGATGTCCGCCATCGCTGTGCCCCTGGAGGGGCTGAAGAGGTCCATGATGGTGCCCAGCAGGAAGAAAGAAGAGGAGAAGAACTTACCCGTCCATCGATCCAGCGGCGGTGAGTATGACTTTCTTCCTGCAGGTCCTGTGCGCAGGGGAAGGACGAAGTCTCCGATGAATGGGAAGACGAAGAAGTCTTCGAGTGGAAGGATGAGGAAGCCTTCCATCAATGGTCTCAAAAGAAGTCGGAGTCTGGAGGGAAGGATCGGCAGAGCCTGCTGACTGTTGGATCGCAGGTGATCGTCCCGTCCAAGCAAGATTCGCGACAGGAATACCCGCGACAGCCGGATGCTGGAGCCGGGGTATTGGAGACGTCGGATACGTCAGACGACTTGTCCGTGGCTGTGGAAGAGTTGGTCCCTGAAGACGAAGGGAGAACTGAGCAGACCCTCCATGGGGAAGAGTTGTATCCGGAGACATGTGAAGATGTCTGCCCGGTGGTACCTGAAAGGGTGGAAGCCATCAGTACCCCGGAAGAGAGAGCCGCTGAAGAAGTACTGCCTGAAGGAGACGGTACTTTAGAGAGCGCAGCTGGAGAGTGGTGGATGTTGTCACCTTCCAAAGAAGCTTCCCGCACAACCGAAGAGGTATCGGACGAATGGGCGGTTCCGGCAGGCGCCGAGGAAGAGACCCCCTGGATACCGACTTCGGGCGAGGAGTTTGCCAGGATGGTGTGGATCCTGCGCGAGAGGGCCTTACCGCAGAGGATCCGATGGACGCGAGTCAGGGATGCCGGTAAGCGACCCTTGGAGGTGGACGTAGAGGAGAAGACGTTGATTGTGGGGACCACAATGGAAGAAGGCGGCGGAAATGTGGAGGTGTCCCCGAAGAAGACACCCACCAGCGCTGTGTCCCTGGAGAGACAGAAGATGCCTCTGGAGCCGGTGCCCGTGAAGAGGGCGAAGATGTCCGCCAGCGCTGTGCCCCTGGAGGGGCTGAAGAGGTCCCTGATGGTGCCCAGCAGGAAGAAAGAAGAGGAGAAGAACTTACCCGTCCATCGATCCAGCGGCGGTGAGTATGACTTTCTTCCTGCAGGTCCTGTGCGCGGGGGAAGGACGAAGTCTCCGATGAATGGGAAGACGAAGAAGTCTTCGAGTGGAAGGATGAGGAAGCCTTCCATCAATGGTCTCAAAAGAAGTCGGAGTCTGGAGGGAAGGATCGGCAGAGCCTGCTGACTGTTGGATTTTGTCAGAAAGAGTCCGGCGGCGGAGAGAGAAGGACGTCGTGGGACGTCCAGAGAGGAAGAAGACCAGAAGCGGCGGAGATCGTCGGCAGGGAGCCCTTGTAAGGGCTGAGAGTGCCCCCGCCTCCAGAGAAGGCAGAAGACCCGCGCCGAACAGGAGAAGAGGCGCCGCCGGCTGGAGGGTCTGGAAGACCCGGAGAAAGAAGGCAGAAGACGGCGTGGCAAGTTGAGATTCCTGCACAGAGCAGGTAAATAGCCTCAATGTTAAATTCGGGCACTAGGGCCGGGGCCACAGTCGGGCACAAGGCCCGTTGGCACAGTAAATTAGGGGCACAAGGCCCAGGGACTTGGGCACTAGGCCCCGATAAAGATAGTGGGCCAGTAGGCCACATTGTGGAAGGGCACAAGGCCCGTTAGCTAGTGAGGGGACTCTGAGCCCCAGGTATAAAAGGGCACAAGGCCTTAGGTAGTTAGTGGCCTAGAGGCCGCAGGAGAGGCCACAGGGCCTGGTTAGGGGCGGATTGCCCATAGGCTTTTACGGGCACAAGGCCCTCAGTTAGTCAGGGAGGCCACAGGCCTCAGTAGGCAGGGGCTAGGACCCCTAGGTAGCAGGGCACAAGGCCCTAGTTAGCGGGCTCAGAGCCCTGAGGTAGAGAGGGGGCTGAGGCCCATTATTCAGAGCACAAGGCTCTGTGTGCAACTGGGCAAGAGGCCCATGGTGTGAAGGGCAGAAGGCCCTGGAGGTGGTGTGATAGAGACGTGGGAGCCTCGTGAGTGTAGGCACGGTCCTGTGTGAGGTGAGCACACGTAGTTAGGGGGTACAGTAGAGCGGAGGCTCCTGTGGTGCTGTAGCAACCAGCTGGTTGACTAGCAGAGGTGTGCTCTGGTAAGTAGCTTACAAAGTACTGTATATTGTATTCTGTCTGTGCGGCGGGTATTGTTGAATTACAGTATTTTGGGTGTGCTACGTATTTGTGTCCAGGGGCAAGACGTCAGGCCCCCATTAAAGGTAGGCTCTTGTTCCTGTGTTGTTCTGTGCTAACCCGTGCTGTGGGGACAAGTGTAGTTATCAGCATACACATAGTCAGGGGAGAACACACGTAGTTTTCCTGTCCCTTAGGTCCCCGGGGTCATACTGGTTTCCAGAGGGGCTGGCTGAGTGAGTTGGTGGCAGTGCAGCACACCTTGAGGCAGTTCCAGGGGCGGCCGTGGTTCTGATTGAGGGTCCCCAAGGCCGGTCCCGTGCAGGTGGACCTGTGGTTCCGGACGTAGGGACACGTGTGAGATACCCGAGTACAGGCAGTCGGGCGGTTCAGTTCGATCAGCTGTTCCGTGCGGCAGTCGGCCCGCGGGTTAGTGTGCTGTTCCACTGAGCCTCAGCCGGGCTTGAAGCAGCCGGTCCTTAGGGTCCGTGGGTGACCCCATCGTAAGGAGACAGTCTCCTTGGTTAGACCTGGGTGAGGGGGTTAGGAACCGCCCTCTGGTTTAGTCTGTGAACACCGGCTGGTGTTCCCCGTAGTGTGTAAGTGAGCAGTTCCGTTAGTGCACCACACCTAGTTAGTCATAGTGGTTTGACTTAGTTGCGTTGCCGACCATTAGAACGTTGTTAGGGTCGGGTCGCTGTTGTAGTCAGTCCAGTTTTGTGGGTGCCATCTTTAGTCTCACCGTTAGCGCAGAGGGAGGCTGTGTGTTCTTGTCATCCGCAGGAGTCGGGAAGGTGCAGGAGAACCGGATCGGAAGTGGGAGTGTCCCGGTGAGTATTACGCTCGATTCCCCCTTTCGGTTAGGCCCTCACCGGCAGGTGTGTGAGGTACTTGAGGCGGGATTAGTCCTCGGACTAGTCTTGGACTTAAGTGCCTGTAGTCCCCCGCATCTTGGCAAGAGCAAAAGCGAGGAGGCGGCAAATGGGCTTGGACTGAGAGTGTCCTTGTTCGTTGCCGTATTCTCTGACAGCCCTTACCTGGTAGGCACGGCCGTAATCTCTGTCTCTTTCTTAGAGGGACGTGGTTGGAGGTGACAGGGGTTGCGGCTGTGGATCTGCTGGGATTGGATCGCAGCTGGGATATCGGAAGCGGACTGGAGGTGACCATCGTTTTCAAGGTAAGTTCTTTTGTGTTGCGTCTGTCCCTGTCTTCCCCGCAGGGGGCGTTACATAGGTATGTACTTGTTCCAAGCCCTGGCGAAGTGGGTCGTGGAATTGTAAAAATCCTCTAAAAGTAACTGAGTAACTGGTAAAGTATAGAAATAGTGTATCTAAGAACTGAAACAAATGTGCTCACTGATTCAAATGTTATGAGGCCTCTTTTAAAATTAGGTAAACGGACCACAATTAATATAAAATGCCTGAGCCCAGTTTTCCTGAAGGTCAAAAGTGAACTCCTCTCAAATTTCCTGAAATGATCATATGCCCTTCCTGGTCATCAGACTCCAGGCAAGTCTACTTCTCCAACACACAGGCCTCGAGTCCCGTGAGGATATCCAAATTATGTGTACGAGGAGAGAGAGGGAATAGCGAAGAGGACATTCTAAAATGGACCCTGGGCAGACACCTAGCCACTACTATTTTAATGTTTGGCCATTGTGGGTCTAAATGCCTACTTTGAAATGATACGTTCATGGGACTTAATATTTTCTGACTACTATAAATACTATATTTTGAAGGTTCATTACTATACCACGTACCTTGTACAGGCTTGCCTCCTTAAATTATTACATGAACAAGTCAGATCACATTGAGTCTCTTCAATGTGACGTCAGCCACCGCTGCCGGCTTCTTCAGGGACCACAATTGAGAAGAGAAAAGTCATCCTTGTAAGCCGTCATTCATTTCAACCAGTCGGCGAGCAGCTCTTTGGTTTCCTCCAGCCGGGGTAAGCACTGTCGGGTTTCCAAGGCCGGAAAACTGACTACCACGCTTTCCCTACACTTCATTCTTGTACTATATCACAGCCCCATAAAAGGGTATTATAAATTTTCTTCAGTTCTCCCCACATGTTCCCTACATGACTAGTAACAAAAATACTCAGTTCAAGTAGATCAATAGAAAGATAAACATGGGTTACTTATCCCCACTGGTCTCCAGCATCTGTGTCCAAGATGGCTACTCTCTGCTCAAGTATCTGTCAAGCTCTCCCACTCTCCCCTGTAAAGTCTTCTGCACTATCTCAGGATGTCTCTCTCTTCTTAATCCCTTTGTCTCTTTGATATCTCAGACTCCCGTTACTCTCTCTCTGACAGGCTGCAGGGGACTCCCTCAGGATGTCTGTCTCCCTGAGTGCCTCTCAGAATGTCCAACTGCCTTTTGCTGGGAGATGTAGTTCTTTGTCGGCAGGGGAGGCATCTAAAGCGCATGTGCAGCCTGCTCAGGTTGCCAACACTACGGCATTGTGAGAGGGCTAAACCACTTACCACTTTTTTCTTCAGAGGCTGAACACAAAAACACACAGTTCTTGTATTGTTGAGATTCCTTTCCTAGCTAATCACTGTGGCCACTGTCTCTCCTTCTCGCAGAAACACATGGCTCTCTTGCCTCCTACAGGACATAAAACAGCTCCTCCATTCTGCTGTCTACTGAGCCATATAAAAGAACAAGATTTATATTGTACACTAGCCAATAGGGAATACACATTTATTTTTCAACCATTTGACCAAACACCACAAATTCTATCTAATAGAACTAGGTTCATATTATAACTCCTTCATAGTGACACAGCACACTCAAGGCAAACCCAAAAATGAAAACTCCTTTTAGTTCCTATTCTCCTTACAATGTACAATGGATATAAAAAAGTATATGCACCCTTATTGCCATTGCCAGTGATTGCAATGTAAAGCCTGAAATCAATATAAATTATGTCAGACCCTTTTCACCTTTAAAATGTCCTTTCAGGCTTTACATCACAAACACCTATAATATAAATAAGGATGAGTAGACTTTTTATTTCCACTGTATCTTTCACTGAGACATCATTATGTAACTCAGCAAGTTGTACATGTTGTGGGTGTGTTTATATTTAATTAGTTTTTATATGGAAAATGCGACTTTCACATTTATTTGTAATACTATGAGAACACTGCTCTCCCTTCTGTATATGATACTACATTACATTATATTGTATACCAATAGGGTAATGCAGTGTTCTCATTTAATACTAACTAGAGATGCTCAGGCTCGGTTCCTCAAGAACCGAACATACCTGAACTTAGAAGATCCTAAGCCAGAGCCGAGCCAGCTTGGTACTTTCGCGCTTTATCGGAATTGAAAACGAGGCAAAACATCATCGTTACGTTGTGGGATCTCAGATCTGGCGAGTTTTGGATTCTATAAGTACCGCTCTCAACGGAGATCTAGTTACACACAAAGAGAAGAGCTCCATTGCTCCATTGCTAATTGTCATTGCTGAAATACAAATACTAGTGCTGGCAGGCTTGGTGTAAATCTGCAGTCAAATTGTAGGGTGTTATATACGTTACACACAACAAGGAGAGCTCCATTGCTCCATTGCTAATTGTCATTACTGAAATACAAATACTACTGCTGGCAGGCTTGGTGTAAATCTCCAGTAAAATTGTACGGTGTTATATACGATACACACAAAGAGGAGAGCTCCATTGCTCCATTGCTAATTGTCATAGCTGAAATACAAATACTAGTGCTATTAGGCTTGGTGTAAATCTGCAGTCAAATTGTACTGTGTTTTATACATTACACACAAAGAGGAGAGCTCCATTGCTCCATTGCTAATTGTCATTGCTGAAATACAAATACTAGGGCTGGCAGGCTTAGTCTTCTGAATTTGCAGTCAAAGTGTACAGTGTTCTCAAAATGGATTCATAGCAGTACACAGAAGAGCAGGAGCACCAAGCAGCTGCTGGCACCAGTCATGATGATAGTAAACCCTTGACGTCATCTGGTAAAGCCTATAAAGTGTATAATGTTTGTAAGTCAGGGAAAGCAAAATGTAAAAAAACACCTTTCACCTTGGTCAAGAAAAAAAGACCTGTAATCCAGGCAATGTTATCTGCAGAAAAAAGAAAATTGCTAACATGCCATTTTACACACACAGTGGCAAGGAAAGAACGAGGCCTTCGCCTTTCTCTATAAGTGCTAGCTCTGCAACTGTCACTGAGGCATCTTCTTGTAAGGTCAGTCGTGACCAAGCAAGACCATGTCATGCGGACTCCAAAAGTGGTGTCCAAATACTATTACGAGTAAAAGCTGAGCTGGAAGAAAACAGTAAGGCATTAGAGGAAAATATATGTTCAGATTCAGAAATGACACAAATCCCTGAGGAGAGTCTATCCACAAGTGCTATATGTAATCCTGACCATTCTGATAGTGTACCCATAAAGAAGGCCCCTTTCAGCATTTCTGAAGATGTGTGCATGAACAGCCCAAGTGTAGCCAGTGATACACAAATTGAATTTGGAATTACAACAAGATGAGGGGGATATTTGTGTAACTGACGAGGGCACTAATGAGGATGTTGATGAGGATGATGTTGTTTGTGTAAGTCCTGCACCAGTGGAAGCAGTTCTTGCACGTGATAAGAAGAAGGTCATTGTCATGCCTCGGCATAAGACCAAAAAATCCACCTCTTATGTGTGGAATTATTTTTACCCAAATCCTGACAACAGTTGCCTAGCCATTTGTAGCGTTTGTAAAACCACAGTCAGTAGAGGTAGGGACCTTAACCATCTAGGAACCTCATCCATTCGAAGCGAGTTCATGGCAAGCTATTGGGAAAATCAGAAACTTATGCTAAAAAAAATAACAACAAGCAGTCCATCATCAGCTAGGTACCTTCTCTCACCTACATCCCGACGCCTGCAAACTACCCCCACAACTCCGTCCTCATCAATATGTCCATTAGCGATCAGAGTTAGTCCTGCATCCAAGTTGGTAAGGCTAGATGACTCCTCCACTATCCTGGATTCCTCGCAAGAATTCTTGAGCGTTAGTCCCACTGCTGCTGCTGGGGGTGGATCTTCATCCCAGAAGCAGACCAAGAAGAAGACTATTAGTAGTTTACAACAATTGACTGTTAAACAATCCTTTGCAAGAAGCAAATATGAAAGCTGTCACAGACGCCATGGCGACTATGCTAGTTATAGATCTGCGTCCAATATCCACTATTAATGCAGCTGGTTTTAGACAGTTAATTGAGGTCTTGTGTCCCCGTTACCAAATTCCATCACGACACCATTTCACTAGAAAAGCTATTCCTCACCTCTACCAGAAGGTTCGTAAAAATGTAATTATTGGGCTACAAAATGCCATTCTACCCACTGTACACTTAACCACAGATATGTGGACAAGCGGAACTGGGCAAACTAAAGATAATATGACTGTGACAGCCCACTGGGCTAGTGATTCGCCTTCACCAGCAGAAACAGCAGCAGCATGTACCCAAGTACGTCACATTTGTCAGAGGCAGGCTACTCTGTGCATCTACCGCTTTACTAAGAGGCATACAGCTGACAATCTGTTACGAAACTAAGGGATAAGCCATTGCAACATGGCTTATCCCGCTTGGACTCTCCTCAGGATATGTCATTTCTGATAACACAACCAATATTGTGAGAGTACTACAGCTCACATTGCCTGTTTTGCTCACACAATAAACTTGGTGGTGCAGAGCGTTTAACAAATGACAGGGACGTGCAAGAGATGCTGTCTGTGGCCCGTAAAATATCTGGGCAATTCCGACATTTGGCAACAGCGTGTAGGAGATTGCAACAGCTACAAGAGAAATTTAATTTGCCCTGCCACCAACTGAAGCAAGAGGTGGTGACAAGGTGGAATTCCACCCTGTATATGCTTCTGTGGATGGAGGAATAGTGAAAAGCCATCCACGTTTACTCCACAAGTCTAGACACTGGGTAAGGAGGAGGGATGTATTTTAGTCAAGCGCAGTGGAGAATACTTCCCGTGTTGTGCAATGTGCTGAAACCATTCGAAGTAGTCACCTGTGAAATGAGTTCAGACACTGCTAGCTTGAATCAAGTGATTCCCTTAATAAGACTTTTGGAAAAGCAGCTTGAAAAACTGAAGGAGCAGATGAAACAAAGCAATTACGCTAAGTATGTTGGACTTGTAGATCAATTACTTTATTTGCTTCGTCAGGATCCAAGAGTTATCAAAATCTTGAAATTTAATCACTACATTTTGGCGACTGTACTTGATCCTCGGTTTAAGAGCTATGTCTTCTCTTTGTTTCCAACTGACCCAGATCTGAAGAGATGCAAGGAGCTCCTGGTGAGCAAGATGACAGCTCAAGTGTTACGTGACAGGACAGCGTCTCCTCCTTCAGTTTCTCACTCAACTGCTGCTAGGAAAAAACTTAGCTTTTCAAAGAGACCCAGGGATGATGCAGATGACTCAGCACAAAATTTTGACATCTTGTCTGGTCAAAAAGAATTGATCAAAAAATGTGACACCTCTGACGTAACTCCACCTGATCCTGCTATCTACATCCAAAGGAAGGTGGAGAATTATTTTCACAACATCATAGAAATAGACACATCAGACAGTCCCTTTACTTACTGGGAGGAAAACAAGGGACTTTGGAGACCTATGTACTAACTCGCTTTGCACTGCCTAAGCTGACTACCCTCCAGTGTGTACTGGGAAAGAGTTTTCAGCACAGCCGGTAACCTTGTCAGCGATCGGCGTAAGAGGCTACTTCCTCAAAATGTGGAAAAGATGATGTTCATAAAAATGAACTTCAAGTTCCACAAGGAAGGCCTTTCCCGCCAATTACATCAAAATACTGAGACTTCTGTAATGGTGGATTCCAGCGGTGATGAATTAATAATGTATGAGCATGATATACAAACTGATGAGGGTGAGGATGAGGCTGAGGATGATGACAACAATATCTTGCCACAGTAGTGTTCATTAACAGCACAGTTACCTTAGGTGCCTTAAGCCCATTGTTACCTTGTTTTGTAGGGGTCAAACAAACCAAGCACTTCAGCCACAAGGTGTGGCACTTTTGTGGCTGAAGTGCTTGGTTTGTTAAAGTGTGTATGTCCTTTTTAAGATCCAATATAAGGGTGGCTGGAAGGGCCCAAGGACAATTCCATTTTGCACCACTTTAAATTTCAGCTACCGCTGTGGCAATGTTACCTACATGTGCTATATACTGTTGCGTGCTTAGCAAAAATCTTAGACACCCATTAATGATGCAGATAACTCAGCACAACGTTTTGACATCTGGTCTTGTCTACTGTAAAAGAATTGACCAGAATTAATGACACCTCTGCTGTAACTTCACCTGATCCTGCTATCAGCTATCAACATCCAAAGAATGGTGGAGGATTATTTTTCATTTTTTTGAATGGTATAAAGACAACAGATTTATTAACAAAGAACAACATTGCTTGCATAAGTAATGTAAGCATGCATATCTAAATAGACATGTATATGTATTACCTTTAACTTTGCTTGCTGTTTCATCAAGTGTTTGTAATCTGCACTTTACATCAAAGGTACCTAACTATATTATAATTTTGTGGGAATTGGGGCTGATTCAAACCTCAGTGATGAACTTGCTTTTTGCTGGGAATTACAATGGCCCTTTTTAGTGCATTTTCTGGCACCCTGGATTGGTCTGGGTCTGATAGAAGCACGCATCCCGGAGGGGGTCAGCGCTCGGTGCCATGTATTAGCTGTAGAATTACCCTAGTTATCCAAGAAACGGGTGGAGCGATCAAATGAACCATAACTGGTTTCATGATCCAGGGACAATTCCATCTTGCACCACTTTTCTATTCTGCCCCTGCTGTGTGCTAATGTTTCCTAGATGTGGTAGTTTGAGTCATTGCTCTGTCGCTTAGCATCCAGCCTGGTCGCTGCGGTATTTGTCTGAAAGTGGATGAAAATAATATTGTGACCTGTGAGGTGGTTAAAATTGACTGCAAATGACTTGAAATTAGTGTTATTGAGGTTCATAATCATGTAGGATAATAAAAAAAAAGTAAAATTTTGTGATTTTAGCATATTTTATCAATGTTTCTAAAAAAAAATACAGATCCAAAACAAAAACCAAAACACACAAGGGCAGTTTTGCCAAAACCAAAACCAAAACACGAAGTTGATCCAGATCCAAAACCAAAACCAAACCAGAACACGGGGATCAGTGAACATCACTACTACTAACACTGTCAATTTCTATGCTATCATTTTACATAAGTATACACATTTGTACGCCTTATGCAAAAATACTGCATAAGAACACAAGAATTTTTAAGGATACATTTAAGGCACAAACTGTAAATGAGGCTTTTTATACACAGGCAACATTTTACTAATGTATCTGTAGCTTAAACAGTAATTGCCCAGCAAAATCATGTTTCCTCTGCACATTGTTCTACTTCATACCCAACTCTTAAGTATGCAGGTTTAGACACTTTTGAGACATTAGCAAAAACAAATATTACTTGGGCATTCTCTTTTACACACTTCTTTTCAACAGCATCTGAATATTTTGGGCACCACAGCCTTAACATAACCTAGTCCACAACATCCTTATCTACAGTTTTACTTTCACCATTTTAAAAACTTTTGCTTTTTTCAGTGCCTTCATTTTTACAGTATTCATTCAATAATATTTGGCATTTTGGCACTCACATTTCCTTTGGCTTGTCTGGTAGTCACAGGCACATTTATGTTAGTCCAACTGCAGGCCGAAACATCCAGGTTTACAGTTACAGCAATTTCCATTTTTCGCTTTAACTTCCACAGAATTTTGAATACTTATTTTCCCCAACATACTGCGATGCCTGTTTATTAATCTATCTCTTCAGCTCCTCAATGAGCTGTTTGAGCTCCCTACTGAGCTCCAGATGTATGACGTAACACATCTTTTCCCTTATTGGGGTAGATCTCAAATTCCATAGCATCAAGCAGGTGCCATCTAGCCTGTAACCAACATCGTAAACTTATAAAGTATAATTTTATTGGCTAAACCTGACAGTATTACCAACAAACTTTTCCTGCTTTTGGTGAAAATTGTCCAAGAAAATAAAAATGTTAATTCTGCATACAGTAGCAAACGCAGGATTTTGTATAGAGGGGTTTCCATGCCACACCACCAGAGGGCATTGCCAGCATGCTTCAGGGCGTGGCTATAATTTTAGACAGTGCTTGGCTGTTCTCCAACTCTTCCTATCCCCATAATACACACAGTCAATGCTGCGTGCACTACTATTAGGGGTACACAGCTCTCCCTTTTCGAGCAGAGCTGTGTGAAGCGGGACATACCTCCCAACTGTCCCTACAATCAGGACAAGTCCTGATTGAGTGTGTCAGAACAGTTGATAGACTGTCCTGCTCTCTCCTACCTGTTCTTGCTGCTTTAAATACTTGTTGGGGAGAGATGGCTGTGAAGAGTGCAGACAGAAACGATCTGCACACAAGCTGCAAAGTGGCCGGTCCCGGGGCAGGGTCCAGCCATCTCAAGCATATAGTACCCCAGGCTGGGAGGGGGGGGGCAGTTCCTGGCACTACCAAACCCCCCTTTGGTTTGCCTATAGCATACATAGTTTTACAAATGGCTGGTTGAATACCACTTGACCCATATACAAAATCTTCTAATTTAATAACAATGATGAGATGTAACCTGCAGTAATTCCATATATGAGACAATGTCAGATAATAATATGTAGAATTTAAACACAATCAAACATTCTACATTTTGCCTAGTATCTTAAAGAAAAATAAAGGGGAATTTATGGGCATTCAGGACCTGCAAAGGCACAGTGGGTGGCAGGTCCTGAAGATATATAAGTCATCAAGTTTAAAAGTCATCATTTTTATCAGGGGGAGGGGCGGTAAGCAAAATAGTGTGTTCAAGAATCAAAACCAAATGTCTGGAATTAATGAATATAAAACATATATGAATAATTTGTACGTGGATCTTCCACTATTAGGCAACAACAACAACAAAATACCATACACTAATCAATAGAGGTTTTGTCTACAATGTAATGTAAACAGCCTGGCAATACAACATAGATTATTTTCTTTTTGCCTTTTAATAAAAATATGAGAGCTCAGCGCTTTTTGCTGTGTTGTTTAATGTTTGTTTGTGAACACTGGAGAGCAATGAATGTTCTACATTCTTCTTTTTATTGCAGAAGCGGAGCATGAACACCTGATGCTATACTGAATTCTAAAATACAAGGAGGTTGTTGCCATCATCAATTTATCAGCATCCTTTTTATGGCTTAGGAATCTATCATTAATTTCTCGAAGGAGCTACTGCATCTAGATATTGAAGTCTGTAATCTTTTTCTTAAGTATCATATGTTTCTTACAGTACATTTCTGATCACCTTATCTCCATTTTATTACTTTGAACAGTTCCCTTCCCACTAAAAGGTTTTTTTTCTGCACATAGTATTAGCTATCAGCGGCAACAGGGAATAACAACACTTCACTATCTCTTTTGAACTCACATCCTAACTCATCCAAGAGGCAGTTATGTAGTCTTAGGATCTCAGAGCCTACCACCCTTCCAATTTACTTAAAGCTTTGAAGTCTAGACCTTCTTAAAAGGTTTCGTGACCCTGTCTCTTTTTATTCACAGCACCTGTAATGATTATTATGTTGAATATTATGTGCCCTGGTGTACGTACATTTAAAGGTTCCAGCAGAGAGCAAAATTAGATTTTGCTTTAATATTATGAAGACTAACAAACACTCAGATTAAAAAACAATAAAATACTTTGTCTTAAAAATAATTTATTTAATTTGATTTTAAGAGTCCTGATTTTTTTTTACTTTTTCCTAAAAGAAATGTCAAAATATAAAATTATCATTGTCACATTAAGCATGTTATTTTCATTAAAATACTGAAGTAAATGAAACATGTATAGCCCAAAATCATAAATATATTCATATATCATTTTATGACATTAATAAATAAACAGGACCAAAAAACATAAAATAATTTCGGTGTAGATTGATTATCACACTGCATGTGCATTGCTGCCTAATGACCATTAAAGATCTACTCCAAATACTGAATATTTCAAGTGTCTGCATAATTTTAAAATTGTTCTTGATGTTGAAGCTGGACCAAACTAATTATTTTTACATCAAAGAATTTTTGGAAACATATTCATAAGACATTTATTTCTATCTTCTAATTATACATTAATTCCTGGTTCATCTAGCATAATTATTCATTGTAATTGATTGCTAATGACTGTGCTTATTTTCACTTAGTTTTTTTTCTGCAGGTACCTTGGAGAAAATAATCATAACAAATACACTTTCCAAAGTCAAACAGCTAAAATGACCTTTGTCTGAAAGTGATATTATAAAATTTGATGTTTTCAAACTACATATACAGTATTAATATTTTTTCTGGTTGAAGGTTGAATTAACGTTTCTCAAAATGACAATTGGATTTTAGGCAGACAAAATGATTTGTCTCCAAACAAATCTACTACTTTGCAATGATAACATTTGCAAAAGTAAAGAATAAACCTTTTATAGGCCATATAAGTAGCGGTAGTACTCTCTACTTGGCAAAATGCATAAACAAGTATGTATTCAAATATATAAAAGCATGTGATGAGGTTAATTTAGCAATATGCAACTAAAACTGGAGTACTAAAGTTGAAGTAAAATATGAAGTGCAAACCAATAAGTCTCAAGTGAATTAATGTCACATAAAAGAAGGAATCAGTTGCCGGTATTGACACTACATAACAATATGAATCATATGAAGTGTAAGTGAAGCAATCAAACCACATTTTAAAGACATTAAAGTAAATAAATAAAAAAATCATTATTTAGTAATTTAATTAACTTTACATTTAAAAAATGTCAAATAAATAATTTCATAGTCTACAATATAATTTCATAGTCTAGAAGCATAAATATTGACCTTCCTCATGTATTACTTTGCACAACAGAGTAAATACAGTGGTGGTTATTTATAAAACAAGCTGGATACCCACTTCGATACATCTTCATCATCATCATCATCATCATTTATTTATATAGCGCCACTGATTCCGCAGCGCTGTACAGAGAACTCATTCACATCAGTCCCTGCCCCATTGGAGCTTACAGTCTAAATTCCCTAACACACACACACAGACTAGGGTCAATTTTTGATAGCGGCCAATTAGCCTACTAGTATGTTTTTGGAGTGTGGGAGGAAACCGGAGCACCCGGAGGAAACCCACGCAAACACGGGGAGAACATACAAACTCCACACAGATAAGGCCATGGTCGGGATTTGAACTCATGACCTCAGTGCTGTGAGACAGACGTGCTAACCACTTCGCCACCGTGCTGGTTTTGCACCGGGGCACCTAGCTGTCCACATATCATGTACAAAAGGAAAATATATAACGTCTTCACCACTTCATCCTACTGCAATAATAACTGCTGCACTTGGCTGATACAAGCTTTTGCTGCTCCACAGATACCGCCATCTTCCTCTGGTCTTTGGGAAAAATCTAGGCGCATTTATGTAATTTGATGCGCATGGCAGGGTCAAAGCTTATTTTGTACTCCACCCCAATTGTTCTGCACTTCAGAAATTACCTCCAGTGTGTATAGAGAATGTCCTGCAATCAGTTAAAAAAATATATGATACACACTTAAAAGTAATAAATGTCTTGCGATTAATATCATATGTGTTGGCTCTGTTAAAGCAGCTGTTTAAACCTTAATCTCAGGTCAAGCATGATACAATAGTGTCTACAACAAACAGAGTAAGAAAGGGGTAGTAGAATAAACATAATCAAAATAAATGTATGAAGACAATGGGCCTGATTCATTAAGGAAAGTTGAGCAAAAAAATGAATGTTTTCTTACTCAAGTTTTGTGGACAAAGCCATGTTGTAATGCAAGGGGTGGAAATTATTTTATTATTTTGCACATAAGGAAAATACTGTCTTTTTTTCATGTAGCACACAAATACTTGATAGCTTATTTGTACACTGTAATATAAAGTTGATCTAGGACATGTCCTACCCCAAATATAAATCTGCCATCACATTTTAAATTTACCTCCCCCTCCATTGCAACATGGTTTTGCCTTACTTACTTTGTTTTGCTTAACTTTCTTTAATGAATCAGGCCCTATTTGATTAGATAATATAATTACATTTGGATATTTAGAAGCATAATAACACTAATGCTCAGATGGCTAACAGATGTGCATGGTGAAATCCTGGAAATAATAGATTAAATATCTGTCCTCTTCCTATGAGTATCTAGAGTATTACTTTTTTTAAGTGATTAATGTGTATTTCAAATTTTATGTTGGTAAAACCTGGTCTAGAATTGGACTTTACGAGTATTCCATAAGAATGATGGAGGAATACTCCACACTCTCATTTTAATACTTTGGTTATAGGGGTTCCCAAACTGTGCGCCATGCATTCCATGAAGCTGCAACGATCTCACAGGGGTGCTGCGGCCAGGGATGGTGGTTAGCAAGGGGAATGCTTGGTAATTATTTTGGCTTAGAGGTGCCTTGAAAAAATTATGGAGACCATAACGGTGCCTCGAACTGAAAACATTTGGGATCCATTGGGTTATACAGTTATACAATGCAATTACAAAATGTCCCATCTTATTTTCTGCACTACCCCAAATCTCTGGTGGTTTTAATGTAAATCTGATCACATTTTGTCATGGATTGTAGCATTATATAGAGTAGAGTCTGATGTAAATAAATTAAGCAAAGTTTCATACATCATTCACTTGTTTGCGTGCAATGTTCTCAAAGACACAATCCTCAGGTATGCAGGTGACACGATCCTCATCTAGGTGAATTGGAAGTAATCCTTGTTGAGTACAGGCCAGTCGCCTATTTATGCACCTACACACAAAAACAAGAGATTTAATTTTCTGAGACAAATTAATTTAAATAATCTTTTTGTACAGGGATCTGCAGAGTGTTGTTTTTTTTTAAGCAAATGACTTTTTACATGTCCTCAGATATCATGGAAACCAGGTGTTGGCTTATACTTTCAATGGGATGTCTATTGCACTTTAGAGGCACAATACAGGAAGGTAAATTTATAGCCTTATTAACACATATTCAACACAGATATCAACATTATTTGTTATTTCTTCACTATGGGTCTCATTTTCCAGTATGGCATACTGCCTCCAAAGTACACATGGGTCTTATTTAATCCTAAAGTGGGTATACATTTTTATCTAGCTTGTGCGCAAGAACCTGATTTTCAGTCAAAATAGACTGACTTTACTGAACTGTAAGGGTGCTACTGCTGAAATCTTTAACTCAAACTAAAGTGGGTTATAGGACATGTTGTTGTTATTATCATTATCATTATTGTTTATTTGTAAACCGCCAAAAACTCTGCAGTCCAGACATTTGGTATAATAAATCATAGAAAAGACTAAGGGCCTGATTCATTAAGGAATACAAATGCCGTATTTTGCGTAAAATTGTTCTGTGCATGCTCAGAAATAGACTATACACCAGTGAAAGAAAGTTCATGCAATTCATCTTTGAAAGTAAAGAACATTTCCCACAGCTTACTATTTCAAGGGTGGAACGGTCGAGGTGTGAGGGGCTTACCTGGATGTGATACCCGTGCGGGTGACAGAGACGGGAAACCAATCAGAGTTCCCCGCTCAGTCATCTGAATTTTGGCTCCACAGTTTTCCGCTGCGTCACGTAGGCATGAGGCGACATCATCAGACGTCGGCGTGCCCACGTCTATTTAAGGCGCCAGCATTGGCGGTATTTTGATCAGGCGGAGGTGGCGAGAGAGGAAGACGGACGTCAGCAACACGGCTGAGAAGACCAGGAGGAAGAAGCAAGTAGCCGGCAGCAAGACAGTAGAGGCAGAGAGCCCTTGTCAGGGCTAAGAGCGACTCTGCCTCCTGAAGACCCGACGGGATCAAGCCCTGAAGACCGCGGCAGAACTTCAAGGATGGCGGCAGCTGGGGGATCCCTGGAGAAGACCCCTAAAGGCATCAGCGAAAGGCAAGGCTCTTTTGGGCAATCACTCTCCTGGGCCCGCGCCCGCACCTCCATATCTAGCCCTTTTATAGTTTATTGTAGTTTTTCTTCTTAATCAGGCACAAGGCCTGGGGCAAATTGGACATTAGGCCTGTGGCGTGGATAGTGGGCACAAGGCCCAGGCACAGCTAGGATAGAGCCAGGTTTTCCTTGGGCACAAGGCCCCATAGTTAGTGGAGGGGGCACAAGGCCCCATAGGTAGAGTGAGCAGGGAACAAGGCCCCATAGGTAGAGTGAGCAGGGCACAAGGCCCCATAGGTAGAGTGAGCAGGGCACAAGGCCCCATAGGTAGCTTTTGGGTGTAAGGCCCTTGATTGTAGCAGGGAAGAAGGCCCTTGATTTGAGGTAGGGCAATAGGTCTGGCAACAGTGCGAGCAGAAGGCTCCTCTTATTGTGTGGCGCAGTTGGTTCATTAGGTAAACGCCACCAGCTACTGCTATTCTTGGGTCAGTGCAGCCAGGGGCATTGGGTATCGAACGCGTATACTGTATAGCATTGTGCATTGTGTGTGCTTTGGAAATCTCTTTGCAGACATGAGGCCCCCTTTAAAGGTATGCTGTTGTTCCTGTTTCCCCCCTCTTCATTGTGTTGTTCCTTTGGGGGAAGTAGTTAGCATCATCACACATACTGTCTAGGGTAGGATACACAGCACTTTTCCCTTCCCTTAAGTCCCCGGGGTCACGCAGAGTTGGTGAGGGCATGGTTGAGTTCCCCATTGCCCACGCAGTATGCCTCTTGTGAGTTCCGACAGGCCCCGCCATCGGTTCCACTTGGGTGCCTGACGCTGAGTTGCGGCAGGCCCGCCTGACGGTTCCAGTTTAAACGGTGTTACCACAGGGTGGGGCGGGTCCAGTCTGAGTTCCGGCAGCGGAAGCTGATGGTTCCAGGGGGAGGTGCCTGACCAGGTGGCGTGCAGTTTCTGTGGGTTCCACCACTGTGTCATGGTACTGTGCACGGTCCCCTAGAGAGGAGACCTGCTCCTTGGTAAGTCCCCAGAATTTGGGGTTAAGTGTAGATCCCCCAAGCATAGTCACTAACTGAACCCTAGTTGGTGCGGGGTTTGGTCCCCAGGGTATCCGCTGGTATCAGCGTACGGGTGCACCATCATAGTCAACACAGTTAGAATTGGTGGGATGCTGAATGTTGTTGTTGCAGGTAATGGAAGGACGCACGGAGGCAGGAACTAAGGGTAGGAGTTATCCTGTGAGTATAACACTAAGTCCCCTTTGTCTGAATGGGCTCCCACCTTTTGGTGGGTGGAGTACTTGGATTGTTCCTAGGCCCTCGCATTCGCGGCGCCGAAGTAGCAGCCCAGAGCAAAACGAGGTATCGGCGGCCAGGGTAGAGTGGGTGTCTCTGCCTCGTAGCCATTAACTCGGACATTGCTCTTCCGTCGAAGGATAGCGGAGCCTCAAGTTTGTTTCCCCAGCAGGGGTCGTACTGGTAGGTGTGCAGGAGAAGGAGAAGCAAGGTGAGTCTCGGATCAAGGGTTCGCGGACAGTGAGGTGGAGTTCCATAGTGTTCTCTCGGGATCAGGTGAGAAACTGGGCTGTGGGATAGGGGATTGTGTTACGTGGTTTTGTACACTTTTAACACCCATTACAGAGGGAAGGAACATATGCAGGTAGTCAATATAGAGTAAAGGTGTGCCAAGGTCGAGCACACACACATCCGCCCGATTCAAGCTCTGGTCATGTCTCTGGTACATGATTTGCAACTGTATCACTTGCACCAGCTACAGGGATGGTGTAAATGCCGATCAACAGTGATGACGGTCGCGTCTACATGATAGAACATATGGTTTTTTTAAAGTATTTTATTAATGATTATATTATTAACAGGTGTCAATGTCTTTAATATTTCATTTTGAATCAATATATACATATGCATTGTGCGTATCCTGCAGTTTGTTGCGTCTGTCTGTATACAGCAAATGCCATATAGGCAGAGCATACTTAGACCCATATTCAACTAATAACATATTTTCATATCTTACACATATAATTCAAATACAGTATGCTGCCAAATAATTAATATTTATAAAATACATGCAACATTCCCTTTGGTGTTGTTTTTCACACCTCCTGATGACTAAATGAGTGGCCCAGCACTAGGACACAGAGAAGAAACTTGGATTGCCTTTGTGAAACACAGAGTGGAGAGAGCAGACAGTGGAAGACATCACCAGGCCTGAGAGGAGGAGGGAGTCTTTGTGGGGAAATGCAATGTATGCTACATGCCATCGGAACTGTAGAGAAAGTCCAGTAGCGACTCCAGAGGGACGTACAAGACCCCAATACAATAGAGGATACCCCAAGCCAGATAAAAGGGGATCACTGCTAGAAACAGTGTGACTGCTAACCATGGCACAAAAAGTTAAAGCAAGGAGATGCATCTATGCACCCCAATACTATACACAGTGGCAGGGGGTTACATAAAATACCTGCCTAAAAATGTTTAGGCAGGTATTGAATAAATGCTTCAAAGTAAGAGTGCTTTCAAAAATAGACAAGTTAATAGTTTATTTTTATCAATTAGAAAAATGTGAAGTGAATGAACAGATTAGAAATCTAAATCAAATCAATATTTAGGGTGACATCAATGCATTAATTCTTCTAGGTACACATGCACACAGGTTTTGAAGGAACTCGGCAGGGAGGTTGTTCCAAACATCTTTGAGAACTAGCCACAGATCTTCTGTGGATGTAGGCTTGCTCAAATTTAGAGTGCATGCTTGAAATGGGAAAAGCCACTTTTAAAATAGGGATTCCATATGTTTCCAAGTTATTAGTATTCATTTAATCACAGTCCACAAAGAATATTAGTATGCCCGAGTGACCAGGGGTGGCAAACACAAGCAAGTGGACAGAAAAATTGGCATGAGAAAAACTGCAGCTGGTTTGTCTAATTTGGGGATTGTGTATATAGCCAAATAAATATATGAAAAAATGTCAAAAAGTTACATTTAAATATAATACTTGCCAATCCCACCTGACTAGCATTCAAAGCAGAGACTATTCTAGTAACTTCTATACACTATAGTGTGCTGTATAGTGAATTCTATTGAATACAGAGATCATTTTAGTAACCTTTATACCATACAAAGATCATTCTAGTTACCAATATGTGGGGATGTCTCTGGTGGAGACCCCCGCCAGCGATGTGTCCCTGGAGGGACAGAAGATGTCAGAGCCGGTGCCCGTGAAGAGGGCGAAGATATCCGGCAGCGCTGTGCCCCTGGAGGGGCTGAAGAGGTCCCTGATGGTGCCCAGCAGGAAGAAAGAAGAGAAGAGGAACTTACCCGTCCATCGATCCAGCGGCGGTGAGTATAACTTCTTTCTTGCAGGTCCTGTGCGCGGGGGAAGGATGAGCCAATCAGGGCTCATCTTTCCCCGCTGGCCAATCAGCGGCCGGATGCGCGAGCCAATCGCGGCTCGCGCCCGGCCATTCAAAAGATTGGCGCCGACGCGAGCCAATCAGCGCTCGCGCCGGCGGATGACGTCACGCCGGCGACTATATAAGTCGCCGGGTGGCGCCATTTTGCCAGAAGTCCGTCGGCGGAGAAGAGAGAGGACGTCTCTGCAAGACGTCCAGCAACAAGACCAGCGGCAGCGGCGGCAGGGGGCCCTTGTAAGGGCCGTGAGCTACCCTGCCGCCAGAAGACTCCAAGCAAGCCGCCGGAGCGGAGATCGCCGGCGGGGAGCCCTTGTCAGGGCTGAGAGCGCCCCCGCCCCAGCTGCAACTGGAGACCCAGCGCCGAAGCGGAGAAGAGGCGCCGCCGGCTGGAGGGTCTGGAAGACCCGGAGAAGAAAGGAAGAAGACGGCGTGTCAAGTTGAGTATCCTGCGCAGAGCAGGTAAGTATACTCAACGTTAAGTTCGGGCACTAGGCCCGTGGGCACATTCGGGCACAAGGCCCGTGGCACTGTAAAGTAGGGGCACAAGGCCCAGGGACCTGGGCACTAGGCCCCAACGAGTTTAGTGGGCCAGTAGGCCATTAGTATCTATATAAAGGGGACAAGCCCCTGTTAGTTAGGGAGGGGGACTCAGAGCCCCAGGTGTACAAGGGCACAAGGCCCTTAGGTAGTTAGTGGCCTAGAGGCCATAGGAAGGCCAGAGGGCCTGGTTAGAGGCTGGTAGCCTGTAGGTTATTAAGGGCACAAGGCCCTCAGTTAGTTAGGGAGGCCACAGGCCTCAGGCAGGGGCTAGGACCCCCTAGGTAGTAGGGCATAAGGCCCTAGTGAGTGGGCTCAGAGCCCTGAGGTAGAGAGGGGGCTGAGGCCCAGGAAACAGAGCAGAAGGCTCTGTGTGTAGCTGGGCAGAGACCCATGGTGTGTAGGGCATAAGGCCCTGGTGGTGTGTGGTAGAGGCGTGGGAGCCTCGTGAGAGTAGGCGCGGTCCTGTGTGAGGTGAGCACACGTGGTTAGGAGGTACGGTCGAGCGTAGGCTCCTGTGGTGCTGTAGCAACCTGCTGGTTGGCTAGCAGCGGTGTGTTCAGGTAAGTAGCGGGCAAGGTACTGTATACTGTATCTATTTATTCTGTCGGTGTGGCGAGTGTAGTTTACATTACAGTATTTTGGTGTGCTTTCTAACTGTGTCCAGGGGCAAGACGTCAGGCCCCCATTAAAGGTAGGCTCTTGTTTCCTGTGGTTTTCCTGTGCTAACCCGTGCTGTGGGGGGACAAGTGTAAGTACCAGCATACACATAGTCAGGGGAGAACACATGTAGTTTCCCTGTCCCTTAGGTCCCCGGGGTCACACTGGTACCCGGAGGGGGTGGCTGAGTGAGTTGGTGGCAGTACAGCACACCTTGAGGCAGTTCCAGGGGCGGCCGTGGTTCTGATCAAGGGTCCTCAAGGCCGGTTCCGTGCAGGTGGACCTGTGGTTCCGGACGTAGGGACACGTGTGAGATACCCGAGTACAGGCAGTCGGGCGGTTCAGTTCGATCGGCTGTTCCGTGCGGCAGTCGGCCCGCGGGTTAGTGTGCTGTTTTACTGAGCCTCAGCCGGGCTTAAAGAACCCGTACTTAGGGCCTGTGTGTGACTCCATAGCAAGAAGGCAGCTTCTTGGTACGACCTGGGTGAGGGGGTTAGGACCCGCCCTCCGGTTTAGGCTGTGAACACCGGCTGGTGTTCCCCGTAGCGTGTAACTAGTAGTTCCGTAGTGCACCACATTTAGTTAGTCCTAGTGTTTGACTTAGTTGCGTTGCCGACCATTAGAACGTTGTTAGGGTCGGGTCGCCGTTGTAGTTAGTCCAGTTTTGTGGGTGCCATCTTAGTTCACGGAGAGCGTAGAGGGAGGCTGTGTGTTCTTGTCATCCGCAGGAGTCGGGAAGGTGCAGGAGAACCGGATCGGAAGTGGGAGTGTCCCGGTGAGTATCACGCTCGATTCCCCCTTTCGGTTAGGCCCTCACCGGCAGGTGTGTGAGGCACTTGAGGCGGGATTAGTCCTCGGATTAGTCTTGGCCTTCAGTGCCTGTAGTCCCCCGCGTCTTGGCAAGAACAAAGTGAGGAGGCGGCAAGGAGCTTGGACTGACCGTGTCCTTGTCCTTTGCCGTAGTCTCGGACAGCCCTTACCTGGTAGGCACGGCCGTAATCTCTGCCTCTATCGTAGAGGGACGTGATTGGAGGTGACCGCGGCTGCGGATCTGCTGGGATCGGATCGCAGCTGGGAAATCAGAAGCGGACTGGAGGTGACCATCGTTTACAAGGTGAGTTCTTTTCTGTTGCGTCTGTCCCTGTCTTTCCCCGCAGGGGGCATTACAAATATACAGTATAGGGAGCATTCTAGTAACTTAGATACAGTACACAGAGGATTATATAATGACCTCTATGTAATACATAGAACAGGAGATGCAGAAAGGAACAAAGGAAGGAACGCAGGGAGCCAACCTGTTGCTCTGACACAGGGTTTGTGTTAGAGCGAGATTTAAATACAGAGGACAGGCGGAGTTTTGAATTCCCCACCGGGGGTCAAATGATCGGCGCTGCCAAAACCCGGAAGTGACAGGCGGCCGGATGCGCGAGGATCGTGAAGCATGTGAGTATAACAGTATGATATTAATCATCCTACATTGCATTCCTCATATGAACCATCAGGGAGACACTTTTATTCAAAAACACCAATGATTTAAGTATACGCTAGACAGAACGAAAGGGACTGTATCTTATCTTAATCCTACTAATAAAACTTGTCTGCTGGAAGACATATTTTTTAGGGCACCTGATACTGATACTTTTATAGGGTTAATGTTCAGGTTAATCATTAGATGCATGCCACTGTTTTGATCCAGTCTGCATACACAGGATTATAGTTTAGATAATAGATGGCAACACCATTGTACTAAAAAAATATGGAATTATTCAGAGAGTAGAAACATAGATTGGGGGGGGGGGGAGCAGTCACCAGACTGCAGATGGCTTTACTTTACAGACCTCAGATCTCTGGAGGCTACATACCATGTCTTCCAACATAATCTCTGTTGATAATGAAACCATACCCAAGATATCTGGTGGCATTATTATACATAACCCCCTCCCACCCTAATCTCTGTAGTGATAAAAATCAGACCCAGAGCTCCAGTGGCATTATTATACATACCCCCTCCAAACTTAACAAGGTAATAACAATCAGACCCCAGGTCTCTGGGGAGAGAGTCAATGGAATTAACCACTACTTCTACAGTCCCTCACTATCTCTTAGAGCACTGTAGTGGTGCTCTGTCAGACTCTTGCACTCCTGCTAGTTCCAACCATTTACCAATCAATGTGTGAAGACCTCCCATCACTCTGATCGGGGAATGGCCAGTACCATCCACCAATCAGCGTGCAGCAGCCATCTACTGGGTATGACAGACGCAGGCAAAGGATGCTCCCTGGCCACTCCAATTATAGTTAAAACACAATATAGTGTTCAGGGTGCTTCGTCTGCCATCCATGAAGTGTAATGTCACAGACATCTGGCCCAAAACACTTAAAACTATGCAGGCTCACAGGGCAGAAACACTACTGCCACGACCCAACCAAACCCTGGGAATGATACAGCAAGGAATTAAATGCATGAGAAGGAGATGTGTTTATGTGGTGAATAGGGAATGACATCATATAGGATAAAATTATATTGGAAAGCGATGAAGTATATGAGAGGAAGATGCAATTGTGGGAAGGGAAAAGGAATGATATCGAGTGGGGATGGAAGGTATGGAGAGATTAGAGATTGGAGGGGGCAATAGAGTGAAGAAGAGATACAAAGAGTATCAAGTAGAGGAGGAATGTGAGAGGAGCAAGTAGATAGTGTTTGGCAGAAAGGACTGAGTTAGAGTGAGTCCAGTGCTGTATTTTTGCAAGAAAATAAATGACTTATATACAGATCCTTATTTGTAGTATTGCAGAGCAATACTGTATATGTGTTTTATATACAGAACAATTGCCTTCTGCTGTAGTACATTGTACTTTGTGTACGGTGTGCTTTTAGTACTTGTTTCATTCCAATCAATGGTAGGTAAGGTGTGCAGAAGCGTACCACCCTTTACAGTAGAAAGGAAAAGGAAAATTTTCCTGATGATAGGAAAATAAATGTGTGTGTATGTGGGGGGGGGGGGGTTAAAGGCACATTTTTGTTGCCTGTTTGCAGGAAAATAACTGTTTTATATGCAAAGCTTAGTGCATTTGCAACTAAATATTTTGACAAAATGGGGTACCTGAGCAATGTTGATAAAGGTTAGGCTTGCCTAGAACCCCCTTTCTCACAAAGGTAATACATAATCTTCCCTTTATATTGTTTTATGGTTTCATTTGTGCCAGGTGACGCTTATCCTAGGGTTAATTGCACTTTGTATGGTGTGCTCTCGCTTCTTGTTTTCCAGAGCCCATCCCAAGATATTTTGAATCGTTCTCCGCAGGAAGCAGGAGAGGGATCCTAACAGCATGCCTCTGACTGGACCAGCCCTACTCATCACGACTATCCAATAGAAACCCACTGCGCGGAGAAATTTGGCCTAATACCCATAAGGGGAAATGTGCAAATATGACGAAATTTAGAAGGGTCTGACACATAGATATCTGGGTCAATTTATGCACAACTGGCTTGGGCTTACAACTCCCATCTGCTAGGACTGTGTCAGTACCAGTAGTCTCAACAACATTGACCTGCCTCCAACACTTAACAGTGCTCTCATTGCTGTGCTTGCCAATTAGAATACTTAACAGTACCCAGCTTAGCTCAGCCTCAGGCTAGAAATGACATAACACCTCCCTCAGGTGTTATCACTAACCGCCAGTACTGATGACACATGCATGGAATCTCTAATCAACCAGCTCCTATAAGAACCTGCACAGTGCCTGAGTATCAATTGTGTCCAACATCGATACTCCTACTGCCGGACTATACTAGTAAGTATAGCAACTATTCGTGTTTCTTCAACTCCTGTGTCCAGACTACCCGACAGCAGCACAGCCATACCTGCATTTCCATCCTCATACCAGCTAATTACTCAGCTGCTCTCATGGAGGAACCAGTTATACTGGGCTATGACCTTGGTCCTCACTAAGCGAAGTTCATATCATCTTGCAAGGATCCCTGGTAAACTCAGCTATTGGGCTTCAGATAATACCATCAGTATCGTTACAGTACCTTAATGCACGGTCCACAGTGTCCAACCAATTCCTACAAACTATGTGTTCTCCGTTGCATGCTGTTACGGTTCTGATGCCTTAGTCAGTATTTGCACAGGCTTACCTAGGACGCGGAGTCTAACGGCCTTCCGGTCTTCACCAAGAACCACCGCAAGGCAGGGTGGACTTTGCTGCCGAAGAATCGCAGGTCGCGGCCCCCAGGTTAGCCTACTGACATAAGGGAGAAGGCTCTAAGTGATGGGTAGTCAAACAGGCAATATGACAAGGTGATGCAAATACAGGCACTAACCGTGAATTCCAGGGTTTGGAGGTCTGGAGCAGTAACCGGTTAGATGCGCAGAGTCGATTGTGTGTGTAGCCGGAGATGGGTCCAGAGGAGTAGAAACACAACCGGGTCGGTACACAGGAGGTCATCAGGTATACGGTGCCAGAGGGAAATCCAGAGAGTAGTCGATAACACAGCCGGGTCGGTACACGGGATGGTCAGTCCAATTCGCGGTGCCAGGGATTAAGCCAAAGAATAGTCAGGTCACAGCCAGGTTGGTACACAGGAGTAAAAGGAATATGGGAGAACACAGGGAGCAGGATCACAGGAGTCAGGTACACAGGAACAGGTAGCCAGGAACAGGAAACACATTGCTCTGACACAGGTAACGTGTCAGAGCAGAGTAGATATAGAGATTTGAATTCCCTGCCCAGGAGTCACATGACTTGATGCTGGGAGAACCCGGAAGTGCAGGGACGCCATCGGGAGACAGCGCTGAACTGCCAGAGCGGATACAGCTGCCAGACAACGCTGACAGCGCAGCGGAGCGGGGAAAAAGGTAAGATCATACAGGACCCTCATCCAACCATGATATTCAACTCTACATCTCTTCTCCTGACCTTTCCTCCTCCCTCCTCTCTCGTGTAACTGACTGCCTCTCAGCCATCTCCTCCTGGATGTCCTCACGCTTTCTTAAAATTAACATCTCCAAAACTGAACTCATTGTCTTTCCCCCACCCAGACACTCTTCCCACCATAACCTCTCTATCGTTGTTAACAACTCCACTATCTCCTCTGTCACCCAACTCCGCTGCCTGTGAGTCACTCTCGACTCCTCTCTCTCTTTTGCCCCCCACATTCAATCCCTTGCCCAAGCCTGTCGCTTCCAACTCCGTAACATTGCCCGCATCCATCCCTTCCTCTCTGAAGATGCCACCAAAACTATCATCCATGCTCTCATCATCTCCCACCTCGACTACTGCAACCTCCTCCTTACTGGCCTCCCCTGCTCTCACCTCTCCCCCCTACGCTCTATACTCAATGCAGCTGCGAGACTCATCTTCCTTTCACGCCGCTACTCCTCTGCCTCCCCTCTCTGTCATGCCTTACACTGGCTCCCCTTCCCCTTCAGAATCCTTTTCAAACTCCTTACCACCACCTACAAGGCTCTCTCCCAGTCTACTGCCCCTTACATCTCTAACCTCCTTTCCATTCACACTCCCGCCCGCTCCCTGCGCTCGGCCAATGATCGCCGCCTCTCCTCCACTCTGATCACCTCTTCCCACTCCAGAATCCAAGACTTCTCCCGCGCTGCCCCCCTTCACTGGAACGACCTCCCTCGCTCCATCCGTCTCTCACCCAATCTGTGCTCCTTCAAGCGGGCACTTAAAACTCACCTGTTCCTCAAGGCTTACCACCCATCCACTTAGCCTCTCATCTCCTCTGTTTCTCCCCTGGCCCCTTTTTTTTTTCCCCCCTTTGCTTCACTGGCTCCCTTCTGTGCCTGATTTGTTTACCCTCCCTTAGGATGTAAGCTTGTATGAGCAGGGCCCCCCCTTCCTTTCTGTCTCCATACCTGTTCTTTCGCTCCGTCTCTACTGTATTTGCTTGCCTGGAGTTTCTGGAGAACTGGTACTTTGTGTTTATTGTTCTGCACTGTTTTACCCTGTATATTCTACTGTTCGTACTGTGTACGGCGCTGCGGAAACCTTGTGGCGCCCTAAAAATAACCGATAATAATAATCATAACACATGCTTCCAAACCCCACAATTCATGTCACACACTTCAGTGTATTCCGGTGGGATGATTTCTCTTTGTATCATATCCATACATCTTCCAGTGTGTTTCACCATAGATGCAAAACCTCAAGTTCTCACAGACTGTATTGGAGACTCTAGGTGATGTCAGCTGGGGGATTACGGTTCTTGGTGGACCAAGATCTGTGAACTGCAGAGATTTAACTAGTGGAAACCTTGAAAGACACAAGAGGTTTCTAGAGAAGGCTCGGGTTGCCAGCATGGGCAAGCTAATGTTCCTCTAAGCCACTGTTAGCTGTATGGTATGCTGGAACACAAGTGAGGAACAAGTACCCCAAATATTATGAGCCACACTGAATAGCCTAGGATTCTTGGACGTGCATGGTTCTGAATTAAGTAATACTTCCACCCTATGGGCCTGAGTCATTAAAGAGAACAAAACATAAAAAAAGGAGTAACTTTGCACCTGGGCAAAGCCATGTTGCATTGGAGAGGGAAGTAAATTTAAAATGTGGGGACAGATTTATAGTTGAGATAGGGCATGTCCTAGATCAACTTTAAACTTCAGTGTAAAAATAAAGTGATCAAGTATTTGTGCTACATGAAAAACAGATAGTATTTAACTTATGTGTAAAATAATAAACTAATTTGCACCCCTTGAATTGTAATATGGTTTGTTCAGGAGCAAGCTTACATCTTTCTTTTGCTTTGCTCTCCTTAATGACTCAGGCCCTATGTGTACATATTTTATTAGTATGCTTTTATGTGTGCCATTAATTACTAGTGTATTTTCTTTTTTAAACAATATATTTTTATTTTAAAACAATGCAAACAAGAATATGTCCAGTATGTAAATGTGTACATAGCCTAGAAAATAAAGAACATTTTCAAACAGTGCAAACCAATTTTCATCACTTCAATAAAACATTGATTTAACAGTTTATTAAGTTTCATTGTGAGCACCTGTGTTACTAAAGACATCCTTTCACCTAACTGTGTGGACCAAACATTTAGTTGAACTGCTCTAGCAGGACAGTGAAGCTTCTATGGGATTGTTGCTGCTGTCCTACTCAGCCAGGACCTTAACTAGATATTTGTGGGCCATACGGAAATTCTGGAAACTCATATGCTGCCCAAGGGTTAAAAAAAACCCACATATACACAAGGGAGTTTGGTGACTCCCCTCTTCCCCCATATCTGTGGGCCCCATGGCAGCTGCTCCCTGTTTACAATGCTGATCACACCCCTACAACATTGGTCACATCTCCTCCAGTACCCTCTGCTGCTAGCAAGAGGCCCATCACATTTTTCAATATGACACTGACAATAAATCTTTAGATTGATGTGAATAGTTGCACAATGCATGTGGGATGGAACCAGGAGGGGGGAGGGGGGGAATATATCCAGAAGGGGAGGACCCAGTGGGGACAATTCCTGGAATCCAACACCCACTTTAATCTGCCATTTCCTTGCCACCTTCAAACCCTAAACCACATAGGCCAGGAGGTACCCATGCTTTACTCAAAGATATTTTACAGGACCCTCATCCAACCATGCATTGAGAAAGGGGTGCACCCAAACTCGAAGGCCAGCTACCCACCAAGGGGGAGACTCCTAAAAGAGACTCCCAAGATAAAGTCAGTTCCTTGATCTTTCAGTTGTTATGGATGAACAAGTTGAACTTTATCAAGATGGGTGTGGCATACAAACCGAAGGATGAACATGGTCTGGGAATGGGAAACCCGGTGCTGTTCCTTCTTGAAGCTTTATCTGAGAGTCTCTTTTTGGAGTTTTTTGCTTTTTTTTTTATTTTATTTTTTAAGAACTTCATAAAACACCAACACATATTTTACACAAACAAAGTAAGGACCGAAACAGGCCATAGCAAATTACAATGTATACAGTAAATCCAGCAAGGACTGTGCACTTGCCCGAGCCAATACACAGAAAAACATAAAAAGAACGAGCAAGTTAGACGTACATTTAGTGGGACTGAAATGTGCAGAAAATTGTAGTACAATACCTCTAACAGTTGTATAAGAGTGTGAGGTTTTGTTTGTTGTTCCAAAATATTAGGAGGAGGAGGGGAGTGGAGGTAGAAAGGGGAGTGGGGGGCTATTGGAAGCACTCGAGTTTTTAGTTAGCGCAGTTGTTAGGTTTTACACATGGGGCTAGGTTTACTAAAGGGCGGTTTGGTCAAACCACCGGTTTTTGGCTATTTTTTTTCGGTGGTTTTCGCCGGATTTACTAAAACCCAAACCGCCGTTAAAACGGCCAGAATATACATTTTTCAAATACACCACTTTACAAACCGCTATTCCGATTTTAACAATGATGGACATACAAACAGCCGGATTTACTAAACCATCGCAAAACAGCCATCCAAACAGCCAAAATGAAAGAGTGGGTTCTGAGTGGTGAGATTGCTCAAACTGCATGCTGTTTGAACTTTTTTGCCATTCAGAACATAAAAGAAAGCACCATTGACATTTAAATTATTTGGGCAATCATTATTTATTGATTAAGGGGCAAAATTAATTTAATATTAACTTATGAGGGAAAATAATTTTATATTTTTTTTTTTAGGGGGATACTATTATAGCATTGTATTATGTGGGAAATGTGAATATATAATAATATTAACAGATTGGTAATGGTGGATTTAATTATTTATGTTGCACATTTTGGCATTACATAGTGCCCAAATAATATAATAATTAATTTTGTCCCCTTAATATAGTGACATTTTTTTTCCCTCATAAGTTAATATTAAATTTATTTTGCCCCCTAATCAATAAATAATGATTGCCCAAATAATTTAAATGTAAATGGTTCTTTCTTTTATGTTCTAAATGGCAAAATAGTTCAAACAGCATGTGTGAGCATGTTTGATGGCGGTTATAGCAAAACCAGCTTTGACAAAACCACCAGCAGTTTAGCTTTTTCAATCCGCCATACATCGCCATTCATTTTGAATTACATACGCAAACCGCCCATAGTAAATGCGGCAATTTGGACCACTAAACCGCCAGCGATGTGTGGTGGTTTCAAACCGCCACCAAACTCGATTCTTAGTAAATCTAGCCCATGGATTGTACAGTGTTTAGTGCCCATTAGGGAAAAATTACTTCCCTGTAGTGAGGTGGTGGATAGTATTTCGCATGAGATTTTGAAAATAAGGGAAATGGAGATGGGCTGGATGGATGCTGCGAGTTGGGGTAGACTGTGGCGGAGTTTGAGACATCCCTAGGTGGAAGCTAACATCTGGCAGTCTCTTGATTCTTCGCTATCTATCCTGTTCTTTCACTATTAGATTTTGTGAAAATCATTTTTCTTTTTAGAAAGGTTTACATACATACATGTTAACATACATTTAAAGTTTGTTTTCATTTCCTGACTGTAAAGGGTGTGTGGGTGGTATTAAAGATTGATGACGGGGTGTAATGCAGAGAATTGTGTTAGAGGATGTCATGTTTCTTTGATGTATATAATTCTCATTTGTGAAGTGATGCAGTAGCTTTTGTGCAGGGATTGGAGTAGAATTGTGTGCTATGGTAATGTGAAGTTTTGTTCCTATTGGTCCATTTTACCCCTTGATGTTGTATATAGTCTATTTTATTTTGGACAAAGTGATTTGGGATTTATTTTTGTTGAAATTTTTAATTAGAAAAAAAATCAACCCTTGCAAAACTACAGCTACTTATTCAAAATAATGAAATTGCTATCTGTGCCCACTTTGTCACCTGATTTCATGCCCAAAACAGTGTTGAGCCAGGCAAAAGACAGGTTTTTTTTATATGTAACTGACCATCCTTTGTTGATTCCCACTGTTAAATTGCTGGCCCAACGGCATTGAGGTGTGCTTGTGAGCTCCTGACTTCCATACCGTTGTTTGCTGTCTACCTAGATTTGATGGAGCCTCCCTGGGAGAGTCCCCTGGCTGTTGGGCCTAGTCTAGGCCTACTCATAGAAACACCAGTGAGTACCAGCAGCCAGGGAGTAAGGCCTGGTGATGAACCTGATCGTGGTTACCCCACCCGGGGTAGGAAAAAGGGAGCGGAAAGTGCTTCAGGGATTTCCAAGAAGCCCTCCAAATCTGGGGAGGTAAAACCTGGAGGAAGAACTCAGCCTGTGCAAGCAAAGAAAAAGGGGGTTAAGGCCCCAGAAGATTTTGCGGTGGCTAAAGGTACTGATATAATACTGGGAGAGACAGTGCAGTATAAAGAGAAAGATAACAACACGACAGAGTCCACAATTTCAGCAGAGAATGCCTCTGTAATGGACACTGACTGTGAAAATAATGAGGAGAATGGTGCTTCTGGTGACTGGGGTGATACCATGGAATTGGAAGAAGTGAAATGTAAACTAGAAGTAGCCAAAAGTGAGGTGGAGAAGTTAAAGGAGCAGATACTGTTGTATAAAATGAAAAGAAACAAAGCATTTAGCTCAAATAGAGCAGTTTTTTCTCAAGAAATAAAAGAACTGGAGAGTGTGCAAAAAGATAAAGAAGCAACAGTGCGTTTACTAAGTGCCTGGTTCAATGCAGATGAAGCTGAATCTACAAGTGCAGAGGAAGAATCAGTGACAGGCATGCAAAACTCTCAGAGTACACAGAGATCACAAATTCCACCTAATTTGCCTGTTCATTCAGACTATGTACAAAATACAGACAATATGACTTTAGAACAAATTCATTTATTGGAAAACAGTATACAAACGGTTGTGCAGTCAGGGGTAGCTGTGGAAGATTCTGGCAGCATGAAAACTGGATCTGGCAACATGGATGCAGCAGGGAGAGCACTTCCAGGTCGTGACCTCATCCTCTCTGGGACTGAGCCTAGCCGTGTGTCAGCATGTGATTCACAGAACATCCAGCAGAGGGAGAGAGAGAAAATCCCTGCAGTAATTTCATCCCAAGAAGTCTCAGAGACCATAGTCCAGCTGCCACTGAATAAACATCCACAGAGAAATCTGCAAGGGGTGATCTGCAGCCGCAGTACAGGAACATTCAGGGCGTGTCTGCAGAAATGTCACTGGCTGTGGTAGACTTTCCTGCAGCTGTTGCAAAAATATGTGAGAAGGCTGGCATCCCCTTTCCTGGACATGACAGAGATGAGGCAGCTGCACTAGGCATAGGTGTGCGAGCAGCAGGGGCCTCAGGCTGTCTTGTGCAAATGAAGACTGCTTCGTGTGAAAATGTTGCAAAAAGTGATATCATGCCTGGTGCAAATCATGCTAATTTGTCTAACCTCAGTTTGAGTAGTAATTTAATTCGGATGGTGACCAAGGACTGCCTAGCAGCCAGAGACAAGTTAAAAGCAGACTGGGATGTGCCAACGAGAGTAAAAAAAGTGACTGATAGCCTGTTGGAAATGGGTGTTTCTGTTAAGGAATCTGAAATTACTTATTGGCTTTTTTCTTTAGAAAATGAGCAGGAAACAAAGGCTAGGGAGGGGACTAAGAGTATGAGTGGAGGAATAAGGAGTGAAGGGGTTAACGATGGAGGAGGGGGGTCAGGAAAAGCAGCCATACATTTCATATGCCAGAATTCTGGGGGGGGCAAAAATCAGCCCCAGCACAGCCAAATTTGGGAAGATCACCAAATAGAAGGAATGTAGTCCAACTGAAATGGAAAGGGGAGGGTTCTCCACCAGATAGGGGTACTTTTCTGGACCACGTATTTGGATTGGGATTTGTGGCCAAGGATCTCTTTGCCTGTATTCACCCAGTGGGGACAGCTGTGTATGACTTAAGTTTTGAGACCCCCTATGGCCGCCAGAATTTTTGGGCACGGTGAGGGAGTGTCAAGAATGTGTCTCCTTGGGTGGATTATGAGGCTTCAGCCATTACCAAGCAGAATAACATCAGAATGACTATATTAGTGCGCAACAAATCCTTATTAGTGGAAGACCTTTCCTATTGGGTAAAACGGTATGCAGTAATGGAATCTCCTCTAGTTAAGGTTCCATATTCAGAGAGGTACGTCTGGGGTGGGGCCTGGATGGCTGTTATTAGCCTGAGGAAACTGGATTCTGGACCAGTACACCTTCCATCTGCAGCATATATAGGCAGGGACAGAATCCAGTGCTTCTATCCGGGCAAGCCCCGGACATGTTATCGCTGCGGTTCTTTCCGCCATTTTAGCAGGGATTGGGATATTGTTAGGTGTGCGCATTGCCAAGAGCTTGGACATACAGCAAAAGGTTGTAAAGTAATCAGATGTATCCTGTGTGGTGAAGTGGGACATTCTTTCACCAACTGTCCCCGCGCAAATCACAATAGGGAATCCGATGCTGAGATGGCGGAGAGGGCTGAGGAGGTGGAGAGAGAAGAGAGGAGGCCTCCTAAGGCAAAACCTAGGAAACAGGGTTTATTCCAATCTAAGCCTCAGCCAAGACCTAGGTATGGGATGTCTGTTCAGCTACAGAATGAGAAACCGCAGCCTAAGCCAAGGTCAAAGGTGGGCTCAGCCCAGCCTAGTACTAGTAAGGAAGGTAGGGAGGAGGATATGGAAAAAGGTGGAAGCTGGAAGGTGGTAAGAAAGCGGAAAGGGGGTAGGGCGAGTCCAAGTTCTCCTGAACCAATTGTTTTGGCCAACAGATTTTTGTCCCTGTCTAGTGATGAAGAGGATGGGGAAATTGTGTGTACTGCTGGTGCAGAGCTGGTACTGAGGCCCAAAGTGCAGAGAACTAGGGCAAAGGTTAGGGTTAGGCAGGCTGATCCCTTTGTTCAAAAGGTGGTGGGTACTGAGGTCGGAACAGGTGGTGTAGCAGGGGGTGAGAATTGTGGGGAGATCAATATTGTGGGTGTAAAATTTCCTCGCAAGTCTGTAATTCAAGTAGGTGGGGAACCTACTAAGGTTTTTGAGGCTACTGACACCATCTTTGAGGTAGTTCGTAGTTCAGGTGGAGGGAATCGGGGGGATAGGGAGGAGGATGTGATGGAACCAGGGGGGAGGGGGAGGAAATATATCCAGAAGGGGAGGACCCCGGGGGGACAATTTCTGGGATTGACGGTGTGGTTTGGTCAGAAGATTCTCTGGCCAGAAGTGATGGTGTACAGGATCCGGGGATAGGGTCAAAAGTCTTATAGGTGTTAGGTAATATAATGCTGAGAGGTAATGAAGGCAATGCCCATGCCTATAATCTTTAATGATGGCTCCTAAACCGATACAGTTTGCCACCATTAATGTGGCATCTGTGCGTTCCGATCAAGCTCATTATTTGGCCTTTGAATTTTTCAACACACTTAAGGTTGATCTTTTGTTTTTGCAAGAGACTAGGATTGCGCGCCTTGCGGACCTCCACAAATGCAAACGGTGGAGGCGAGGTCCCTCCTATTGGTCTCTTGCAGACAAGCCGTACGGTGGAGTGGCAGTCCTTTTTACTGGCATGGTAACCATTCAGCGGATTATAGAAATAAGCATGGGCAGATGTATGGTTATGGATGTTTCCCTAAGGGGGCAGGTCCTGAGGTTGATAAATATTTATGGTCCACAGACCCATCGGGGCAGGAAATGCCTTTTCAGGGAAATTAAACCTTACCTTTTTATGGGCTGGCAGATTGTCTTCGGGGGTGATTTTAACACCATTGTTAGGCCAGAGGATAGGGAAGGCTCGTGGACATCGCTGGGCTATGATGCAGGCTTTTTAGTTAAAATGGTAAGTCAGGCTGGGCTGGTAGATGTGCATATTCGTCACTCTCCAGACCTCACGGGGTTCACCTTTTCTAGAGGTAGAAGTAGGTCAAGAATAGATAGGTTTTTTGGTAAAGGGAGCTCTGTCACATCAACTCCAAAGTTGATGGCAGTAGAGTTCTCGGATCACGTTTGTCTTTGCGTGTCTTTGAACACTTCAGACACCCCTCAGAAAGGCAGAGGCCTGTGGCGTCTGAACTCCAGCCTTCTGGAAGATGAGGAGGTTAGACAATCCTTTAGGGACTTCCTTGAAACCCAAGAAACAGTTTTAGACACAGGTTGGGCTAGGGCAGAGTGGTGGGAGGAATTCAAAGGAAGAACTCGGAGGTTCTTTAGGGAACTTGTAGTTCAGAGGAATTGGATAAAAAATAACGTCTGCCATGCCTTGAGATGGAAACTCGATTTCCTGATTTCTGAGGGTGGAGATAGGGGGGAAATCTCCCGGGTAAAATCCCAGATAAAAGAGTGCCAGTATGACCGTTATGCCTCTTTGGTTTTGGAAAGGGACTACGGTAAGTACCACTCTTCGGATCCCTACCTTAACTGTAAGAGTTCGGTTGATGCAAAGGAGGTGAGGGAACTGCGCGATGACAGAGGGGTCTTCCGGAAAGACCAAGGGGGTATCTTGTCAGTCATGCACTCCTTCTACTCTGGCCTTTTGTCTGGGAAGGTACTTATCAGAGAGAAGATGGAACGGTTTCTGAGGGGTGTGTCTGGGCTTGGTGACCATCAGGCTTCTCCTGATCCCTTGGATTCTGAGATAACGGTGGATGAGGTCAGGAGGGCGATTGATAGTTTATCAAATAAGAAATCCCCAGGCGTGGATGGTTTAACTTGTGAGTTTTATAAAGCCTTTGTGGACCTCCTGGCCCCACACCTAGTGGCGGTTTTTAATGAGAGCTTGGGTAGAGGGTTACTCCCTCCCTCCATGAGACAGTCCGGCCTTATTTTGCTATCCAAGGGGAAAGACCCATCCAGGATTGAGAATTGGCGCCCCATCGCTCTTCTCAATTCAGATAGAAAGATTCTGGCAAAGGTCATTTTTAACAGGATTATGGAAGTATCAGGCCTGTTGCTTTCCACTTCTCAGCACTGTACAGTGAAGGGTCAAAGCATCTTTAATGCTGTCCTTGGCATCCAGGAGGTCGTGGAGCGGTGCAGGGCTGAGAAGTGAGGTAAGTACCTTCTGGCGCTGGATCAATCTAAGGCGTTTGATCGTGTCAATCATGAATATCTGTGGGCACTTCTTGAGAGGTATGGTCTGCCAGTGAGGTTGGTTGATTGGCTGCGTACCATTTATAGGCAGGCCGAGAGCTTCCCTCTTGTAAATGGTTGGGTGGGTCCTACTTTTGCGGTGTCATCTGGAGTCAGACAAGGTTGTCCCTTGAGCCCTCTTCTCTATGTATTTGCGATTGATCCTTTTATCAGGAGGATTGAGAACGGTGCAGTGAGGGGAGTGCAGCTGGCTGTGGATGTTCTCTTGAAGGTAGCGGCCTACGCTGATGATGTCACAGTAGTCTTGTCAGACATGACCGAGGCGCATGGCATTGAAAATCTAATCTGCGAATATTCTGAGGCTTCGGGCTCAGAGATAAACCAAGAAAAGAGTTAAGTTCTCTGGTTAGGGGAGGTAGGACGACAGTTTGTCCATCCGGATGCGCTCCCTCAGGCCAGTCAAGAGGTTAAAGTCTTAGGCATTCTATTTGGTTCAGGTGATTATGCTCAGCGAAATTGGGAATTGAAACTGGCAGATGCCTCCTCTAAGGTGGATAACTGGAAGAAGTGGAAGCTGCCCTACAGAGAACGGATTGATTTGATCAAGACTTACTTGATCTCATTTTTTTTGTTCGTCAGTTACATATGTCTGTTGCCAGAATCATTAAGGGTCAAGGTCAGTTCCTTGTTCTTTCAGTTGTTATGGGGGAACAAGTTGAACCTCATCAAGAGGAATGTGACCTACAAACCAAATGATGAAGGTGGCCTGGGAATAGTAAACCCAGTGCTGTTCTTTAGTACTGCCTTTTTGAAGCTTCATCTCGGGAGTCTCTTTTTGGAGTCTCCCCCTCGGTGGGTAGCTGGCTTTCGTGTTTGGGTGCACCCCTTTCTCAACGCATGGTTGGATGGGGGTCCCGTAAAAAGTCTTCGAGTTAAGCATGGATACCTCCCGGCCTATGTGGTTCAGGGTTTAAAGGTGACAAGGAAATAGCAGATTGAGGTGGGTGAGGCAAAAAACTCCTCTAGAAGGGTGTTGGAGAGGAGGATATTGCGTACCCTGTTACTAAAGGATTGCCCAGGTGATATGAGCTCGAAGGGTCTGTCTTTGGTGAATTCCAAGCGGATTCTTCCAAAGTTAAGAGTTCTTACTTGGCTTGCTCTTTGTTAAGGGGAACCTGAAGCATAGGGGTGTCAATGATCGTGGTTGTCCACGGGAGGAATGTCATGGGGAGGTGGAGACAATGGACCACTTCTTGCTTCAGTGTCCTTTTAATATAGAGGTTTACAAGGGAGTGTCCCACGCTTTAGGACTTCCGTGTCTTTCGGGGCTTAGTTACCGTGAGTAGGTGTATGGAGTGCTCAAAAGGTGTGGGGATTTTGATTTAAGCACTCGTTTTTTAGTTAGCGTAGTTGTTAGGTTTTACACATGGAGCATACGGTGTTTAGTGTCCACTAGGGGCAAAATCCTCCCCTGTAGTGAGGTGGTGGATAGTATTCTGCACGAGGTTTGGAAACTAAGGGAAATGGAGAGGGGCTGGATGGCTGCTGCGAGCTGGGGTAGACTTTGGCGGGGGCTGAGACCTCCCTAAGCGGTAGCTAACACCTGCCAGTCTCTCCATTTTTGGCTATCTATCCTGTTTTATCACTATTAGATTTTGTGGAAACCCTCTTTCTTATAGTAAGGTTTACATACATTTAAAGTTTGCTTTCATTACCTGACAGTAAAGGATGTGTGGGTGGTATTATAGATTGGTGGCGGGGTTGTGGTAATGAGAAGTATTGTGCTAAGGGATGGCATGTTTCTCTCTTGGAAAGTTTTTGATTTGTTTTGTGTTTTTTTGTCTTTTTATATTTGTGAAGTGGTGTATTAGTTGTTTTGTGATGGGATTGTAGTAGAATTGGGTGTGTGAAATTTTTGTTCATATTGGTTCTTTTTACCCTTTGGATAATGTATATAGTCTATTTTATCTTGGACAAAGTGATATTGGATTTATTTTTGTTGCAATTTTTAATAAAAACATCAACCCTTGCAAAACTGCATCTACTTATATAAAATAATGTAAATGCTATCTGTGCCCACTTTGCCCCCTGATTTTATGCCCAAAACCTGGTTGGGTCAGGTGAAATACTATTGCAGTTTGTATAAGGGACCCCCTTTAGTGTTAATCTGATATGAAATCAGTGATCCAACTTGATTTAATCCTTTAAAAATAAGCTTTTCTGAATAAGAAGCTGGAGCATGAATAAGAAGTGAATAAGAAGCTGGCCGAATAAGAAGCTAACTTCAGCTTCGTTTGTTTGCTGCAGCTGCTTTTGTACCTCTTTATGGGAACACTTCAGTATTGGTGCAGATGTATTATTTATGAGTTTATATGTTCATAAACTGGCCAAATCTCATGTGCCAGCAGCACACTTTGTTACATCCTTGAAATTATTTAAAATAAAACCCATTGGGTTCTTATGCATGAGAAATCCAATGTAAAAATCTGGCTTATAATAGCACTAGTGAGAAAAAGGAATTGCTGTTTATGCATTAACAAATCCGTATCCTTTATCACACCAAGCAAATAATCATTTTGGGGTTTTTTTGGTAATATCATTAGTGCCCTATTTCACTGGTGGGAATAGGTGATCATAAACCAAAAGATGTAATTGTTATGCCGTTGTCTGTGTCATCCTCACTGATTAAACCAGTTTTGACACTATCCATATTCTATATTTCAAAATAAATTTTGAAAAACAAGCAAAGTGGTACAATATTCCACAGTAAAGTCGCCAAATGAATTGATGTGCTGCAAACGCGTTATTCAGCCTATAACCACTTTGTGCAGTTAACATGGTTACTTTAAAGACTGGCTAAAAATGGTATCTTAAAACCATTCCAAAATTGTGTAAAAATAAACCCAGCGTTAAAGATTTATATGGAAAAAGAAATGATATAAAAGAGTTGTTTTGTATTAATGGTTATATGTGACACAAAACTGATAATGTGTGCATTCTAAATATATCTGATGGTGATGACAGGCTGTATAGGACCAAGTGTAATAACATCATTACAATTCTGATTGGCACAGTACATCTCTATTTGTCTCAAAAAATGTCCTTTTCATGTGTGTATAAGTATATTGCAGGTGGAATGGCATTAAATGTAAAATAATTAATGGTCTAAAAAGGTCATGTTCAATTGTAAATTGGCAGAGCGAACACTCTTCCTTGAACTTGTACTACAAAGCACAAGGACTAACATTCTATTTTACACATACAGCTTAATAATAAGGATAGTTGCTTGATTTAATTATTTCAGACAGAGATGTGTAAGTCGGCTCCTTAGCACAATGTTTAGCAATTATCGGATTTCATGCAGTGTATGTAACCCTCGCTTTCACACACAAGGGCTAAAACACATCAATACTCAATCATGTAAACCGATCCTCAATCTCACAAATAAAGATCAAACTCTCACATTAGCAAGGCCAGTGTCTATATCATTTCAAATAGCTCACATTCATCTGGAATTTGCGTCAATCTCACCCGGAAACCTTGACATTGTAATGAGATGTGACATTGGTAAAATGATTTCCAAATATGTATTGGACAATGAAATGTATGCTTGGAGAGAAACTGAAAACTAAAAAATATAATTTTAAATAATCAATAGCAAGATTTCACCAATGTGCTCCCTATACTAGAAAAATGTATGTCAATCAATTATCCAATTGATTGTGCATATAAAGGCATTACTATTGGAAAAGTATAGTGAAGCAGATATATATCTATACACTTGTTTTAGTAGGACTACAAGTCTGCACTATATTCATAACATGAAGCACATTTTACAGTGCGTCAAAACTTAAAAAAAAAAAATTATTGGGTGAATTCAACTTCTATTGAGAAAACTTCAGTTAAATTATTTTAAATCAGTGAGATGGATAAAACAGAGAAAATATGTCATAAATAAATTTATGTCGCATTGTTTTGCCCTTTGTGACTTTTATCAGGACACCTGCATAATCAGTTTGCAGGAATCTCATATTATGCAGAGTTGAAGAAACTGAAAAAATGAAAACATAGGTATACTGTTGAGAGTATTGATTACCACGTGTATGCAAAATAAGCTGAGTTTAGTTATTGAGTAGCTGAATATAACAAAAGCTGCATGAACGTTTTCAAACGACATTGAAAAAGCTTTTACTTCCAGTACAACATTGCCATCTTGTGGAAACATGTCACATAAGAATTTATATAAGGATTACCAGTTTTAACCAAAAAGAGCATAAAAAAATCCACTTTCCTGGTGTTTCCTATTAAAACTGGAAAAGTCTAATATCTGATTTCTGGTCAGGATCCCCCAACATCATTGGGGACTTCTAGCAGCACTTTAGTAAGTTTACATTACATCCCTGTCTTACCACCACTGTTCCACTCACAGAAATGAGAAATGTACTTCTTTGTTATAGGAGCAGTGCTTCTGCTTCCTGTTTCATCAATACTGCTAATTTATACCAATGTAATTAGTGGTGATGACGAAGAGAATTGATGATGATGCGCTGCTCCTATAACAGAGAAGAGTGTGGTGATAGGATATTGCTAAAGTGCCAGGAAAGACTGTGGAATTTTGTTAAAATTAAAGTATACATAATTTTTTTCAATATATTTTTTACGGAAAATAAAGAAATATAGAATATTATTATATATTATAAATAAGCATATATAGTAGTTGAAGTGGAAATTTAGAATTAGTGGTATGGTGAATGTAAACGAATGACTGGAGGCCATCTAGGCTCCCAGAAGCTTCAGGGAATTTGGCAGTTTTTTTAATTAATTCTAGACACTTTTTAACACTATGTAGTAAATTGCAAAGACATATTGTCAAGGAAAGCACTGGAACAAGCTGCCTCTTTTAATGATACCCACAACAGAGGTGCGAAATCTAAATTGGTGCAGATATTCGCCCGGAACCCTCCGCAAGGAGGTATGGACTTTGATGCTAACACCAGGTCGTGGCCCTCTTTGCAGGTACTAGGTTAGATTGTCAGGTAGTGCAGGGAAATATATCAGAAGCGTGGGTGCCGATTCCGAGAGTAGTGCTGAACCAATGCCAGAACAAATACGAAGATCAGAGGCTGAAAGAGATACCAGAGAAGGATATAAAAGATGAGCATGCACATGTGCCCTTGATCCAAGATAGCACCTACCACCAGGATGGAGTGCTGTGGATATGGGAGAGACGACCACCTGACGGGGAATGCTAGAGATGCGCACCAGTACCCTTGAAGTTCCAGCGAGTGACACATATTAAATAGTACACGGATATCCCCTCTGTGTCCACATGCTCTTTCATATCCTTTTCACCTTTCCCCTTGTGCCTCCAGCTAAGCGTGATGTTCCCTTGTGTCTTTACATCTCTCCTTCATACCTCCCTTACAACTCAACCAGTCAAAATTTAAGTGAATGGACACAGGAATTTAATAGTTTTAAATACATTTAAGATGTTCTTTTATACTACTTCCCCAACCCAAATTGACCCCCCCCCCCAAAAAAAAAAAAAAACAATTTGTGTTTGTACATACCCATCTATCCATCATTCCGGCTGTGTCTTTTCATTGCTCCCCATTTACTTTGTATTGTCTGTCTGTTGTTCACTCCTATGTGCACAATAGTATCTGCTATTAAAATTTCAGAGGTTCCTGTCATTGGTTTCCCTTTTGGAAAGCTCATCAGTGAGATCCAAGATATTGCATACTATACTCCTTACACTCCATAATGTCTGCTGCCATATGCCCTCTGTCCTCTCCATTACTGCACACGACTATGGCACATGCATGCATTCTCATATACAGTGGTGTAATTATAGTCAGGCCTCTGCACTCTCTTCTCAGAACCAGCACTGCTGCCCCCATCCACCATTGGTGCCTGGAGCACCTGCTCCACTTGCTATCATACAATCCAAGCAGTTTATAGAAGTGCTGGTGTAGCGCCTATAGGAAAGAAAAATACACCCAGATCTTACCTGACCACGATGCAACCATTGGAGGATTCATAATAGGGTTTCACGTGGTGTGTATCAATTATCCTTGAAGTCTTGTACCAAATGTCCTTGTAGGGATTCCTCACCGTCTCCCTGTACTCGGGTCCAAATATACGTAAATGGCGACTGCAATGCCCTGCAGGGAACAAGCATAAGACATACAAGGACAAACAAACTACTTAGACAGGGATCACTCACCTGGAACATTCTGTTTCCTTGATTGCTTTATACTCTCTCTCTCAGCGGCTGTGGGGGGAAATAAAACAAACCCCTTCCCACACTAAACCCTACTGGCTGTAATACACAATAGAGTGGATAGAGGTGAACATACAACAAACAATAACCACAAGCCAATACAAACACTTCAACACAGTACAATAACATAATGGATACACAACACAATAGGAACCACCCTTTGCCTACATGTACTTGACCAAGGGTGCAGAAACCCAGAATTCTGCCTCATAGCACTGGGGTCATGAGTTTGACTCCTGACCAGGGCCTTATCTGTGTGAAGATTGTATGTTCTCCCCGTGTTTGTGTGGGTTTCCTCTGGGTGCCCTCGGTTTCCTCCAAAAATATACTGGTAGGTTACTTGACTGCTGACAAAATTAACTCTAGTCTGTGTGTTAGGTATGTTAGAATGTAAGCTCCAATGGGACATGGAGTAATGTGAATGACAAAAAAAAATTCTCTGAACGGTGCTGCGGAATTGGTGGTGATATATATATATAAATAAATGATAATGATAATCTCTCTAAAAATGGAGCCGATATCCTAACTGCTGGCAGGCCTAGTGCCTGATTTATCCCCACAGGCCTATGGACTTAATAATGTACCCACAAGCTTAATGCCAGAATAAGGTATCCACCTCACATAGGCTCTGAGGCTAGTAATATTGCTGCACAGACTCTCGTCCTGACTTACAATAAAACTAAGGCCCACCAGGAATTGTGCCTGTCTACCTGTGCCACGGGCCTAGTGCCTGACACTATGCTAATGGGCCTTGTGGCCAACTGTGGTGTTAGCAGGCCTTGTGAAAAGAATGGGAATCATACCTGCTTCATGCAGGAAACTGACCTTCCCCCTGCTGTATCCTCCATTTCCAGTTCTTCCAGACAGCGATGCATCCTCCCTTATTCAGCGCTATACTTACTTGAAGAGGCTGTCTTCTTCAGTCTCTGGGATCTCTCTTCTGTCTTCTTCACGCTCTGGTGCCTCCATCTTCTGTTCGTCCTGCATCGGCCTGGTCCTATTTATCAAAGGGGGTCTCTCCTCTTCATGCTCCTGCACCTTTCTTCTGCTCTTCTCTACCCCCAGCAATGATCTTTTCTGACAACTGCCTGGGGCGGGGATTAGTGACCCGGTGTGCCACAATTTGCTTGCTACTGTGCCAAATGGCCACGGCAAGCCATGATTGACTCGTCATCCTGGCCACTGATTGGCAGTAAATCTGTATATATTTGCTGTCACTGCTCTGGGGCACTCCGTACATAGGGCAGAAGTTAGCACTTCTGCCTCACAGCACTGGGGTCATAAGTTCAATTCCCGACCATGGCCTTATCTGTGTGGAGTTTGTATGTTCTCCCCATGTTTGCGTGGGTTTTCTCCGGGTACTCCGGTTTCCTCCCACACTCCAAAAACATACTAGTAGGTTAATTGGCTGCTATCAAAATTGACCCGTGTGTGTGTTAGGGAATTTAGACTGTAAGCTCCAATGAGGCAGGGACTGATGTGAATGAGTTCTCTGTACAGCGCTGCGGAATCAGTAGCGCTATATAAATAAAAGGTGATGATGATGATGATGATGATTTCGGAGGGTGACATCCACCACTCACCAGCTGAGCTCTCCAGAGTATCTTCTTCTTTCTCAGGTACGTCGTCCGCAGCTATTTCCTCCAAGGTACCTATTGTGTTCATCTTTTCAGGTACCACCATGCTGGAATCTTCAAATGCCCACAAATGCAGCACGTCCCAGTGGAGGAGATGTGGAGTGCCCCAGTGGAGATCTTCACAGTTCTACCTTCTTCTTCATGGACCACCTCCTCCTTGGTCCGCTTTATCCATCTCCCATCCACCAATCTTTGCCCCCTGCAGATGCCTGTATCCTTGCCGGGAATCTTGTCCAGATGGTATAATCACCTGCGATCCAGTATCCAGCAGGCTCTGTCGGTACTTTTCTCCAGATTCCACGCAACAGGAGATCACTCTTCAATGTCAACTTGACAAACTGTAGACTAAGATTTTGATAGTGGAAGGAACTGGGTCCCACAACAGTGCAGAGTAATACTGAAGGCTCCTAGCAAACATACAGACTGACTTTTTTTATCAATCTATATTTTCAAGAAATTCCAGTACATTTTTTCATTTTTTTTACCGATTTGATAAACCAGTTTGAGAAACAGTCTGCAGTCAACTCAAGCATCTCTAATTCCCTGCAATTCTCATTGGTAGAAATGAACTAAATGATTTGGCAAGTTTTGAGAATATATCCATTCCAGGGATTCTACACCAGCAAAACATTTTGTAGCACCCAAAAAGTAAAAAAAATTCTGGAGAAAAAACAAACTGATTGGAATCTATCACATATCTCAGATTTGGAAAAACGTATGCTTTCCCTAGCTGATAAGATTTGGTAGCAGGTCTTCCAAGCCACCATTTTAGTCTGTATTTACTATTGTGATTGTCTGTTGTGATCTGGATTGCCTTTGACCTCTGCCCCGCCCTCAACCTCTGCCTGTTTTACAGTTCCATTTGGACCACTGCCAGCTTCTGACCATTGCCTGACTTACCTTGCTCTTGGAGCTTGCCTGTCAACAAACTTGGCATCCTTTGCCAGATAATCCAGTGTTTTTATCTTACCACTGTTACTATAGTGTGCCCTGTTGGTCTCCTACTGTTTCCTGTCTATTGCCTCATTTAAGTTAATAAACCCCACTACTATGAGTTAGGTTTTTAACATTTTTCAGCAGAGTTATTTTATTAGAGTTTGCAGTTTTTTATACTGATTTTAATAAGAGCGATCTTACCTACTCTTATGAGTGCAAAATATCTTTTTTTGCATAATTACATGAAAATGTTTATGTCTATGACTAAAACTGGTCCATTTGGGAGAGCACCCGGATATCGTTTGAAAACACATTCATTCAAATTGTATACTCACCTCAGTCATGTGAGTATACAATTTGATATTGACTTCTCACTATTTGGTTTAAATATGTACACAGAGAGCACAATGTTGTATTTATTATTTTTGTGAGCACATCTACAAAGAAATATGATGTTTCAAGATTTGATTGTCCACATCAGGTGTCAAAAGCTGAATTTTACTGAGCAATACACAAACCTAAATTAGGTGAATGGAATATCTAATACACAATTTCTGCCTACGTTGAAAGTTCTACACTTTATTGTTTTTACTTTTTAGGGGTTTTCTTCTGTGCTGGATTCTCTACAAATTAATGAACACTGATTGGAGGTATTTTTGGGAGCCTTTTATTGATCCTTATTGCATTTGAGAACTCTCATCAAACAACACAGGCTGCTGATTAATATAACACTACATTCCATTCTATTATGCACTAATATATAGTATTGTGTTGTGATGTGTGTAACAAGACAGTACCACAGGTGTTGTGTGCATTGGCTACACAGTATACATCCTGGGCAAAAAAAAAATCTTTTATTCGGTTCAATAAGATGAAGTGGAAAATTAAGAGAAAAAAAAGCTAAGATATAAGAGTTGGAAGGGAAACTCTGATTCCACCCATACCTACACAAATGTAATAATCAAATCTTGATGTAATAATTAAAATTGATAGTGCTAATCTGCTGTTTGTTAGTTTTGCCATCATCATCTCCATCTTGTCGTATTAAACCATAAGGGATTTCAAGGACCTGTGTATAATTATAGCAGAGGTTACACAGATTACATGTTCATTCTCCAAATAAATAGACAATAATGGTAACTTAAATAAATTGCTAAACTGCAGGCCTGCAGTTTGAATGCTGTTTTGTGATGTCTCACACAAAGATTTTTACAAATGCACCAGTTTATCTGGGGTGGTGCAAGGATTTTGGGGTCATGATGGTTGGGGTATACATGTTGCAGCTTCTGACAGACAGAGGTGTTCATTGCTGAGCAAGTGGCAGAACTACCTCTGCGGCCTAGTGTGTGGCCGCTATGGGGCTGAGATTAGAGGATAAGATTAGCAGAGCGCAGGCCTCTTCTGAGCATGTGACGATCTAGGGCTGGCGCAGTGAAGTTGGGAAAGGGTTTAACTGGCAAAAGTATTTATGCAATTTGCTATCATAGTTGACAGTAAATTTTGTGTAAAAAAAAAACAAAAAAATAATAACAGTTCCTTCTATTCATAATTCACAATTAAAAACACTGAATTTCATGTAACTTATAATCATTATTTAATATCAATATCATAAAAGAATTCATCCATAGTGCACGGTACTTATAAGGGAGGCCGTTATTAAATGATAATTATGATGAATAGATTGTGTGTGTTGCAAGTTACTCTGAATGTTACGGATGAATATTCTGCAAAAACAGAATGTAAAATAACTGATTCTGATGTATGTTGTGCTTTTGGATTAGGAAAAACATTGAACGTTTACTGTATTGTTGCATATTTATCTATTCCCTTTATCAACTTTCATCACTGTCTACTTCTATGACATTTCTGTTCCTCCACATATTTCCACTTTGTAGCACTATGAATGCTAACATGCCCTGCCACTAAATATTGAGTATCAAATGGCAGTTTCTACTATACAAGTTTATTTACTCCCACAGCTAATATAGTCTGCAAACAGTGTTTTAAAATATAGTCATTATCTGTAACATCAAGATATTACATTACTCTTATTTTTTTTTTTTTATATTATTGTTTAGACAGATGGCTGTAGTAGATAGTTGTTTTATGTATCCTTCTCATCTCTATTATTGTCTCATTTCTGCAAAAAGGAAGCAATACCCAGAATAAAAAGAAGAAGAGAGCAATCCCTACAAGAATGGACACACGAGGAGGTAGGGAGAGCAACTGAATATACGTTAAGATAAATCTTAAGGCATTTTCAATCTAAGTAAAATGACAGTGCCAGAGGACCAATTGAACATACTAAAATGTCTAAAATGTTCCCACATTGCAATATGAATACATTTAAACCTATATAGACCTTTATAAATGTTCAAGTAAACTTTGCCTAAAAAAAATCCTTTTTAAAAAAAGCCCTTTAAGCTTAAAGTAAGAACCTAAAAATGAGTATATCTCCATTTACTATGCTAATCCTCTTAATGTTAAATGTTTACAAGTTTAACCCTCTCTACCTCATCCTCTGCATAATATGTCCTAACTGTGTCTTCTTATGTAGATGATTTCTCTATAGTCTCTGGTATTAATTGTTATCCGATTCTAATGTTTCTCATTCCTTACTTATCAGTATTTTTTCTGTTGATTGTGTGGATATTGTTTTGTCAAAAAAAATAAATTAGGATGATGATGATGATGACACAGACTTAAATCCCAAGACCAACATTTGCCCTACATTCTTGAAGTGGCCTTATTTGGAAATATACCACAAATTAATGGAAGAGGATATGAGGGGGGGGGAGTCTAATTTAACATGTCAAAATATGATAGAAATGCATCGGGAGAGGAAAGGGGGAGTAATTTTAGACAAAGAAAAATACTAAAGCACTAGAAGAGTGATATAATGTCAATCCTTCTGTGTTTTTATTTTCCCTGCAATTCTCCCACACTGAGTGCTGGCCACTCACATGGTGGCTTAGAATGTGTCATTAAGCCAAAGGAGAAGTTTCTCCCTGGGCTCTGCCAGCTCTGTAATACAAATTTATATAATTCACAACTTTAAAATGATGACAAAAAAGGGATATATTATTGGTTGGATCAATCTGAAGTTGCAATCACTTGATTAGTCCTCCTACTCACATCTCAACGCTTTTTGGCCAGCGATTTAAGAAGAATGGAGCAGCCCCTGGGGCTCCATCTAGGGTGAGGGGTATTTTAGTAAAATCTTTTAGTGGGTGTCAGTGGAGCTTTAAAATTTCAGCCACACCCTTTGCTAACAGGTACATAAAATTAAGCATAGAGCCATGCAATCTCCATAGTCAAATAGTAGCAGTATAATAGGTCATTCTGAAGAGATCAGTGATTTTCAATGTGGCACTGTCAAGGATGCCACCTTTCCAACAAGTCAGTTTATTACATTTCTGCCCTGCTAGAGCTGACCCAGTTAATTGTAACTGCTGCTATTGTTAAGTGGAAATGTCTAGGAGTAACAACAGCTCAGCCACAAAGTGATAGGCCACACCAGCTCACAGAACAGGACTGCTAAGTGCTGAAGCGTGTAGCACATTTCACAATACGTCTTGGTCCATACATTGTTAAATCTTTTGGGCATTCCACCCAGGGCCTGATTAAGTGTTTCGGCCAACATAGGCTAGCTAATACAACAATGGTGACCCCCCAATGTGTACATACATATTCAGCAATGAACAAAATATTATATTGCACATTCAAAACAACCATATAATGCACATAGAGAGCTATATGATGACGTTCAGCATATCATATAAGGCATATATCTGGAAATCACTAATGAATATTCAGGAGTATTCTCAAACATTCAAATTCTCTTCCTCCTACCATTTTTTGCAGCTATTACTACCTGTTGTTCTTTCTTGCTTTTTCTTGCAGCTCTGTTGTTGGCTGGCTTCTAGAAAGTTGGGATCCTGTTTTTCAAAATGTGCAAAAATGATATTATAATGGAAACTGTTAACAAACCCTGAATCATTAGGCTCTTTAGTTCAAATGCAACACTCCATTATGGGCAGATAAAGCTACCCCATAGCTCAAGTATATATAGACAATAAAATAGCTATAATCAAATGCTAACATCTGCCAGCCCCATCTGACTGGAATTTAACATTCTAGTGACTTCACAGAAAGCAGCCAAATAACCGCTACACAATACAGAGAACATCCTTGTGACCGCCACACAACACAAAGAGCGTGGCTACCTGATTCTACCAGGTCTTAGTGAATTTACTGTAGAAGCAAGATATATTGTACAATTATTGTTTCATTTAATACATTTAGAGAATTGGTGAGGTTAAAAGTGTCTTTAGTTTCAGGAATGTTGTTTGGAATTAGCTTTGCAGTACATCTGTTCTACCATAGGTGCTGCTGTTATGAATTTTGGACAATTGCACCCTAGCTGTAGGAGTTAATCTCGTTCCCTTGTTTGATCACCTACACCTGCTTCCCTGACTTTACGCTCTTATCCTGTGCCTTGCTGGCCTACCAAAAAAATGGCCTACCTAAACTTTGCCACAAAGATGGAAGCATAGCATTTTCCAAAATGACTTGGTATGCTGAAGCTATAAGATTGCTCTTCACTGGAGATAAGGAACCTAGCCAAAACCCTGAAAAACAGCCCCATACCATTATCCTTACTACACCAAACGTCACAGTTAGCATAACGCACTCAGGCAGGTACCGTTCTCCCGCCATCCACCAAACCCACACTCACCCATCTGACAGCCAAACTGAGAAGCGTGATTCGTCACTCCACAGAACACATTTACACTGCTCCACAGTCCAGTGTTGGTGTGATTTACAGCACTCCATCCGACGCTTGGCATTGGTCTTGGAGATGTGAGGCTTGCATGCAGCTGCTCAGTCATGGAAACCCATTCCATTACGCTCCCGCCGCACAGTTTTTGTGCTTCCATTAATGCCAGTGGAAGTTCGGAACTCTTCAGCTATGAAATCAGCAGAGCGTTGGCGACTTTTACACACTATGCACCTTAGCAGTCGTTGATCCCACTCTGTGATTTTACGTGGTTTTCCGCTTCGTGGCTGAGTTGCTGTTGTTTCTAAACACTTCCACTTTCTAATACTATAATTTACAGTTGACTGTGGAATATCCAGCATGGATGAAATTTAACGAACAGTCTGTATCACAGCACCACACTTGAAGTCACTGAGCTCTTCAGAAATACCCATTTTATATCACAAATGTTTGCAAATGGAGACTGCATAGCTAGGTGTAGTGAGAAACTATTATAATTGTACCTATTCTGCCCATTAATACATCTATGTGTATTGAACTTTCTTGAGTATGAATCTGTTTATATAAATGTGTATTGATATGTCTTCTTTTATAATTGTAAACCTGCATCCAACCCGTGTCTGCAAACAGGTTTTGCCTTTATTTCAGGCATACCTATATAGCAAGTATGTCCATTAAACCAAAAAGTTGATTATAATATGCTTTATTTGTAAACATTATCCACAAAAGAATAAATGTAGAAATTGCAGAACATATTAATCTACTAAATAAAAAATTTTAAACTTCTGTAGTAATAATTGTAACTATTTCAACATTTAATCTGGCTACAGGCTTCAAACAAGCCATAGTAATTTTTCTACAGTTTTTTAAAACTTTTCTTACTATTATTGATGTTAGCCCTCAATTCTCAATTCTTTAAAATATTTGTTTAGCTTTTACATCTTCTCAGCCACACCTTTTCCATCACCGGAATATTTGAAATATTGGTGCGCGTGCCTTCCTTCTCTCCTTCCAAACTTCGTCAGCGAGGATGATGAATCATGTTTAACGATTAATTGAAACACAACATTGTTTTTGCCCGTGAGGTTACTACCATTTGCTCACTTTGGACACTGCTTGAAATCACTTTATGCTGATGTCCCTCCTGGGTCTCACCAGGCACGCTGTCATGCTGGTCTATACCAATTGAAATCTAGAAGCCATCTTTTAAAGCAACGGTAATGGGTACACTTTACGTTTTCTTAACTTTTTAACATTCTTTAATTACCTTTTTTTGGTTCCTCTTTTATTTCCTCAATTCATATCTCTGTGATTTCTTCTTTTATAGTTGCTACAGCATCTTCCATTTTACTTTTTTAAATAGCTATGCAGCACACTTCAGTTTTTTGTACTGTATATTTTGTTTGTGTGCTTTTTAATATCTTAATTAATATGTTTCGTTTCTATTTTAATAAAAAAAAAAAGTTTAAAAAAAGACTATTTCTTTTACCAACCTTCATATACTGTCCACGCAGAACTTGTACTATAGCCTCACAGGTCTCAGGTATGATCAAACCCAGAACTTGAGGTGAAATTGCTGTGCTGTATTTGAGACCAAACAGTGTCCTTCCTGTGGCCAAACATGGGTGTAACCAGTCTCTGCTCTGCAGATATGGGTCTCCTTAAATGGGTGTCCTCCTTTTGGATGAGTGAGGAGACAAGCTAGAGCAGCTCCTGGCTTGTATGGTCATTCATCCTCAGGAAATCCCTGAAGTCCTCAGGGTTGTTGTCCCGTATCTCCTGTAGCAGGGGCATATGAGAAAATGAGTCTCTCCTCTTGAACCACTCTTTGGTCAAACAAGTCCGATTCTTTCTCCTTCTTTCCCTCTGGGTCTGTGCTTGCAGTGTTCTTACCATAGCAACAAGCAAAAGACCATGAGCTTGCTGTTGATCAATTGTGGCCATTATATTAAAATAAACCCTTGTAAATGAACGTACACTATTTACAAACATACTATGGAATGAATGGGGATGATGTATTTCCTTTTCCCAAATCCTTGTTTGTGGGAGTTTTTTCGTGTTGAGTTTCTGTGTGTACAAAGTCACAATCTTTTGAGACAATGTTATGACAGACAAAAATCACAGCCCGGACACTAAGTTGTGCCATAATCATTTAAAACGTGTAGTGTGTGTACCCCTTTATAGATAACAAACAGGTGCTGATATATTTATTTCTATTATCCTTAGAATTACAACATGCTTCATTCCCCATATATTGCCACTTGACAACTCCATATTTGTCTAATTATCACTGAACTTATTTTCCTGACTTGAAATCTTAACTGTATTATCCTTAATATATTGGCATAAAATAACATCTTTTAAATCTTACATTATCTGCTTATAGCATCTGATGATATATCTGTAAATCCATATTTCTATCATTTTCAACAACTTTTCTCCTCTTTGCAACAACATCCGCAATGTCTGCACTCAGCTCCCCTTATCTGGCAGTCCCATATCTAATCACCCTAGCAACAGCCCTTGATCAAGTGGTTCCAGCTCAGGAGGCCCATCAAGCCTTCTCTTGTGCCCACCAGCCGGCTGCTCCCGATCTTACTAAAATGGGGGCAGCCAACTTCCACATCATGTGACTTTCTCTGCACAATGCAGAGAGGTCACTCAGCATACACAAAGGTGGAGGAAGTGCACAGAGCACGGCCTCCTTCCTCTGTGCTGCCCCTTTGAAGGCTGAAGGACCACTCATGTAGCCCTCCAGTTACTTTATGTTGCCCCTCACTGTTCCAGCTACTATTTCTGCTTGGCATCCACCATGACCTCAAATGTACTGCCTTCAAAAACTCCCACAAAGTAAAAAATCATAGACAAGTCTCATAATTCAGATGACTTCCTCAAATGTATTGCTCTTTACCAAATGCTTTGGACAGTGCCATACAAACATGCTTACAATCTCTCATCTTCATCCAGATTGCAACTCCAAATGCCTATTTAATATGAGACATCCCCAAGTTCTATTTGGATAGTGGCTTGTGATTAGAACCCAATTAACTGTATTCTTTTTTAGGGAAATTATTTTTATATGGGATATAGAAATAGAATGGGTAAAGGATTGTTTTTATAGTGCAATTATAATGATTGAGTAATAAATTAATTGATTGGATCAACTATACGCTAATGTTTAAAGATTAAATAATAACTTAAGGGCAAAATCTTCATTCTCTAAGTAATTAAATATCTAGACAACCCCTGTGGTTTTACTTTCCTTGGGTGACAAATTATTAGTAGCTTAGAACAATTACAAAATTATAACTTCTAATCACTTCTATGTACGGTGATCTTGGTCCTACAAAAAATATGCTATATATGAATCATATCCTGAACTCTTAAATGTTTATTCCAATGTAATATTTTAGTAGCAAAGCTTGGTAGCAGTTGAAGTAGTTCATTTTTTTACTTAAGGGTCTAACTGTATTTAAACTTCAATATTTTGAGACAAGACTTTTGATCTACTACCACTTCTCCCTCCTTTTTCTCCATTGTTTCTTTGCTCCGGCTGCCAACTGATGGGGCTGACTGCAGAGCCATAAATAAACATTTTAGACCCTTGGGCAAGACATACCACTGGCACCGGACTCCCCCCTTCTCCCCATTCCTTCCCACACACTCATGGTAACGTACCGCCATATGGGACATTTCTACCTGGTGCTGCTGCCAGTGTCTTAAACACAGTTTCTGCTTGGCCGGATCCTGGAATGTTGGGGCCCTCTTTGGAAGATAGATATTTACTGTTCAACTTCTGGAAAGTCGAGCAATGACTAAACACTAGGCCTCCCCCTAAACCCAACCAGCCCAACATTAAATCATTAGCTTTTTTTGTCCAATAAACAGGCCCCCTTGAACCCAATCAGCACCAGAATTTAATAGCATTCACATTTAATAAATATAGCCCTGGCATTAAATGAAATGGCAGACGCTTTTAATAAATAGACCTCCTGCCCCTTAACCAGTTTTTGCATTTAATAAATAATCCTCTTTACCCCCAACCAGCCCCAACATTAAATGAATAGCATTCACATTTAATAACCCAACTTATTTCTCCCTCTCCCAACCAGCCCCAACATTAAATGAAGAGAATTCCCATTTAGAAAACAATACCCCTACCTCCTCAGACCTGACAGTAAATTAGTCGCATTCCCATTTCATTATCAGACTTATTTCACCTCTCACCAACCTTGACTTTAATAGCTTTTTAAAAGCTTTTCCATTTGCAACTAGCCCCACAATCAAATGAATGGTTCACAAATTTGCACCACATTTAATAGAGATTATTAATAAACATATTATACCTTTTTGAATATTACTTATTTTTTATAATTAATTACTATTTATTAGTAATAAATTATTATTAAATTATTCTGTTTTTAATGTAGTATATATCTGTGTACTCCAAAGAAACCTGCCCCCGTGTTCTTCCCCCTTTTTATCTTCATCCTTACAGCAATTTAATTACCTTAGAGCTCCTCAGCTTCTCTTATGTCTGCATCTGCTTCCTGCTTGTCCTTGCTCTGTCTGTCTTCTTCCTGTTTCTTGTTTTTGTGCTGGCTCCTGTATACAGTATCCTGACTGTCACGGTTCTTACGAGGAGACTCGGCAGATGTAGCGAAACCAAGAGATTCGAACAGTTTGGCACTACTCCAACAGGGCGCGGAGTCTAACGAGGAGACGGTGTTCACCAGGAACCGCCACAAAGCGGTATGGGCTTAGCTGCGTCTACCTCGCAGGTCGCGGTCCCTACTAGACCACTGTACGGAAGTCCCTGGGAAGACTACAGGCAGTAGTACCGTAGGAAGAGCGGTCAATACAATAAGTAATGGCAATGAAGATAATGCAGATCGGTGTAACTCTGTAGACCACTATGTGGTGTAGGGTTCAGGAGAATGAGCGTCAGCTCTAAAGACAAATGTAGAGGAGTTGTCCGGAGATGAGCGTCAGCTCTGCAGACCACTATGTGGCGGGGAGTTCAGTAGAGTGAGCGTCAGCTCTGCAGACCACTATGTGGTGTAAAGTTCAGGAGAATGAGCGTCAGCTCTGAAGACAAATGTAGAGGAGATGTCTGGAGATGAGCATCAGCTCTGCAGACCACTATGTGGCGGAGAGTTCAGTAGAGTGAGCGTCAGCTCTGCAGACCACTATATGGTGTAAAGTTCAGGAGAATGAGCGTCAGCTCTGCAGACCACTATGTGGCGGGGAGTTCAGTAGAGTGAGCGTCAGCTCTGCAGACCACTATGTGGTGTAAAGTTCAGGAGGATGAGCGTCAGCTCTGAAGACAAATGTAGAGGAGATGTCCGAAGATGAGCGTCAGCTCTGCAGTCCAGAATGGAGGTAAATAGCTGGAAGGTAACAGGAAGCCACTTCTATCACCAGGAGGTGACTAAAAGAACAGGCACTGTAGGTAAGGAGGAAGTGCCTTTTAAACTAAGCGCCATTAGGATCCACCAATGAGAGAAGAACAGAAGGTTTAAGGAAGCTGTAAGGTTCAGGAGAATGAGCGTCAGCTCTAAAGACAAATGTAGAGGAGTTGTCCGGAGATGAGCGTCAGCTCTGCAGACCACTATGTGGCGGGGAGTTCAGTAGAGTGAGCGTCAGCTCTGAAGACCCCTATGTGGTGTAAAGTTCAGGAGAATGAGCGTCAGCTCTGAAGACAAATGTAGAGGAGATGTCTGGAGATGAGCGTCAGCTCTGCAGACCACTATGTGGCGGAGATTTCAGTAGAGTGAGCGTCAGCTCTGCAGACCACTATGTGGTGTAAAGTTCAGGAGAATGAGCGTCAGCTCTGCAGACCACTATGTGGCGGGGAGTTCAGTAGAGTGAGCGTCAGCTCTGCAGACCACTATGTGGTGTAAAGTTCAGGAGGATGAGCGTCAGCTCTGAAGACAAATGTAGAGGAGATGTCCGAAGATGAGCGTCAGCTCTGCAGTCCAGAATGGAGGTAAATAGCTGGAAGGTAACAGGAAGCCACTTCTATCACCAGGAGGTGACTGAAAAAACAGGCACTGTAGGTAAGGAGAAAGTGCCTTTTAAACTAAGCGCCATTAGGATCCACCAATGAGAGAAGAACAGAAGGTTTAAGGAAGCTGTTAGGTCTGCGCATGCGCAGACCCGATTCCAAGATGGCGGCGCCCAGGACGGAGCGGAGCGCCGGAGACAGGTAAGTCTGCCGGGTGTCGGGTGCGCTGCCCGAACACCCGGCGTGTGATACTGACATCATGTTTACACATCAGCTACGCTGCAGTCAGCAGGGAGCTGGGTGCCTTTCACATGGTCTCTGTGTCACTGAGCAATTGCAGCCCTGCATATAGGGGGCAGGCACCCTCATTATGGCCCTGGCTGACTGTATGAATATTTGACCCTTTAATAGACTGTCTAATTGCTAAATCACTGACTTCTATGAAACTAAGTGACTAAATGCCTGTAACTGATCAACTGTTGAACTGCTATTAAACTGACTGACAACTGTTTTTTTTCTGTACCTAGTTCCTTCCTCCTGACCTTAACTTCTTCTCCCTCCTCTGTGTAGCTGCCCCACTGCTTTTACACTCTTCCTAGCTCCAATCACTTTGTGTCTTTATACTGTTTTCCTTTTTTAATATCATTTAAAACGTGTTCCTCCTTTTTAAACAACTCCTTCTACTTATATCCATTCTCATCATCTTTCTAGTTTTCCCCACTCATTATTCTCCAATTTTATCTGTCAGTTACTCCCTATCTCTAAATGCTCTCTCCTCTCTCCTCCTTCCAGTCTGTTACCATCTTGTTTCTTGCTTTTGGCTAGTGCAGGCCTGGCCAACCTGTGGCTCTCCAGATATTGTGAAACTACAGACCTCCGCATTCTTTGCCAGAAGATAGTCAGATGATTGCTGGCAGAACATGTTGGAACTTGTAGTTTCACAACACCTGAAGAGCTACAGGTTGGTCAGTCCTACCCTAGTGCCTCTCTACCTGAGCACCAACCTGCTTAATTACTTTTCTGCACCTTTTGCCACATTCTCTTTATTTGATCCAACCCTGCTCTGCCCTTATACTACATATCCACTTGACACTGTAATTCACAAATCGGTTGTTTGCTGTCTTTTGTGCTGCTCCCAGCTTTAACCAGAATCTGTCAGTTCCCCCTCTCCATCATTATTCAATCATGTGCTAATGCTATCATATTCTGTAAAAACAAATTCTAACACAATTCACTGTCTGATTACCATCCCTCCTCTCAACTCCAATGTCCTTTCAAGTTTTCTTTAGAGGCTTGCACTCTTCTCGTATGATTCCTTTACTTAAATATAATTTGGAGTGGGGATGAATCGCGGGCACTATCTTTTGTTCAGGCATTAAACACAAATGGCTATAATTTAAAATTTTCTCACCAGTTTCAGACTTCAACTATTGATTTTTTTTTTCAGACCTCTCTCTTAGGGTTACTGATTCTGCTATTACTGCTTCTACTTACAGGGAAAGAGTGGATGCTACTAATTATGTACATCATGACAGTGCTCATTTTGAAACCTTGGATGAACCATATCCCTATGGCTCAATTGTTATGATTGAAACGTAATTATTCAACAGAAGAAGCTTTACAGGATCAAGCAAGGGAGTTACTTGACAATTTTAAAGATAGAGGATATCAACGTATTTGTTGAAAAAGGCTCATGAAGAGGTTAATATGACCAATAGAGATTGTTACATGTGAATTCTGAAGGTAATTGCACAATCAGTAATACCATAAGACAAAGAACTGACTGAGTTCTGGTTCTGGTCTGTAAATTGGGATATTTATTATTATGAACACTCCCATATCAAAAGGCCTAATTAACCTAAATGAGGATGTCCTCAAACAAATGTCTATTGCATAAGAAATCAATACCTTAGAAGTCAGTATATTTCTAATACACAGTATCAAAAATCAGTAGATTTGCAATGATATAAATTGGTGCACTGCGCTAATCTTTTAAATATATTTATACAATAAGTTATTTATAAGTGATCCAGCCAAAATCAAGCTCTAATATAGTGTAGTGCCAGTGACCTGAGCGGGCCGCACATGTTCTTTAGTTACCTCCCCTGCCTGCAGAGAACTACATCTCCCAGCATGCAGTGTGGAGGAGGAGCTTGTGAAGGAGCCAGTCATAGTTGCCAATTCCGCTTATAACAAGCGGAATTGGGCTAATTTTTTTCTCGAGTAGCCGTTTTTTTTAGGCTGCCGCTTGTTGCTTCTTTTTGGGCTTGGACACACTGCCCACACATGGTCTCCTCAGACTGCATATTTGTTTTTCTTTTTTGGTCTGTTTACATTTAGTCATTGGGGCAATCACGTTTTGTTTTATGGGCAGGTGCAGCAATATTCATCCAATAAAGTGGCATTTTTGTTTGTTGGTGGGCAGTCAGAGGACATGGAATAAATCACAGGAAGACGGATCTGCAACAACCTGCCGAAATAAGTGCTGTGTCTGTACTATTGCTGCACTTATAGCAGGTAACACTGCTATATACCACCCCCCCCCCTCCCATTCAGTAGCTGCTCATGTCATATGACTGCTTTCAGAGCCCTATTTTTATACTGTTATATCATGGGGCTTGTTTGTGCAGACATACCAGTGTCCTTGCATACATTATACTCAGTTCACGTATGTTGTGGATCTAGCCTTTTTTTTCCTTGCTAGGTGATGCTGTGGTGTAATTATGGTTAATAAGAATCTCTGTGTATTTGGGGATGATTATTGAATCTGCGGCCATGTGAGTTTCCCCCATTTCAAAAGGGTAATTTACTGCATTTGCTTCTTGTTTTGCCATATCAGTGTAGAAATGTGTCTTCTTGTGTTTATAAAGGTTTACTAAATGGAAATTGAGTGTAGAAATTAGTGTTCTAGAAAAGGACGGTCCCTTGTAAGTTGGGCTTCTTTTTAGGCTTTTTAGGATTGGTTTGGGCTTGTTTTTCGTTTGAGAGTTGGCAACCCTGGAGCCAGTACAAACGGCAGTTGGAGATTCTAAGAGGCACTCAGGGAGACAGACATTCTGAGGGAGTCCCCTGCAGCCTGTCAGAGAGAAAGTAATGGTAGTCTGAGAGAAAGAGGGATTAAGGCGAGAGACACACACTAATAGAGAGGAGAAGACTTTATAATGGAGAATAGGAGAGCTTACCATATACCTGAGAGGAGCCATTTTGGATACAGATGCTGGAGGTCAGTGGGATAAGTAACCCATGTTTACCTTGCATGATGAAGGGAGTGCTTTAACACAGAACTCCAAGAGAGAAATTAGGTATTCAGCTGACAGTCTGAAGAGCAAGGCTGGAGACATTAAACACTTATACAGCCGTGATGCTAATTCAAAGATAAACATGTGGAGGACATATGTGTGACAAATTAATAGTATAGAGTGTGATTAAACTTACATGTTCTGAAGTAGTTGAAAGTGTCTTTTTTTACAGTTAACAACAAGCTGACAGAGTATGTCTGCAGTGGAGCTAAGCAAGCAAAACACCGGATGGAAGTGCCACCTGTCCATCTACTGAGGGACCGTATGGATTAGTAGCATGTGGCCTGTTAGCTAAAAAGACAATGTGGGTGGATTTGTCCCACTACCTGTGACCTGACTTTCACCCATTTCTCCAGTCATGAAACCATCACTCCTCTTTCTTACATGAAGAACAAAAAATGTTAAAAAAAATTGAAACAGGAGGTAATAGACATAAAGAACAAGATCTCCAGCATAAACCAGGAATATATGAAATATTGTGGAAGATGCGATAAGAAATTTACTTTTTAATGCTAACTAAACCTCCATTCTACTAAAAGAAAAATGTAATTCTTACTTTCAATAATAAATATATAGGGGTATTCAGCGCTGCTGAATGTAGTCACATAGATAAACCAAGATAAAGAAAAATCTACAAATCCCACCTTACAGGTGAATATAATGAAATAAAATGATTGAAAATACTTATATTCGAATGAAGGGTAGATCCATGTATCACAGTGTTCTGATCTTTTCATCCATATTATGTGAGGTAGTGATATGCCATAAAAAGAATATAAGAATGCAATATAGTATAATATTGTAACAACAAAAATATTATACAAAATATCAGTGAAATGGCAGATATTCTTCTTAAACGTGATCAATCCATAAATTTTATTCTTTTTGATTGTTTCCACTCAATTTCTCTCCTTATGTGATTCCACTCACCAGATGATAAATAGACAAACGCCTTGAGTGCTCAAATAAATTCAATGTGATATGATGTCTAATACATCACCAACCGAATCCTTAAGTGAAAACACTTACAAGAGTAATATGATTATGAAGCCTGATATCAGATTTCTTTAAAGTCCTCCGTGGAAATATCGAAAGATTTCTTCTAAATATATTCCCTCAGTATCAATGTAAATAAAAGAGAAACGGATCTAGCGTGATACCGTTTAACTACAAATACATTTTTATTGCACATATACAGCACTTAAAAGAAAAAAGATTTTTAAAACACTAGAACATGATGTTATGAGGATCCCTACCAGATAGAAATGGATAAAGGAGTGTTGTTATAAATCTCCGGGGTGCACCGACTCCACTTCTCTGGCCTTCCAGATGGTAAAGATGGGATCCTGATAAGTTCCAGATTTGGTAGCCCTATTGTGCCAACGCGTTTCAACCTCTTAGTTTAGGTCTTTTTCAAAGATAGGGCTCCTACAAAAATGACTCCCTTTTATACAGGAAGTCTAAATGATCCAGGTTCACAGGTCATATACATGCATTATAAAATAACATTTCTATGTTCATATGAACAGAAATATATTGGAATTAATATCACAAAGAGGTGTAAAAATAAATAAAATTCAATATAATATAATACATAGATATCTTTAACCATCAAAGAAAATTTTAACATGTACCTTTTAATACTGTCCGATTCCATGGTACTCCATCTTAATACTTATTGTTACCTGATTGTGAAAATTCTATATTTGTTCTTCTCATTAAAACTAATTTTTAAATACAGAGGGAGACGCCGTTTGCGTTCCACCCTGACTTCCGGTTTGCAGGTCATCTAAATATAGTGAAATGCATATACGTTCCACTACCCCACTTCCGGTTCCTCTATAACCCGATGGGTTCCCTCTGTGTTAATACCCCACTTCCGGATCCTACTTTGCCTTGATTAGCATCCGGTAGAGGGTAACTGCCATCTCAGCTAACGGTGGTATCCTCACACAGTGGTTAGTACTTATCAAAAGTGGTCGAAGGAAGAACAACCATTAAACAGGCGACAAGGTCGTGGGCAAACAAGACTCATTTAGGCACGTGGGGCGAGAAGGCTTGCACGTCTGGTTTAATCCCACAAAAGAGCTATTGCAGCTCAAATTGCTGAAAAACTTAATGCTGTATGTGATAGAAAGGTGGAGAAGAAAAAAAAATGTATGTTCAGTAATGGTGCACTTGTCTGGCTGTTATTTAGATGTGATTGTGTTCTGAACATGTGACTTATTACTGTTGTTATTAATAATAATAATAATATTATTATTATTAAATTGAACAGAAGTGTACAGATAAAAATATAGTTCTTTATTAACAATTCAAAATATTAAAATCAATCCATTTTCAGTGAAATTAGGATAAAAATGTATGTGTTAATGTAGTGTATTAAAAGCACACTCTGGGAGCTGAAAATAAATATTTATATAGAGAAAAGGTATTTAATGTATTCCTCTTACTCAAATATTATTCTTGTCATTGATTATAATATTCGTTAGAAGTATTAGTTTTTCTTATTAATCTTCTAAATGAGGATTTTTAAGGAGGCATATCTCTATAATTTATTGATTATTCGTTTTCAATATGCTTAATATCAACTCAATTATTGCGAATATTAATTTCCTTTTTCCAATAAACTGTAAAGATACAAAATAAGTTTCAGAAAGGTATTACATTTAAATTCATAGTTGGTGATTTTTATTCAATATTGCATCCGTAACAAAAAGGAGAGAAAATACTTTTCATTCTGATAGTGTGGGCATATTACTTTTTTAAGGGAATCAGCATAGATTGTGCTCAATACACTGAATTTCCAGGTGCCGTGCAGTCCATCTAATATATAAATATCTAGTGGCGTGTGTTAGTCTGTGTGTGTGTATGTGTGTGTGTGTAAAAAATAAAACCAAGCTGCAGCACCACCTGCTGGGCGGAGTTATACACTGACCTACTAAATTCTTAGTGTGTGTGTGGAAAAAAAAATTCAGAAAGGGCTGAAATTCTCAGCTCAGCAGCCTATTCTAAAGTACAAAGAGTGCTGGTGGCCCATTGACCCAGCCCAAGATGGTCCTCTATGGGACCGGCCTGGGGGACATATGCCCCCCAGCCCAGCCTGCCCCTGGTAATAGATATAGTAAACAGATTTCTCTCTATACTAAGACCTCACGGTCTAATGCTGCACTGATTTGTAAAATGACAAGAATTGTGTTAACAATAATTAAATGAGGATGATGCGTTTTGCTGCCTCTCTGGGCACTGATGAACAGATCAACAATGGTCAGCCAAAATCCTCATTTGGTTATCTCAGTGGCTCCTTGGTCACTTTCTATTGGATGTTAACACCATCCACTGTCTAGCCTCAGTATAACCACATCACACAAGCATATGCTGAACACAATTTAATCTTGATGGTTTATAATTTTTCTGCCTTAAAGTAGTCCTGCACACTTTCCCTACCAACAGCTACAATTGCTGTTCTGCTACCTTATGTATCAAGTGTTCCCCACATCTCTTACATTGTAGGCTTATTTTGGCAGGGCCATCTTTACCTTCTGTTGAATGTCATTGTATGTAATTTGTTTGCATCATAATCTCCAATGTACACTACTGTGTAATATGTTGGCATGTAAAAAAATAATGGATAATACATACTTTCTGTATCGTATACAGATCACCACAATGTTCCTTATATGGTATATGGATCACTAGAATGCGCTTTAAGTAGTCTTCTAGTTTTGAACACAGTTGACCACCACCTTACCTATATACTGAGCTATATGCCTTAAATCAATAAAAGTATGATAATGGCCAAGTGTTTAGCAGTGCCAGACTAATGGTAGCACAGTCACTAGCATCTCTGCCTCACAATTTTGGGGTCATGAGTTCAATTCCAATCTGGGCCTTACCAGGGTTTATTCTCCACGTGTTTGCTTGGGTTTAATTCTGCATACTATAAGGTTAATTGGCTGTTGCCTAAAAATGCACCTTAGTGCTTGTGTGGTAGGAAATAAACTACTATGGTGCTGTGTAAGTAAATAATAATAAATATTTATTTTCACTACTACTGATTATTATTTTTATTATTATTTTTATTATTGTGCTTCTGTACATATTTTACATTATAGGTACCCATTACTCAAATGAACAAACCATACAACCAGTTATAAGGCTTCCCTGTGTATAACTGGAGGATTACTTTTAAAAACGTAGGTTATCTTCCAGACAAAAATTCTGCAGATACATGACAAATAGAGAAATATGACTATTTGGAAAAAATTGTGTTTATCCCTATTTGTTTGCCAAGAATGAATGAGAAAACACATTTGCTGGATTTTAATATCATTTATTTCTAGAAATGTTTATAAGTTTTCAAACTGTGGACAATGCATCACTCCAATGGCAATGAAAGAACTCCTCGTTGCTAATTTCACAGTAAAGAATATTTATATATACTAACAGATATATATAGATTGATATATCTATCTAAATATATATATCTATCTATCGCGTATCTGGATCTAGTTCTATTGGGAATGGCTAAAAGCATATTTTACAGAAGTGGAAATGTTTTTTAAAGATTTGTACCTAAACTACTCAAACATGGTCAAATTAATTATTTATAAAGAGGTAGAATTAATTAATTTTGCTTCTATTAACTTGCTTTCTATGTGCGACTAAGTGATTATATTATACTACAGTTATTAACTATCTTTAAACAAAAGGCCCACACAGCCTACTTAGTAACACTGTAACTAAGGCTTTGGGTTTTTTTTAGGGGAAAAACTTTCTGCAGGATCTGCTTTAGTGTTCAAAAATACATTCATATTAAAGGTTTCCGAGTGAAACTGCAATGCAACATGTTCTATTTTGATCCACCTAGGGCATGTGTGTTAAAGATACAGCTAGCATAAAGATAAATAAAATATCTATTAACAGCCATTCAAACTGCATTCACCATGTGGTTTATTTGATATGCTACTGTATAACACTTGCTAAACATGTACACACTCATCCAGGTATATATTGGATGATTTAGTTAGGTGCAGTAGCCTTTTATATTTAAGTTATTTTATTTATTTTACCACCTTTACATTTTAACTACATTTATGAATCAGTTGTAAGTGCATCTATAGTGTCAGTGAGTTTTTTTTAGTCTTTAAGTCCCATATGAAGTTCACACTTTGAACACTAGATGACGATAACGTTCATGAAATATTTTGTCTTGCATTTCCTTTTAAATAGAATTTTACAGCAGTCACCCAGTCTGCCCATTTGTAATTTCTGATAACCTCAAACCCCGTTTGATCCTTGGCTCAATTTTAAAATATAATATTTAGGATAGCCATAATGTCTATCCCACACATCTTTATATTCCCCTACTGCATTAGCCTCTAACCACTTCTGTTGGGAGGCTAAATAACCTATCCACTATCTCTTTGGAAATTTTTTGCTCAAATTTCCAGTAAACCTACTACCCATCATTCAGTGTGTGTCCTCTTGTACTAATACTTCTGTGCCTCTGAAGAATGCTTTGCCACACACTATACCATTTCTCTAGTTTATCAGTGACAAGCAACAGATGGCCGTAGGGCTGCATGTGGTTCTGAGCCTTCACCTGTGGCTGCAGCTCATCCCTGCTTTATGCCCCAGCTCTTATTCTTTGCTTTATGCCCTGCTGAGCTTCAATTGCAGGCCCAGCTCTTATTCAAAGATTACGGTTAATGTGCAGCCCCCTTATGAAGGCTAGAGGGCAGCACATGTAGCGTTTGAATGTGATCTAGGTCAGTGATAGGCAACCTGATGCCAATCAGTTTGTTTACCCTTCCCTGATGAGTCTATGCTGTTGCATACCTATGTATCATCTGCAAATGGGACCACTTTATCTTCAATACCATTAGTAATGTCACCAATAAAGATATTGAACAACACTGGTCCAATTACAGATCTCAGAGTTAGGCTGAGTACACATTAGTTTTATCACCCAATCAATCACACAATAAATATCACATTAGTGTGTACGCTCCAACAATCATGTTTTATCATATCAAAGCACTTGTTATCATTTGATTTGATTTTATAAACAAACTAAAACCTCTGTGAATGATGCTGTTCCAATTCTGAAGTGCGTACACACTCACGGCCAGCAGTGTAGGCAAATCTCCATAGTGTTTACAGATTTACCATCTTTCCAGCCGATGGTTATGACAGATGAAGAGTACAGATCTGAAGGTAAAGCCTGTCAAACATAGATAGTGTATACACATGAATCAGTATGCTGATCGGGACATTCACTGGTTGCTAAAATCGTTAATATCGCATTGGTAGAAATTTTCTGTAGTCTGTACTCAGCCTTACTCCACTGGTAACCTAATCCTAACAAAATGGAATATATTGTTACAACACGCTTATTGGTCTTTTTCTTGTGTAACACGGGGCAAAATGTAAACAGAACAACGGAGGGGGAAATTCATGTGCACAGATAACATATTATCAATCAAGTATCTTTGGCACACCTACCATCCTATCGATGGTGGGGCCAAAGTGGAATATCTAATACGTCAATAAATTCTGATTCTTTGAATGTTATCTACACTAAGTTGCAGCGAGGTCTGCATTTCTATCTTAAGCTGGGTACACACTGCAGGAAAAGGTAACGATTAGCGATTCACTAACGACAGGAAAAAAAAAAAAAAGACCCGATCAGCATGCAGATATGTGTATACACACTATAGCGATACCATCAGATGCCTGCTGTTCATCTGTCATGACCATGAACCTGTCACTTTCACTTCACTCTGGACACGCTCAGCCTGCACGGGAGCTCTGCCGCTGCCTGGAAGTCTGGCCGTGCACACACAGCTCAAAGGTCCCCTACGTGCAGCCTCTGCGTTCTGACAGTGAAAGCTAGAAGCACCAGCAGTGACTGCAGGAGGATACAGAGGGAAGATGACAGCAGAACCCCGGACCTTTCCAGTGACAGGTAAGTGCTGTTTCAAGCAATGTCTGTCCAATTCTGCATACACACTGCAGAATAGGGCCGACATTGTTCATAACTGAATTAGATTTTTTTAAGCAGTACGACCAATCCGTTCATATGATGGTCTGTTTTTGAACGATGATCGTTCATCGTTCCAGGGTACACACTACTGTGATATCGGGCCAATCAGTAGTTTATTGTCTGATTGGCCCGATTAAGGTGGCCAAAGTGACGTCTTCCTTAGAGCTTATAGAGGTGGATACTATAAGCATATCCACAGTCTTATAACGAACTTGCTCTGGCACTAAGAATGAAAAAAAATATATATAAAATATTCTTCGCATAACTCACTCGCCTGATGCCTGACACAATTACCTTCTGTCTCCTTATTACAACTGTTTTGCCTAGCATGGCCACTCTATCCTTAAGTATTGTGGGATACAGCTTGTGTGATCATTATTTATTATCAACTATTGCCCCAATAGGAGTGTTTTTTGTGCATTTGTGTTTAACCTATCCAATACTGTGGTTCATTTATACTACTTTGACTATACCCATTTACCATGCACCAATCAGATACCAGTATATGGAGGGCACGTCAATAATCATATATGAAGAGCTAATCAGGAGCTACCACTATTTAAATAACCTTATATAAAAAAAAAAAAAATCTGGAGTTTATTAAGCTTTCATTTATTCTATACCTAAATGATCCCTGAGGAAGCCCAAACAGGTGAAATGCACAGGATCCTAAAGCATACCTTAATACACCATAACACATCTTACTGCAACACAGATCAGTCTGCTAAATTTTACTCACTCGCACTGATTCAGTGCAAAGACAGCATGTGCACATGTGCACACTTCCGGAAGCAGCTGGGACTTGAGCTAAGCCGCGGCGAGCCTGCTGGAACTCGGGATAGGAACTATCTCTAACAACCAACAGCTGCACCAATCGAAAGAAGGAAGCCGACCTCGCAGCCGACCTCTTAAGGAAGTTTTGGACTTATGTGCCTAGGCTCTAACCACTGCAAGATCTACTAAGTGCCAAGCTTGGCATCACCTCAAATTTATTTTGAACAACCTTTTAAAGATTTATTGGGATATTTATTGTCATTTGATTGAGCATTTATGCAAGTGCTATCTGGAATCAGTAAGGATTTGAACTTTGTGTGAATAAATTTCACTTGCAAATACAGAATCAAAGAACTATATTTGTTATTAGATCAAGACTGGCTTTGGTCATATTTATATTTGTTGTTTTTTTTAATCTATATTTTTAGTGCATCGGCTGCAAGTATATTTCATTAAGCAGTTATTACTGTTATTCACTGCTTTGTTTCAAACCACTGACGTTAGTAAGCACTGCAAGACATATCTAAGGCTCCTGAGAGGAACCCAAAGCTGTTGCGCAGGCAAAAGTTGATACTATGGCTGGCAGAGCCAGTTGGAAAAGTTTCTCCACTTTGAATAAATTGTTCTTTCGCTCGGCTGGGACCAGCCTTTCCTAGTTGCTGCACCATGTCCCCCTCCACGGTGAGTCCATTACTGTTGCAGGTGACTGTTTAAATAAATCTGCAGCAATGGGCAGCACAGTGGCCTAGTGGTTAGCACTTCTGCCTCACAGCACTGAGGTCATGAGTTCGATTCCCGACCATGGCTTTACCTGTGTGGAGTTTGTATGTTCTCCCTGTGTTTGCGTGGGTTTCCTCCGGGTACTCCGGTTTCCTCCCACACTCCAAAAACATACTGGTAGGTTAATTGGCTGCTATAAAAATTGACCCTAGTCTCTCCCTCTCTGTCTGTGAGTGTGTGTCTGTGTGTGAATGTGTGTCTATATTAGGGAATTTAGACTGTAAGCTCCAATGGGGCAGGGCCTGATGTGAATGAGTTCTCTGTACAGCGCTGCGGAATTAGTGGCGCTATATAAATAAATGATGATGATGATGATGATAAATCATGCTGTTTTGGCCATAAAGAACCTGGGAAGGGAGTTGATATTGGCCTCCAGTTCTGTGGTTCCAAAAAAGGTGCCAGCAAGGTTAAGATGAATGTGCAATGTATCCATGGAACTATAGAGGAATACAAGTGGACTCATCTTCCAATTTCTCTAGAAGGCCAAGTAGTTGGGGAAGTGGCAGCCATAGCCTCAAAACTACCTTAGCCCCTGATGCTGGGGTGACTTTCCAGTTCCAGGAGGTTCTTAGTGACCGGATCTGGTTGGAGCTGTCAGTAACTGATACATTTAGTGAAAGTCCAATCTTAACATGAACCTGTCCAAATCGCACCTGATCTGGGAAAAGAGACAACAGAACTGTCACCTACAAACTCTGAATACAAGTCCACAACCGCTACTTGTCCATAGTTGCACCCAAAAAAACAAAAAAGACCAATTGGTAAAATCATTTTCTGGTAACACGGTCATGGAGACTTTGGGGCCATCAGAGGAAGCTGAGGACTAGTTCCCAATTCTAAGGCTCATTTAATTACAAGACGTTGCTAGGGATCAGCTTAATGATGCTACTCTAGAAAATGCATATAAATCTGGTGTGGAAATTAATGACATGGTAAAAGCTGGCCGGCTGGCAGAAAGTGTACCTTAATTTTTATTTTATTTTTTGTTAAAGGGGAGTGGTTATATAGAGCAGATGTTGTTCAGGAGAAAAAAGTTGAACTGTTAATACCACAGGTACACATACCTTCAGTTTTGAAAGCTGCACACACACATCTTTGTGAGGGTCATTTGGGAGAGGATAAGACAAGAGAGAGAGTACTACTAAGGTTTTACTGGCCGGGTATACCTGTGGAGATGTCCCCGGAGGAGACCCCCGCCAGCGCTGTGCCCCTGGAGGGGCCGAAGATGTTCCTATGCCCGGTGCCCGTGAAGAGGGCGAAGATGTCCGCCAGCGCTGTGCCCCTGGAGGGGCTGAAGAGGTCCCTGATGGTGCCCAGCAGGAAGAAAGAAGAGGAGAAGAACTTACCCGTCCAGCGCTCCAGCGGCCATAACCTCTTCTTTCCAGGTTCTGGCAGCGGAGGAAGGATGAGCCAATCAGGGCTCATCTTTCCCCGCTAGCCAATCAGCGGCCGTATACTCGAGCCAATCGTGGCTCGCGCCCGGCCATTTAAAAGACTGGCGCCGACGCGAGCCAATCGGCGCTCGCGCCGGCTGATGGCATCACGCTGGCGACTATATAAGTTGCCGGGTGGCGCCATTTTGTCAGAAGGCCATAGGGCCTATGCAGGCAGGGGCTAGTACCCTTAGATAGCAGGGCACAAGGCCCTAGTTAGTGGGCTCAGAGCCCTGAGTTAGAGAGGGGGCTGAGGCCCATCAAACAGAGCACAAGGCTCTGTGTGTAGCTGGGCAGAGGCCCATGGTGTGTAGGGCATAAGGCCCTGGTGGTGTGTGGTAGAGGCGTGAGAGCCTCGTGAGTGTAGGCGCGGTTCTGTGTGAGGTGAGCACACGGAGTTAGGAGGTACAGTAGAGCGGAGGCTCCTGTGGGTGCTGTTGCAACCGGCTGGTTGGCTAGCAGCGGTGTGCTCTGGTGAGTAGTGTGCAAAGTACTGTATACTGTATTTATTCTGTCTGTGCGGCGAGTATTGTTTGTATTACGGTATTTTGGGGTGTGCTACATAACGTGTGTCCAGGAGCAAGACGTCGGGCCCCCATTAAAGGTAGGCTCTTGTTCCCTGTACTAACCCGTGCTGTGGGGACAAGTGTAGTTACCAGCGTACACATAGTCAGGGAAGAACACACGTAGTTTTCCCGTCCCTTAGGTCGCACTGGTTCCCAGAGGGGGTGACTGAGTGAGTCAGTGGCAGTGCAACACAGCTCAACGCAGTTCCAGGGGCCTCCCGTGGTTCAGGTTGAGTGTCCCAGTCCATAGTTCCGTGCAGGTTCCCTGGCAGTTTTGGAGTGGGACACGTGTTCGATACCCGGGAGCAGGCAGTCGATCGGCTGTTCCGGGCGGCAGTCTGTACGGGGGTTAGTGTGCTGTTCCAATGAGCCTGTCGGGCCTGGTGCAGCCGGTCCTTAGGATCCGTGGGTGACCCCATAGCAAGAAGGCAGCTTCTTGGTACGGCCTGGGTGAGGGGGTTAGGAACCGCCCTCCGGTTTAGTCCGTGAACACCAGCTGGTGTTCCCCGTAGTGTGTAGTGAGCAGTTCCGTTAGTGCACCACACCTAGTTAGTCATAGTTGTTTGACTTAGTTGAATTGCTGACCATTAGAGCGTTGTTAGGGTCGGGTCGCTGTTGTAGCCAGTTTAGTTTTGTGGGTGCCCATCTTAGTCTCACTGAGAGTGCAGAGGGAGGCTGTGTGTTCCTTGTCATCCGCAGGTGTCGGGGAGGTGCATGAGAACCAGATCGGAAGTGGGAGTGTCCCGGTGAGTATCACGCTCGATTCCCCCTTTCGGTTAGGCCCTCACCGGCAGGTGTGCGAGGTACTTGAGGCGGGACTAGTCCTGGTCTCAAGTGCCTGTAGTCCCCTGTGCCTTGGCAAGAGCAAAGTGAGGAGGCGGCAAGTGAGCTTGGACTGAGAGTGTTCTTGTTCATTGCCGTATTCTCGGACAGCACTTACCTGATAGGCACGGCCGTAAACTCTGTCTCTTTCTTAGAGGGACGTGGTTGGAGGTGATAAGGGTTGCGGCTGCGGATCTGCTGGGATCGGGTCGCAGCTGGGATATCGGAGGCGGACTGGAGGTGACCATCGTTTACGGGGGAAGTTCTTTTGTGTTGCGTCTGTCCAGTTCCCCGCAGGCGCTACATAAGGGCAGTAAAAATGTATTGCTTATATTGCCCAGTATGTCAGAAAACCTAATTACAGGGCTTCTTATTTTGTTTGTTCAAGTGTGATTCTGGACTATGCCACGTGCTGTCCAGAAGCCAATCACCAATGTAATGTCAAGTACTATATCCAAGCAGCTACTACTACTTTATATGAGGTTGGGGATTCCGACAGAAATCCTAACTGACCAAGGCACAAATTATTTCTCAAAATTGGTGAAGGAGGCAAGTCAGTTACTAAAAGCCCTCCGCACCGCGGCCTATCACCTGCAGATGAATGGGCTGGATGAGTCATTTAAAACAAATTAATAGGATGACTGTGGCATAAGAAAGGATGTATTGGGAAACACTACTCTCTTTTCCAATGTTCGTGGTACGGGAAGTACTACAAGCCTCAACAAGGATTAGTCCATTTGAGCTCTTGTATGTACAACAACCTAGGGGCATTTTGGATGTCCTCAAGGAAGGTTGGGAACAACAAAAATCAAAATGAGCCAAATGTGGTTCAGTTTGTTTCACAATCGTATAGAAGGATGAGACAAATAGTACTCATGGCGAAACAATGCCCAGCAGCGTAAAAAAGGCATTATGACACTCAAGCAGTAGTTCATTCTTTTAACCCAGGCAACAAATGTTTATGTCTTCTCCCCAGGAAAGGAAGATCTTGGCACATTGGCAGGGTCCTTATGATGTCATAGAGGCAGTTGGCCCAGTGAACTAGAGTCCTCCAGCTGGATAGAAGGCAAGAACAACAAATTTACCATGTCAATTTACTAAAACCTTGGCATGAGGAAAATCCTATGTCTTTAATGCTAGCTGCTAAAATAGAAGACTGAGGTACCCAATGAATATCCTTGACGGTGCCTGGAAGGCAAAAGGTTGTAGAAATGGTGACTCAAATCAAAGATTACTTTTTCTCCTATCGCTGGACGTACCACTCTGACAGAGCACGATATAGTTAAGCAACGGCCCTACCGTATACCTGAGGCTACATGAGCTGCAGTGAAGCAGGAAGTTGAAAACATGCATCAACTGGGCATTGTGGAAGAATCCACCAACAAATGGAATGGTCCGATTGTGTGCTCCCGAAGCCTAATGGGATGATACTTTTGCAATGACTTCAGACAGTTAAGGCTCCAAGTTTGACACTTATCCTATGCCACGAATAGATGAACAGGAAGAGAACAAAGCCGAGAGTGTGTATCCGTCTACTTTAGACCTCACAATCGGTTATTGGCAAATACCTCTAACATCCTCTGACAAGCCCAAAACTGCGTTTTCTACAAGTGAGGGACTTATTTCAGTATAAAGTATTGCCTTGTGGGGTGCATGGGGCGCCAGAAACATTCCAGAAGGCTGTGGAAAGCACTAGAAGCCACATACAGCTTATCTCACTGTGTCACATCTTTCCAAAGTGGAGGCCGTGCTAGAATCTCGGGCACATGGCCTTACAGCCAATCTCAAAAAAACGTGCATTGGCCATGCCAGCGGCAAAGCAGCTGAGCTATATCAATGGATGGGAGAAAGTCAAACCCCAGGTCAACAAGTTGGAAGCTGTAAAGAACTGGTTCATGCCAGAGAGAAAAAGCCAATTGAGGACATTTTTTGGCTTGGTAGGTTACTACCGCCAATTCTTAGAGAATTCTACCTCTCAAGAAAGCCTGTCCATAAACTCACGTCCGCAGAAGGCGCCTAGAAGGACCTAAGGATGGCTTTATGTACAGCGCCAGTGCTACAAGCACCTGATTTCACAAAGATATTTTATTTGCATACCGCTGCCTCTGGAGTAGGTCTCGGCGTAGTCCTTGATCAAAGTCACAAGTTTTTGCCTAGAGAGAAGTATGCGTCGGTTGAACAGGAGTGCCTCGCCATCAAATGGGTTGTGGAGGTCCTCTGCTACCACCTTTTGGGTAAAAAATTCACCCTAGTAACAAACCATGCCCCAATTAAAGTGGATGCAGATAAATAAAGGTCCTGGTGGTTCTTGGCATTGCAGCCCTTCCATTTCAGCATAGAGCATAGACCAGTAGTTAGAAATAAAAACATGGACGCTCTCATGTAAACATGCGCTCCCAGCATTATCCGCTTCATCTAGGTTAATGAAGCGAAGGGGAAAGGTATGTGGCAAAAGGAGCTCTTTGCCACATACTGTTAAGAGACTAATAGTTTTCCCGAGATTCTGCAGTCTCAGGCTACAGCCAGGGTTAAGTCTTCAAACTCTTCCACACACGGAACACAGGTGAAACACCCACGAGTAGTCTGTTAAGGGTCCAGCTAGCGAGTGCTTGAAAGAAAGCATAAATAGCTGCTTTGTGTTGTAGGCAGGGGGACCAACCCCAGCCAGTCACCGGTGACCAGTGAGGGGACTGTATGTCTAGGTAGCAGCAGGGTCACAGGGCTTTGTAAATGCTTTTGCTTGGTGTGATTGCAGAGTTGCTGTCTTTACCATCCTGATAACCCTGGATAAACGACAGCAAAGTGGTTCAGCATACCTGTGTGAGCATGGTTTGTGTAGGGTGCCTTACATAATAGGTAAAAATGTCATTTTAATTTTTAGAGTTTTCACTTAGTTGCTGTAGTAAATAAAAGTTACCCCCCAATCCACACCCTTTGGAAAAAGATTGATACATTCACCAATGGATGTATCTATGTTTTCTCTCTCTCGCTGTCTGTATGTGTGTTAGGGAATTTAGACTAAGATCCAATGGGGGCAGGGACTGATGCAAGACTTCTATACAGCGCTGTGGAATTAGTGGCGCTATATAAATAGCTGCTGCTGTAGAAAAAAAAAAAACCATACAAGTAAGAATATACTTTAACACTAGGGGCACTGTGGCAGGCCAAAACTAGGTCTTAAAGGGAGACTCTCACATTTACTTTCCATCACACAGTTCAATGGGGGAAAGTGGTCCCAACCTCACTCTAAATCAAAGTGTGACAAGTAAAGTATGCATACAGTTGTGGAGTGGTAGAGATAGGCGTAAGAGTAGGTACCCACTGGAGGAAGAGGCAACGATCAAGCGATTCACCAACGATAGACAAAAACAAAGACCCGATCAGTATGCTGATATGTATACACACTATAGCAATTACCACCAGATGTCTGTTTATCTGTCATAACAATCAGGCTGTCACCTTCACTGCACTCTGGACACTCTCAGCCTTCACTGAGCTCTGCTGCTGCCACGCACAGGACAAAACGTCACTCCCTCCCTTCCCTACATGCAGCCTCTGCATCCTTAACTCTGTGTATCCTCACTGAAAGTGAAAGCTAGAAGCACCAGCAGCCTGGAAGTTCTCATGAACAGGTGCGTCTGCAAGAGGATACAGAGAGTTGACAGCAGAGCCCTGGACACATTGTGTCAAGTGCAAAAAAGACAGACATTACTTGAAGTAGCAGACACTACAGAATTAGACTGACCTTGTCTCAAACTGAACGACATCTTTCAAACAGAACAACCAATCAGACAAGCTGATTATCTGTGCGTTGGAACGATCATCGTTCCAGGGTACACACTACTGTGATATTGGGCCAATCAGTCTTTTACCGTCTGATTGGCCCGATAACTGGCTGAAAAAAGTTTAGTGTGTACCTAGCCTAGGTTTTAGCTGGAAAGATAAGAACAATGGTGGTTCTTAAAGTGGTCTGTTTAATTACCATTTGCAGAAGGCACGGTTTAAATATACTGAAAATTTTATATAGCTTTCTAACCATTAGATAAACACATACAAGAAAACTTTGTACCAATGTGCCTTAATAGAACCGCATCATGTTTGTTATAAAGGAAACACTGATAATTCAGGCAATGCTAACAATATTGTAGAAGCAGGTTCACGCAAGACAGTCTACACTGACGTTCTTGATTGAGTGGTATGCACTGTTGGAGAAAAGTGGCAGCGTGTTGAGAGATTAGTTATGACCTTTGTTTTATTATCTGCACATCCCACCACCACTTCCTGTTTGTGCTGCAAATAATTTTGCAGTAGACTGCATTTCCCCTTAAAGTTAATGTCACTAACACAATGGGGATTGATTAAAACAGAATAGATAAATTTGGACCATATGAAATAAATGTGCTTGTTTTTCCACTAGAGCATGTACTGAAGCACACACAAATGGTGCTCCATTTTTTTTCAGTGTATTATAATTGACCTCCAATCTGTCCTTGGTGAAGTCCTACTAATAAAAATCTATATTAACACCAAAAATACAGACATGCACATTTAACACACAAATAGGAGATTACACATACCTGTAGATGTTCTTCTACAGTCACAATCTCTTCCTATGTTGTGGCCAGTATACCGCTGAACGGCACATCCTTTATGTTTTAAGTAATGACTACCTTTATGTCATGTGTTACAAATTAACATTTCAAACTTTTATTTATACTGGTTAAAATACTTATGTTTACTCTCTATAAAAGATGGTATGTGTGCATTAAATCTTGGCTATATAAAATTTTACACAGTGCTTGTTTTTCAATACAGCAATTAACGTTTCAGATTCCGCTATGTGGTAATATGGCTCAATATTCATAGGCCTTAAACTATTGTTTCGATGTTGAACAAAGGCTTCTCTGATATAAATTATATATTTTCAATTTCTTTAAAGTGTACAGAAAGAGTCTCTCTGTATTCTATGGCACTAACCAACAGTGTTTAAACACCCAATGTAAAAACACAACCATCATTATTTTATTGTTTTTTCAGATCAGACCATTTCCTAAATATGTGTATGAAAAAAAATCGCCCACTTCAATTTGTACCACTCTTTCCATACAGCACCTATTTTACTTATAATACATTTATTTATAGGATAGGGGGAACTTGAAGGAGCAGAAAGGACTACTACTAAAGGGTACCTGCAGTATGTAAACAATCTAGCCAGGTGGGCTGTTAATACACTATTAGATATTGAAAGCAAAATAAAAAGAACAACTCTTCTTAGGTCCAGACTGAGGGAAAAACAGCAGATTCTGTGTAGGCTTTCCTCCAGCAACACTGACAGCGCAACAGCAAGGTCACAGAAGCTTGCGATGTATACAGGTATGTGTGCGAGAGTATATTTCTGCAGCCTCTCTTTCGGAATTTAAATTTATAGTTTGTTGCAGAGACCATGTACAAGAATCTTTTTTAACTACATCTTCTGGTCATTTACTAAAAACTTCTTTGCAGAGTAATTTATAAAGATAAACACTACTATATAAAGTTAAAGTATCCTAGTTAATGACTGCATAGGATAAAACTAAAACACCAAATCACAATGAAGCAATTTGGCAATTTATCATACCATTATAAGAATAATCCATTATATTTTATTCCAACATTAAAGCAGCAATCCCATAAAAAAAAAAAAAAAAAGAAACACCCTCAGAGGATGTGCTTTTAAAAATAATAAAATAAAATCAATCACTATAAAACAGGCACATGAGACATGTGAGCAGAGCAGCTATGGAATGTCCTTCTGTGCTCTGTATGCACTGTGACATCATCCTTCTCCCCGTCGGCCATCACATGACATGCTGAGACCCCGTGTCTGTGCAGTAGACTGGCAGCCATTTTTGCTTGTAAATAAGATGTGTAGAATGATAGCTAAGAAAATGACTAGATCTATGCTTACAAAAGGTAATTCACTTGCCATTTAAAGAAAAAAATATTCTACATGGGATTACCATTTTAAAACCGGGCAACAGCACAACTTTGAAAATTTCATTTCGCTGCAAGCTAAATTACCATTTCTCGGTAAAGTATATTTCCCAAACCTGGTCCACATGGAGCCCTAACTGAAGTTTTCCAGGTCTTGGAGAAAATCATTATACCACCAGTGGATCTATTACAATATGTCAGTCAGTAACGACTACACCAGTGCTTCAGTAAGGAGATACGAAAAACATGTATTGTTAAGGCTCCCTGAAGACTGGATTAAAACCCATGTTTTAAACAAGAAAAAAGAAATTTAAGTTTTAAGTTAAAAACAGCAATATTGTATTAACAATGACAGTCAACTACTAAGGCTTATACTGCAGAAGGTAATACAATTGCAATTGGGTCATTCCACATCAGATCACCCAAAAAAAACATGATTTGTCCACCACCCGTCTCAGATTTTTTTTCAAAATTTTTTAGTTAAGGATGTCAAAACAACTATTTCTGCCAAATATCTCGACTGACAATTAGTTGACTATATATTGATTTTTCAATTTATTAAATAATTTACTAATCGCGGCTTCTTTATCCATTTTATTTGAAGTATTACAGGTGTTTATTAAGGAATCGCCACAAAATTTGGACCCCTAAGGTAACTCTTCCTTGCGAATCGAAAAATCCAAACCAAATTACTTTATCTGCCTTATGTTTTGCGTTACGGCAAAAATGCACGGTTTTAGAATATCATTAAAAACGCTAGATTCAATTGACATTAGGGATCCCATTTTTTGGGGGTGTTTAAAAATGGTATAAATCCTTCTAGGCTGATTTTTTTGTGGTAGTAATTTATACCTTTTTTAAACACCCCCAAAAAATGGGATCCCTAAAGTCAATTGAATCTAGCGTTTTTAATGATATTCGAAAACTGTGCGTTTTTGCCTTAACGCAAAACATGAGGCAGATAAAGTAATTTGGTTTGGATTTTTTGATTCGCGAGGAAGAGTTACCTTAGGGGTCCAAATTTTGTGTCGCTTCCTTAATAAACACCTGTAATACCTCAAATAAACTGGATAAAGAAGCCGCGATTTGTAATTATTTAATAAATTGAAAAATCAATATATAATCAACTAATTGTCAGACAGTCGAGATATTTGGCAGAAATAGTTGTTTTAACATCCTCTCTTAACTAAAAAAATTTCGTAGAAATCTGAGATGGGTGGTGGACAACCCTGGTTGAACTGACATGGAATGACCCAATTGTAACACTACCCATACAATGTAACGCACAAGCCTCCATAGAAACTGGCATTTAAATGATTAATCTTCTATGGAAGTGGCTCCCAACTCCGTTCTAAACATTGCGCTCAATCAAGAGAAGCAGCAAACCCGAAAATTTGCAATTTCTGAAATATAATTGAGCTCAGAACAAGAATCCCACCCCCCAAACATAACAACCTCCCTTTCACCTGCGTAATCCCATTTCTCCACACCCTTTGTGACTTAACTCTAAACTAGGTCATCATTGACACTTTGTCAGGCAAGTAGTATTGCAGCATGAAAAATTAAGCAAATCATATTTCACAGACCACTTATAACCCCATCACCCCACCAAAAAAAAAAAAGTTACGCTGAGAAGGTGGAGAAATTAAGAGGTGTCAATTGTAAAGTGCTACAATATCTGTTGGCACTTTATAAATAAATGTTGATGATGTTGACGGAGGGGAGAATATTGCTACATCAGATTTGAGCACTTGTACAGATTTCTAAGGAGCAGTGAGACATGGTCTGCAAGCCCCATTTAACAACTCTTACTTGAATGCATATCTTGATTAAGAATGACCAAAATAATCTACACATCTGGCATTAGCAATACTGAATTAAGATTTGGCAGCCACGTTACAGTTATAAGTCACCACCACATTCAAGAAGGTACAAATTAACTGGAGTAAAACCAGCACACAGTTATAGGTGCATGTAAAATAACTGGCACTTTTAGGACTCAAGTTTAAGAATCTGTTAGATGTCTGTCCATGGTCTGTTACCCTTTGATGCCTGGGTGGTTGACAGAGCTTAAGCATATCATATAGCATTTTCATACATTGATCACTATAAGGACCTCAGTGCATTTTATTCAAACACAAATTGACCTAGTGTGTTCAGGATCTGTTCAGTGATTAGATAAAATGACATCTACAAATATTATAGTAGTCTAGAACACTATTTTGAAATCCTGTGAATGCAGGGTAGGCCAATGCACCACCTTAGGGTTAGTTTATTTGATCCAGTTGTATTTGTAGAGATAAAGTGGCTATTACACAGCAAGATCCTTCACCGAACCCGTTTTCCTTGCTCTTATATTGCACATTTGCAATATAAGTTACGTTTTTTCTTATCTAAGTTGCTGTAATTTATGTTACAAAAAAGCCGCAGTATTTGTAGATTCCTAAATCAGAATTGCACTAGGATGCTCGGGTACATCAAAATCTGAATTGACTTTTTATTTTAATATAAAAATGCAGCTCTGGAAACCCACCATACATATATGTCCCTAACATAATGCTTTAAATTTAAAAAATAAAAATAAAGTACTAATTCTATATACATCACATGTACCATACAAAATGTATCCAAAGGTTCTATTGCTACCAAGCTTTTTCTAAATTATAAACAGGTTGCCTAAACCTCTTTCCTTACAAAAGAACAAAATTAAAAACAAACAAACAGAAAAGCAGTATCACAGTCCTTAACAGATTTTGATGCACATCTCTTCAAAAGCATGTTGACATATTTATGTGCCTGCAATAAAATACATGTTAATAGAATTTGACAAAATTAAATTCTCAATTTAAAGCAAAATTAACATTTTAAACAAACAACCCAGGCACACAATTAAATGTATATATATTTATGTATATAAAAAAAATAAAATCTATGGGAGAAAGGTAGTGGGATTTTATGTGCTGAAAAAAAACCCTTATCTCCAAAAGAGAAAAAAAACAATATAAAAAGGTGAAACTTTTAAAAAGAATGAAGGGAACACAAGGGAAAAATAAAAAATAAAAAAAACTTTGGGCTGCAATGGAGTGCAATAATGAGCCTTTTTGAACGCGACAACACATTTCTGCAAAATGCGCATTTGGAAATACTTGTAATCAAAACAAAATAAATCTTATGACACAGGGAAAAATATGTTTCTTAAATAAATATAGTATGTTATATGTGGTGTAGAAAACAAAACCAAAAAAACCCCACAGACTTCAATGAATGCTCTCTAAAGGAGGCATAAGGAGTTATAGACACCAGCTTTAACACCTAAAGGCCAGTGGATTTTCCAATGCCCCGTTAAAATAAAACTATATTTAATAGCACATTGTACTCTTTTCAATGGCAATCATTTAAAATACTTATAATTACAGTAGTCAAAATATGAGAATGGACACATTAGGTAGCAGTATATTACTTAAATATATTTTAAACATAGCTATTTTCCAATCTAGCAAAGTTTTACAAAACGTCTTTATGTAAAGTGGTGCTACATTTTTACATTTAAAAAAAAATTAAACATCTAGTTTTAGATCAAATAAAAAAAACGCTTTGACAGGCTAACGCCTGGAGGGAGTTTAAGAACCATCTCAAAGGCAGAATAAGTTAACCGTTTCCCAATATACATTTATGTACACATTATGAACACTATAAACAGAACATTTAACTTTAGTGTAAGCTCCTCCAAACTACAATTAGATAAAATCATCCAAACGGCAGCAATAGTTTCATGCTCCTTTACGAAAGCATCTCCATCCATTCAATGATTAGGAATTGCATTTTCAGTACATTCTTTCAGAGGAAGAGGTTAGAAATAAAGCTTAAGAGTACATGAGGCATGTTGTGTCGTGGTAGCACCTTCATTAGTCAATATCACTGAAGTCACTAACAGATTCTCCTTGAACCCTGCTTAAATGGTTCAAAGCACGGTCATAAGCAACCCGCACAGCTTTCCGAATGCTTGAGTTACGTCCTTCCATCATTTTTAACTTATCGATTGTTTCATCTACACCAAGAGGAACCATTTTGGATTTCGGAAGCCACTGCCTAGAACAATCAAAGATATACAGTTATCAATGTTAAAATCAATACTAAATACATTTCTTGATATTTTACATCCAGTTTCTTATACTGCAGTAATGAAGTTTTCTTCTGACTTTTTAGCAAAGTGTCGAGCAAGATAGAGTCCAATTTGCAGATCAGCACTAAGTAGATTTACTGAATTTGTAATTAAAAATAAAAAAAAAAAAAGAATTGTGCGAAGCAGAGATGAAATTGGTATATAAAGAATTAACTTTATGGTAAGTGCCATCTTACCAGCTCCTTTTGTTGTCAAAGAACAGAACCAAAAATAACTTTTCTTCAGCTCTTGTTTGCATCTGCTCTCCAGTTTTAAGCACATCCATTGGTGGGATTGGAATAGCAACACCGTTGTGATGACAACCAACACGTGGCATCTTAGGATCTATTATCTGGGAGGAAAATGCAAACAAATACAAAATTACTAACATTATGTAGGAGTAAAAACATTCCACTGAATATAGCATATCATGAGGATTTTAATGATTGATTTCATAGGTTAATCATGTATAGTATTGGCCAAAAGTAAAGCATTTAACATTTGCTGAGCAGCGTGTGTAGACTTTATTGTCCTGGAGCTTGAAAGCAGCAGCAAACCAAGATAAAAATATAGCAGTTCTATCAGTGTCAAGTAATAGAATTAAAGCAGGATAGAAGGGGTCAATTTACTAAGCTGCGATAAGCCAAAAATCTGGAGAAAACAGCTGTTTTCTCTAGAGAATGGCCATCACAGCTCATGTTTTAATTTATCAAGGGTTTAAAGGAAGAGAAATCACAGATTTCTCCCTGTTTAATGTTGGTCAGTTCTACAGGGACTGATGTGACCAAATTTAACAAGCGGTGAAAAGCTTTGCATCAAAAGGTGGTATTGGCTTACCTTTCTAATGGAGTCCCACAATGATACAAGATGGTTCCCCTGCCACCCACTAACTGCAGATAATAAACAGACCCCTAAATTTAGTCTACTTTACGGGAGTTGCTAAGATTTAAAAACACCCAGGGCCCCACCCTACAACAAAGCTCACCACTTTCAGAGTCACTCCTACTACACACAAAACACAAGGTGTAACATTACCAGTGACAACGTCACCTTATTACTGTTGTACTAGAGTTTAATTCAAGCAACAATAGCTACATTATGGTAGGGGTAAAAAGGAGGACCACTGTATCTCAACACTTACATCAACTCTGCACTTCAAACCTTATTCTGTTAAAGTGGTTGTACCAGTGTCTAAGGCTAAGGTTAACAGCTCTACCACTGAATTAAAAACATTTGTACTTTAACTGCTGTGTGAGGCATTATTATAAAGCTAAAAGACTACAAGGGTCACTTTCCACTGCTGTCTATAGAGGAGTCTGGCGCTAAGTAGACAGATATCTGCACACTTGAATAAATCCTAATCTGAAAAGCAAATTCTAAGGAATGACCACCTGTAACTAATTAGAAGATTTTATTTTTACCCAGTCTGCAAAATACAAACATCTTCACAATTATTAGTAACAGCCACAATGTGAAGCCTTGCTTACTCACCAGTGCTGGATAAGAAGGATAGCCACTACATTTAGCCCAGACCACTTTCAGAGGTTCAAGAAAGGCCGAAGATGCACTTGCAGATACCCACATATTTGTTTGTCCAACTTCTAAGAAAAAGAAAATGGTTTTTGTAGCAGGTGATTAAATATGTGACATCTCACTATTAGATCTGCAACAAACCTCCAACTTTATACAAGCCAATAAATCAGGTGCAACATAGCTAAGATTGCTCAGTGCTTTAGTTTCCTTTAAGATTAGACAACAATTTAGTTGATGGCTCAGAATGTTTATGTGGAAAGCACTTGCAGAAATTACAAGAGATGCAGACCCAGAGCCAGTGATATGTAAAGGATAAAATCCTGCATCATTTCAACACAAGTGGTCTGGCATTAAAAATACTGACAATTATAAAATGGAGCATTTGTTTCTACAATGAGCTAGTTAAATCATCAAGTATCTATTATTGCCAATTTAACCTTTAATGAAGGCTGAACTCATGGCATCTAACTTTTAGGTATCCTTTCTATTAATGTACATCTTCTCTGGATCGTTAAATGGATCGCCGTTGCAGGATTTGAATAAGTGGCTCCTGCATTTACATTTGATCCTGCTTACCCTGCCTTACATGACTACTTCCTGCTAAGGTGTGGCTGTGTGACTCTGAAGATTTTAGACATCTCACTATTAGATCTGCAACAAACCTCCAACTTTATACAAGCCAATAAATCAGGTGCAACATAGCGAAGATTGACTGAAGAGTATAAAGCAGCCATAGAGAATTTTAAATTGAAATATGTATATTTGTTATTGACATTGCCACTCTATCATCCTTTTGTAGAGCCAAAGTTTAAAAAAAGGATTGGGGAAACTGAACCAATGTGCTATGTTTTGTAATGCCACTAAAACATGAAATATTTACTTCTAGCAATAGCTGTAGCCACAGTATTACAGTAGTTTTACTCTATTCTAAAATCATAGGAGGAAACACCACCATTGTTGTCTTACATTTTATAGTCAAATAATGTCACTATATACAGTCAAATGACACCAAAGGTATAAACATATGAACACTTTTTTATTCAATATTAAATGCACCAAATCACTATTATAACCAGTAAACAATAAACATAATTTAGTCAGTCAGTCATTAGTCACAACCTCTTCCCTTCAGTCGATTTATGTGATTCTACCCACTCACTGTACGTGCACTAACACACTATATCAGCATAAAAATGGAGGGGAAAATATACCTGCTGCAATTCTTGCTGCCCTCGCGTAATTTCCATTTTCTATGCAAGATATCAGTTCGCTTCGATCCTCTAGAGTGTGACGTCGCACAAGAGCAGGTTTACCTTTACCGCATTTTGGCAAAGTAAAACTGTTGATAAACAGATTTAAAAAAAAAAAAATGTATTAACAGCTCAAAAAATGCAACTATAATAATCTTATTGAAAAATGCCTGTATACACATAGTTCATTATAAATGACAGATTATGAAAAAAAGAAATGAACAAAAAGGGACTTTGCTCTCTCTTTGAACACAGCAAGCACATGTACTCACTACTAAGCGAGTGTGTTGGATGTGGAGAAAACACTTGTCGTCAAACTACAGCAAGACATGTCTTGGCTTACAATATTATTGTGTACAGAACTCTTTACACAGAACAAAAGCAAGGTAAGTGCTGTATGCATGCGAATTTACTAGAGTGGGAGATAACTGGTTACACAATGCACCTGTCTATTAAAGCCAGACCATTCACTAGCAAGTTGCAGATTAAATGGATGTCCTGTCCTTCATAGAGAGATATATATATATATATAATTTTTTTTATTTTTTTTTTAAATTATGCCCCAACCCTTTTCAAGTATCACCTTATAGCAAACAGATTAGAAAAAGAACAAACATTGAAAGATCTGATCAGAAAAAGACTTAAGTACCATATTTTGGTTTTTAAACTGGACATTACAGACAGACTCCTCTCAGGAGAAGAGCATAAATAAAAAGTGAACCTCCACTAAAAAGGTGTTATATGCAGACATATCCAAGAGACTCCCTCCTACAGTCGGTATAAGCAGCACTGCTAAACAAGCATGTAATTCCACTGATGTGATTAACTATGGTCTGAACAGCTTTTCAAGCTCCAAGAGATTCACAGGAAGTGTACATTTATACTGGCATTCACAGAACTTGTTTGCCAACAATATTTAGTTTGCATATATATTTACAACCTTTTCAAACAAACATTATGCTGCTACATTTACGAATGTCTCTTGCAAACAGACTTCTGAACTGTGCGAATCATAAAATCATCATCTGCTTAAACAGTATATAAACTTGTACTTCAAAATGCTGACAAGAGTAGGGCTAAACCTTGATAGATTACATAAAGAGATTGTCTTAACTCTAAAGTCAAAGATTGTGACAGTTCAGAGGTTGGGTAGATAGAGACTGCAGTTATTACCGGTAGGCAGTTCTCAATGATGAACCACGAGCACAAAATCAGAGGAGGGAAGAATGGAAGGAGACTGCAAGCTTCCCATTTATACACACACATAAAAATGCATACTATATAACAAATATTAAGAATCACATTAATATGAACAGGAGGTTTACTTTTACATATACCATTCAATTTATGTACAGCTGAGAAACCATTATCCCCCACAGAAATATTTCTTACATTGAGTTGCACAGCATGCTGTTATTGGAGGAGATACTGGACTCTGAAGCACACCTTCTGCGAGGCTCCACCTTTCGTACTGGAGTTACTTCAATATCTTTTTCTTTGTCGCCTTCTCCAAAGCCATTTGGGAGGCCTGAAAAATAAAATAAAAAATAATCAAAGTGGAACATTAAAATTGACAAAAAGGTGTTGTTGGATATCTTTTAGAGTAAAATAAGGGCTGCATTATTGACAATCTTCCAACCACAGCTACAAACACGTCCAATAAACAGATCAATTTCAGATTAGAAGGCTTATTTTGGGGTCATGCAATCTGCTATAATAGGGCAAATTGCTTAATTTCATTGAACATATTGCCATGGTTGTAGATGGCTTTTGTAGGACATACCCACGCTGATTTCAAGCTCAATAACACAAAGACATATTGAAGCATGGATAACAGGGCACTAAACTTAATTTAAACACATTTTCTGTTTCTTGATAATGCCCTATTAAACCAACAGCTGGGAATTTACATGCAATCTGTTTTCAATGTTAAGGCAGAACTTTTCACACTTCAAACTAAAGATGCTCTCAGAAACCATTATACTAGAAGATAATATAATGTGAACTGTTCACGGGTACACATTGAACATGCCAATAGCCATGTACCAATTCTGTCTAAACTAAAATTTCTAGCTTTGTGTGATTTTTGTTGAGCATGATATAGTATCCAGATTGACAAGTTTAATTTTTTTCTATAAAACCATAGAGAAGATTGTGAAAACACAATGTTTCCATTTGCTATGTGTTTCATTAAAGACATTGACTGCATGCACATTAACTTCATAAATTAAGTACTCACACCCATAAACTATGCTGCTTAAGAGCTTGCATAACATTCTTTGTTTACTGTGCACATATAAACATTATTTATACTTCCATATATGTGATGTTAAATACTTTAGTGTCAAAAAAGACAAAAGTATTATAGGAGTGATACCTTTATTGGCCAACCCAAAAAAATATTGTATTTGCTAGCTTTCAGAGCACAGGGGCCCCTTCAAATATATCACTCCTATAATACTTTTGTCTTTGACACAAAAGTATTTAACATCACAGATTTTTCTGGCTAACACGGTACTGCAATAGTAATTAAAAAAATATATATTTTTTTGCCATACTTACATATGTATACACAAGTCATGTGACAAAACACTTATTTGAAATTTAGGTTTCTAAATATAAGGACATAATCTAGTCTTAGGGGCATATTCAATCGACGGTGGGATCGCCGAAAATCCCGCGCTCCAAAAATATTACCGTTAATACGGTAATATTTCGCTGGATTTCAGCTCGCTGCGAGAGTAAATTACCGTATTTTCGGCGATCCCGCCGTCAACTGAATATGCCCCCTAAAGTTCTAAAATTTGACAGATAATGAGTGTCAAATTTGTTAAGTGAAAGACAAGTACACCCACACTGCTTCCATTTCAATAAAGATAAAATTAACCAGGTGCTGCTAATCAAAAGCACATCACTAACTGAGCAGGGAGCTCCGTCATCTCTATATATGAGCAGAATCTTTGACAACTAGGTCTGGGACATTCAGGTTTGTGTTGGCACCATGCCTAGGAGAAGATACATACTGCAATGTTCGCAGAGAAGCGTAGTTAGAGGGCCATAAAAACACCCAAATCATTAGTTATTTTTGGGTGAATTTACTGGCAAGATGGGCACAGGGTGAAGTTCAAGATAACAAACAATCCTAAAGGTCAGGCCACTGTTAACATGGTAACAGTTAAAGTTCCCGACTACCATTGAAAAAACAAAAAAACAAAAAAAAAATAACAAAACAGATCAAATATGGCTTTTATGGAAATGTAGCCAGGAGAAAGCACCGTCACTCCTAACAACACACAAACCAAAAACATTACAATGAGGCTTAGGTTTGCAAAGCTGCATCTAAAACATCTGCAACAATGTCCTCTGGACAGACCAGACCAAAATGGATTTGTTTGGCCATACTGCACATCGCCAACTAAAGCCAAACAGTATTACCAGAAAAACCTCAAGCATGATGTTGGAGGGGGGTGAACTGAGGAGTTGTTTTGCAACCACACTACCTGGGCGCCTTACAATCCTTGACTCCATCATGAACTCCTCTTTATACCAAAGTAAACTAGAGGAAAATATGAAGCCATCTGTCTGACAACTGATGTTTGACTGAATTTAAGTCATCCAACAGGGCAATAATCCAAACCACACTCGCAAAAAAAAAATCAAAAAAAAAAATCATGGTTTTGGATGGGCAGGTCAAAGTCCGGACCTCAACCCCATTGAATTGTTGCAGAACCTTAAGAGAGAAATGCATAAATGAATTCCTTACAATAATGCTTCATTTCATTGATGCTTGAGGACAGAGTGGGCCAAAATTCTTCCAATACAAAGATTAACTCATACCAAAAACAGATTACTTCAAGTTATTACTGCTAAAAAGTTGGCTCTGCAGGCTACTGAATCATGGGGTGTAACTTACTTTTTGACACATGGCTTCTTCATGATGGCTTAGGTTTGTTGAACTACAATGAAACCGTAAAATTTGTTATGCGTTTCCAAATGACTTGCAAAATAAAAATAAAAAAAACTTTATGACTTTGTGGGGACTAGATGATTGTTAAATATGTACGGCGCTGTTGAGAGGTTAGAAAAAATAAAAAAGATTTCAAAGTTATACTCTTGAGTATATATATATATATATATATATATATATATATATATATATTTATTTGCCACTACAAGGATTAAGTAAGATCTCTTTAGATAAAATAAAACTGATATACTCTTACTATGAAAATACATTAATACTGAAAAAACAAAGTATCTCACTTTTTTTTTTAATGCTAAGGGGAAGCGTAAAATAAAAAAGCTCTGTAAACGAACATAAGATCTTATACATTAATGAAAAAAAATATGATTTTATTTAAAATTGCTTTACTTTACATAACTAAAATATACATTTATACAACTGTGTTCATATTCTTAATGTGACAAAATTATACACAAACCAAGTTTTCCCCCCTCCACTCTAAAATTCATTTTAAGGAAGTTATTTTAAATTAAAAAGCACCCAAACTAACAAGATGTTAAAAAGTTTAGTTTTGTTTTATTCAAGTCGACAACTGTACAAAATAGACTTTTCTCTCCCATAAGAGCTGTATCTCGCACTTTGCTAATATACAAGACTTCTGCATTCTTTATGGCATCAACAACATTTGTCAAACAATATTCTTAAATTTACAAATCCCTATTCCAGGAGAGTTGCCATATTCCAGAAGCTGGTAACGTAACACAACCAGGTAAAATGCTACAAACAGTTTAAACCTAGGTAAACATTACTTGCTCTGTTAAGACAGCCATTTGACATCAATATATGTAAAGGGCTGCGTATTACAATGCTGAAATGTATGCACAATGCTTATGTTTAGAAGTTACTAAATAAGTCCACCATGCTCACAACTGTGCAACAGACTCATGTATTAGAATGCGGGAATCATTCTAGTACAGCAGGCACAAAGTCACTTGGCAGAAAAACGCTATGTGGATTCATTTATACACTGGGACAGTGTCAGGGATGTTACAGTAACTCAAATAATGGCTTTTCGACTTGCATCAGTTCTGAGTAACTTATGGTGCTAAAGATCTAGGAAGATGTCTGATGAAGTGGGGAAGGAATACTTTTAAACAGAGCTACAGTGGAATGACAGGTTTACATAGAACAATGAATTTTACCTGCAAATATGAAAATGTTAATGTTGGTGCTCAGGGGTGAGATATAAAACTATATATATTATATACTGAAGTGTACATACTGCATTGGAGGTGGGTTAGCAGAATTTCATATTCATGGGTGTCCAGGTTTATAGTGTTGACCCGACAACTCCAGGAGGATTTTTACACAAAGTGGATTAAACAGGAGCCACACAAAACACCCAAAGGACTGTTTCATTTTTAAAAATAACACATTTAAGTTTGATTTATATTTTTATCAATTATCTACATATATTAAAAACATACACACACGCATATACACACACACACATTATATCTATATATATATATATATATATATATATATATATATATATATATATATATATATATATATATATATATATATATATATATCTATATCTATATCTATATCCAAGATAATGAAACATTGCATTGTGCAGCATCATTTTAGTGCAGCATAATAGCTTTAAGGCAGTAATTTCCCTTTTTTTCTCTCAAGCCATTTCTCAAAAAAAGTGTATAGTCAAATTTTAGCATTTACACCCAGAATATGCATTTGAAAACGGTTTAATTTCTTTTCGTATCAATATACTTTAAGATTCAAAGTATTTCTCACTCAAACTATATATCCAGAGCAAACTACAAATGTAAAAACATATGTTGTTCGTTTGTAGATTACACTTTCAAATATGAATGCCAAAATTAAAAAGTTGGGCAGTAATAGGAAATCAGAAAGATCACAGTGTGTCCGACCATTTTCTCAAGTGTCTTGATCATAACCCAACAACCTTCAACTTCCTGGGGAGGAGAGGGGGAGATAATATTGCACATCTCAAAAGAGGCGGCCAGGTGGATCTTTAATCTCAAAATCCTAAGCCCTAGAGGACTCAATGTAGACTTTGAGCTGGGCTACTTTCTAAACACTTGATATCTACCATGATTACCATCTGGTTAATTACCCACTAATTGCTCATAACCCCCATCATCACTGGATGCACCACATTGGTGCATACCATCATGTACTATAAGATATTGGGTTATCATTTATTAGTGTAATTAAGATAGATACACAATCACAAAAGCTCCCTGTATTCTTCTATATCAAGCTATCCTTCCCTATATCTCTCTTTATATGCCTGCAATGTAACAACAACTAGTGTTCTGATAATTTGATATGTTGTGACCCACTACCACAAGTTTTAATATGTTATGTACTATCTATTTTAATGCCTATTGTTTATCACCAGAAACATTACCAGTACCACTTTCAGACTGCATTATAAGAGAATTTATCATTTGCTAAAGTATCATTATGTTTACTTTCAACTTGCAGTTCATAACTACAACCATGTTATTTCATGTATCCGCTGCTTTAGTTTGTCATCATCCAATCTTCAGCACCTGAAGGACGTCCAGTATGCATTTACATATCCATGAGGAAGCCCGTTCTCTTTTATGAGGGGCAAAACACGATGGATACAAAAGAGTTATACCTACATTTTTCAACATCTTATTGCATACTTGCGTTCATCAAACCACTGTCTGTGTCGATACCTGCTCTGAAATTACCAACCGCGGCACTACCATCGGACGAGCCGGCGTTCACCAAGACTGAGTGCGCATGCGCCACCTCAGATATTGCATATTCACTACAGGGTCACGGAAGAAGCAACCCACCCACATCTAGGGGAGGAAAGGAACACCAGGACTGCAGGAAGACGACATTACAGCTCAGCTGAGTCACACCATCACCCAAACGTAAGTTACCTATTGGGAAATTAATTCTGCATAAACCTAGACTTTTACGAACGCTTTTATTTGGAAATTTCCGCGAGTACTGCAAATCATTTCATATATCGCTTGCCATTACTATTCCCACTGACATTCATTTGATGGGAAATGTACTTTATTCCTGGACATTAATTCTTTTTGTTGAAACTCCCAAATTGGACCACTCTTCAACCTCTGCGCAACACATCCTTTGTATTCTTACTTGAACGCACAGTTCTTGTTTGGAGCATATCTTTGAATACAACTAAAACTCTTTACCCCCACCCGTTGAAGTGATTAGAAATGTGTATTATAATTTTGCTCTTTGTTCTGACCAGTACCTATATTTGTGCCTTATACAACTTTATTGTTACTAAACATCACTTTCATATGACGATTGTTACATCTACACCTGTATTAATGCACATATCCTATGCACCCAAGAACCTACACTTTTTTTTTGCCAGTAATAAGAAATTGCAACTTGTTACTCTTCAGCTTTGAGTCTCTTCTTACTTTTCTTTATCAAAAATATAAGTTTCATGCAATGACATTTTCAACAAAATTTCTTAAAGACTGTGTGCTGTGGATGGCAGCAATATAAAAGATATTCAGGGACATATTCAATTAGGTCCAGTGATCGCGATTACACATGCAGTGACGATACGGCACCGTGGATTTCCCTTCACAACCCTATGGGGTGTGCACGGAAAACCGTGATGTTGTGATAACGCATTGTCAGTGGGAGCATGTATCCATGATCTTTACACCTAATTGAATATGCCCCTCTGACTGCAAAAGGAAAATATTCACGATGACAGCCTGCCATTCAAACAATATTGCTAAGGCCACTTCTTTCCAAGATCTTTCATTTGAAACCACAAGCAAATCCTTTGGTCCTCCTGAACTAAAGCATTGTTTTCAGTGCTCACTTTATACCTGATGTTTTCCCCACAAATGGTAAAAAAATATAGACTTATTTTCAATGGAGTCTGCTCTTATCAGTTTAGAAACAAATTAAACACATGCTGTATTTCTCAATGATAAATATAAGTGGTGATGCTTACAATACTGAGGGGACCAAACCTATAAATATCACAAGAAATATAGCAGAGCAATGGTTTATCTGCAATTTCTCTCCATAAGATGTGCATATATACATTATACAGATTACAGGGAAAAAAATGCACTACTATAAAACAAAATCCTTATGAACACACTTACCACCTAGTAACTGGTATTTGAATTAAATAAATGTAGTTCAATAAAACAGAGGATTAATCTATAGTTAGGGTTTTAAAAAAAAAAAAAACACAAGATAGCTCTAATTGTGTAATTAAGGTACCAGAAATGTTGATAAATTAAAATTACTTCCTTATCCAGATAAACACATTTATTTCTATGAATGAGACTGGGGGATCACAAATTCTTTCTGAACATCAAATCTGCAAACAAAAAAGGAGGTGCTGCAGTAGCTCAGGACAACAAAAATTACCTTGGCTTCATTTTTTCCTCACAGCTAACCGATCTGGAAAAGCTTTAAAAGAAATTAACTTGCTAGGAAAAATCTAGCAGTTTGTGAATGTTAAAGTAAAAAAATAAAAATAAACAAACATCACAAGATGAGCCAATCAGAGCTCCTCTTGTGATGTTGCCATGGAGACCCAAGGCAGATCCATTTTAGTATGAAAGTGGTCTACCCAGGATTTTGACTCCGAGGGAGCCTTTGCCCCCGGCAATATCCCAGGTTCATATACCCAGGATATTGCCTGGGTGGCAGTATGAAAGCGGTATTAGTGGTGGTTAGCACTTCTGCTTCACAGCACTGGGGTCATGAGTTTGTTTCCCGACCATGGCCTTTTCTACGTTGAGTTTGTATGTTCTCCCTGGGTTTGCGTGGGTTTCCTGCCACACTCCATAAACATACTGAAAGGTTAATTGGTTGCTATCGAATTGACCTTAGCGTGTGTGTGTGTGTGTGTGTGTGTGTGTGTGTGTGTGTGTTAGGGAATTTAGATTGCAAGCTCCAATGGGGCAAGGATTGAGTTCTCTGTACAGAACTGCAAACTGCAAAGTTAGTGGCGCTATATGAGCCGATAATGGCGATGATGATAATGTTAGGAATTTTGACCCGATTTCTATGTTTAAGTACGCAGTTTTGAATCTATCAAAATATTTCCGTTCAGTTAATCTGGCGATTTATCCAAGAAACCAAACCAAATATCCACAAACAAGTCCTCCATTATCATAGCATCAGACTGGACATGAAAATGGCTGGGGATCTAGCTGAATACACAGATTGCTCCTTTTATATTCCTTTTATATTCAGCAAAACATAACAGAACATCTTTCAACTAAAGAAAATTAATTCTTATTGCTCCACCTTACACCCATTGTTAAATGTTCCATACCATGTTCAATTTCTATATTTTAAATCCGGTATTAAACGTTACTAGAAGGCAGTCTATAAACAAAATAAGGGTTTTAAAAAGCCAAAGTTTGGCATCATGCTCAGTAAAACTTAATATATTTAGGCTGGTTACCCACTGGTGTCAAAGCGCTATAAAAGTATACAACAGGTATTGTGATGGAGCCCATTCGTTACAATAGCTCCATACCTACTTCCATCTGTAGTCCTCGGCCAACATGGAACGCCAGCATCTTTTTGATGCTGAATACTCTATATCAAGTGAAGATCTTTGCTTACAAGTTAAATTAAAAAGCAATTTTCACATAAAGACTGATCAATTGATCATTAATTATCTTCTATACACATCTCCAGGCTCCATTGGTACTTTTACCAAACCATAATGTAATCTTTACCCTTACGAACTTGAGCTGGGGCTAGATTTACTAAGCTGTGGATTTGAAAAAGTGGGGATGTTGCCTATAGCAACCAATCAGATTATAGCTGTCATTCTGTAGAAGGTACTAAATAAATGAAAGCTAGAATCTGATTGGTTGCTATAGGCAATATCCCCACTTTTTCAAACCCGCAGCTTAGTAAATCTTGCCCTTGGTCTTTTATTTCATTACTCTTCTTTAGTATTTATTTTTATATATAGCCCATCTGTGCAATGTAACCATTTGGTATTTTTGGTGCAATCTATTTTTTTGGTGCAGCCAAGAAAAATAATAAAAAAAAAATATATAAGTGGGTCTCTGTACAGAGGAATTACATATTTATAATGTAAATGTATTGAATGGATATGGAAAGTGGACCCCTCCATCATCCTGCCTTTGTGTGTTATTGGTAAATTTTGGTTACATACATATATAATGAGTGCCCACTTTATGATTTGCAGCAAACTTAAAATGTCCAGTAGCACTCAAACATCACTGTATGCATCAAGGGACTCAATGTGTGCCAAAACATTACAGTGTCATCTCCAGTCTGTTGTTGACTCACAACAGTATGGATCCATGGAGTAGTGTTTTTCACTATTTTCTCTCATCAGCTTTAAACCAGGAAACTGGGATCATACGACAGACGTTTTCACATCAATCCTCCAGTGTCTGTGTTCCTCAGCTCATTACAACATCGTATTTTTGATTTTCAGTGACAGGAGCAGACATTTGCTGGGTCGTCGGCTGCCAAAAGACATCCATGGCAAGGTAAGATGAGAAGTGCATTTTGATTAGCCTCGTTAGTTATTCCCGACTTACACTGTTAATTTACTGGCTGTATTATTCTGTACATGTCCCATCAGCCTCCATCAGGCCCTTTCATCAACCGTTTCCAGCCCCAGGAGCGATGTTGGCCCCTTCTTGATACACCTGTGGCACTGTCGTGCATGAAAACAAAAACAGAGTTGGGTTCCTAATGCGCTCATGCTAGCTCATATGGCATCCACTGCCACAACTTGCTCATACACATTCAAGGCTTTTGTCTTGACAATTTTCTTATGAATTACAGCTCACACTTGTGATCCGTTCCACCCATCTTTATTGTTTCCCCAGTGAAAACAAGGTGTATAAAGTGGCCAGAGATGCACACCAGACCTGTAAGATTATAAAAGAACTCTGCACAGAATCTTTCAGAGCCATAAATGGCTGCCGACAGGATATGAGGCATAACATTATTCTGCCCCTATATTGCATTTAAGTTTGGATCAACCTGGATTTGACATGGAAGGGGGTAGGGGTTCAATTCCCCGTGTTCTTTAGAAATCTGACCACACACTATTAAGGTAATGTTGCGCATTATTACCGTTACTACAGTAATTTCAACACTGATATTTTCTTGCAGCTCTGAGCTAATCCATGTTAAAATTACCCTAGGAACAGTAATGATGCATGCCCCGCGTTGTTCTCTAGAATTGAATTAGTGACCTAATAAAAACAGAGTTAAACAGCTGTTTTTTTGCTCTTCAAACAGTGCAGCCATATTTGGTCAAAACTCCCAATACTGCACAAACTTTAAAGCAACTGGGACACTGACTATTATAAAACCATGCTAGTTTAGGAAGGAGTACAGTAGCTTATTCGATAGCAGGAATACACTAGTCAAGAATTTCTACACAGGAATGGGGCTGTGGTTGCAGTAACGGCAAAGAAAAAGCCATGATTGGGAGTGTTGGATGTTGAGAAAGATCTAATGGTTTCAGATTGATAAAACAGTGGAGGATTGTCAAAGCTCAATGTTTTATATCCCAGAGCAGTGTGATGGGACATATGACTAATGTAGGGTGGCAGTTTGCAAGGCTAGTATAACGTTTAAGACTGGGTACACACTACAGAATTTTCCAAACAATATGTTATCGACAACGATTGTACCTATGACTGCAGTTCCGATCAGTCTGCAGATTCATGAGCACACACTATACACATTTTAAGACAATTTTTTGCGCAACTAACAGTCCAGCAAACGGTTTTTGTCAGCCTTAACGTCCCAAAAGATTGTGACTCCGTACATAGTGAATCGATATAGGATCTCCTTGCAGCAACATGACAATTAAATTAAACTAAAGGGCTAAACAAAACTGACAAAAACTCCCACAAACCTAGACTCCGGGGAAAAAAAAAAAGCGTCTTCACCATTCATTCTACAGCACATCTTTGTGTATAGTGTATGTTTGTTCGCAACTGCATATTTACTATGGTCTTTTGCTAGGCACTATGGTAAAAACACTACAAGCACAGGCCCAGAGGGAAAGAAGGATAAAGAATCAAACTTGTTGGACTAAAGTGTGGTTCCAGAGGAGAGACTTTTTCACATATGCCCTGCTACAGTAGATGCGAGACAACAACCCTGATAACTTCAGGAATTTTCTGCGAATGAATGAACCCACATACGCACAGCAATTACCATTCTACTGGTAATTGTGCACACCCCGCCTTCTTTAACACAACATGGGGAATTGAATTCACCCTTAAAAGTCACTGTTAGACGCAAAACACCTGAATGCCTAAACACCACACAGAGGCTAGTGGATTCCCACAGAGCTACCACGCGGTTATTATTAGCTCCGACAGGAAATAGACTACGCACAAATTATTTAAAATGCACTAATCTATTAGCAGTCTTGGGAAGGAATTCAATTCAGCCACACTGAACGCGACGTTAATTCGGTTACCGTTAATACCAACCCCAATTTCTGCTCGCGGCTCTCTGAGCTGACGAGCAAAAACCAGCGTTAAGGATTAACATATTAACCGCAATAGTGAGCACTATTACCGCAATATCGATAATAGAGCACAGGCCGCGTTACTGTCGCAAGTAACGTGGCCAATTGAATTCCCCCTTTGGAGTACTTCTAAAACTGCTTTCATTTGCAAATTTAGTTTGTAGTGAAGAGACATTTTCTGTAGACTTTCTTGAAGTACTAGAGACCTTCCAGATTTAATAAAATAAATATAAAACATGCTAAGTAGTTAAAAAATAAAAAACACCTCCCCACTTATCTAGCTAATCATGTTGTGCTAATTGCAGTATAAGCTGCTACAATAATTAGAATAGTAGTAGCCTTATATGATACACATTATGTCATCAAAGTCATAACTTTGCAAATGACTTGCGTTTAATGCAAATCTTGCAACTGCATGACAAAATAAAACCCATTCTATTTCATTTGGATTAATACTTTTATCTGTATCTCCCACCCGCTGCCACTCTCTGCCTGCCCCCCGCCTGCTGGATCCCCGCTGCCACTGTAACGCTGCCCCGCTCCCCCTCGATCCCCCCTCCCTGCATCCCCGCTACCCCTGTATAAGACGCACCCAGGTTTTAGACCTAAAATTTTTACATGGGGAAATACGGCATCTTCCAACACACTAAGATGCCCCAGTGACTCATGGGGGTATATTTACTAACTGCGGGTTTGATAAAGTGGATATGTTGCCTAAAGCAACCAGATTCTAGTTATCATTTGTTCAATACATTCTACAAAATGACACCTAGAATCTGATTGGTTACTATAGGCATTATCTCCTCTTTTTCAAAGCAGCAGTTTAGTAAATACACCGCAAGGAGGGATTTGGCTGCTTGGCCAAAAAGCCAGGTATTGTTCAATTTGGTACCCTTATCTGCAACCAAATTTGACAAAACCATTGTCTGGCTCTAGGGCTGCAAGCATAATTACAACCTAAAAGATTAACTATAGGTTAAGCCGGCAGTTCCCAAAGTGTGTGCCGCGGCTCCCAGGGGTGCCGCGGGCCAGCCCTAGAAAAAAGAAAGCAAACAGAAACTTACCAATCCGCGCGGCGTCGGGACCCAGCAGCCTCCTCACTCCCGCAGCTGTCACTGAATATCGACATCAGTGACAGCTGCGCGAGAGAGGAGGCTGCAGGGTCCTAGCGCCGCGCAGATTGGTAAGTTTCCGTTTGCTTTCTTTTTTTCTATAGCTGTCAACTGGCGCGGGGCAGAGGAGGGGGACAGCGTGACAGAGGGCAGAGGAGGGGGACAGCGTGACAGAGGGCAGAGGAGGGGGACAGCGTGACAGAGGGCAGAGGAGGGGGACAGTGTGACAGAGGGCAGAGGAGGGGGACAGCGTGACAGAGGGCAGAGGAGGGGGACAGCGTGACAGAGGGCAGAGGAGGGGGGACAGCGTGACAGATCGCAGAGGAGGGGGGACAGCGTGACAGATCGCAGAGGAGGGGGGACAGCGTGACAGATCGCAGAGGAGGGGGGACAGCGTGACAGAGGGCAGAGGAGTGCACAGAGGGCAGCGGGGGCAACGTGAGAGAGGGCAGTGTGCCTGGATGCAGAGGGGGCAGTGTGCCTGGATGCAGAGGGGGCAGTGTGCCTGGATGCAGAGGGGCATTTTTGCATACAACTAAATAAGTATTTCTGTCGTGACCTAAATACTTAATACAATTTTTCGACCCAACTACTTCTAAAACAGGACTGCTCAGTAATTATTTTGGAGGAGTGCCTTAAAAAAATTTGGAGACTCTAAGGGTGCCGCGAACTGCAAAAGTTTGGGAACCACTGGGTTAAGCAATACAATTTGGGACTAAAATGGATGAATAAATAAAAAATAAATCTTATTTTGCCAGAAGCATATTGAATACAGAACTGCTTAAATATAAGTATATTATTTGATTAAGTAAATACACATCATAAAAGCGGTGGGAAGATGTAGAGTTTTTATGGTTTAACTTTTGTTGTTGCACTGCCAACATGTGTAAACTACAATTTTAAGCAACTGAATTGCATTTGTACAAAACATCAATGGGTGTCTTTATTTATGACCGCAAAATCTGTATAAGTAGCTTCACTATGACATGTGCTCCTAACTTCCACAGGTGGAACAAAAAAAAAAAAAAAAAAAAAAAAGGAAAAATCGAAGTGGCGTTCTACTGTATTGACACTACAAGGTTACAATTAGTCTACCACATAAGCAATTATGCAGAAAGAAATGTTTTCACTTCCATGCCATGTTTGTACATTCCCTGCCACAGTACTTTGCCTTTCTGGGTTACACTGCAAGGCCCTGATCAGGTAAAGAGGTTTCTTTATGTACCTTTTACATGATACTGCTTGGCATTGTGCATTGGATACAAATGCAGCCACTGAGCAGTTTGTGTCATATCCAAGGGCAACAACTGCCTAGATATTAAGGATCGGGTAAAACACAGAAGGAAACCAGAAACATAAACCAATATATTTGCCAAGAGCAGCAGATGTGCATGTATGTTTAAATGTGGAAAACCTCCTTTAACTACTGCTGCCTAAATCCAGAAAATATTTTAAATAGATTATTATGCTTGCCAGTGTATATATACTGCATTGTGACTTGTTTAGTCAAAAAGAAAACTTAACTCTGTTGAGGTCATTTCTGACAAGTCTTCGTTGCAATTCATTGAGCTGCTTCATGAGAAGAATTCAAAATCACCAAAGGCACTCTCCCAGAAATGTATTAACGGATGCATTGTGTAAAACATATTAAATGGAAGCACTGGGTTTTGTTTTTTTTGCTTTAAAACTAAACTAGTGTTTGAGCACAAATGATGAGTGAGACAGAAGTACTCCTTTTAATAATTGGTTTTAAGAAAAAAGTGAATTGTGAAGTAGAAAAGAAAGTTACAATATGTGAATGTAGAATGAAAAACACTTTCATCAATATATGGAGGAATGCATCAACTCATGCAAAGGTTTTATCAGCTAAGAGATGGGGAGTGTAAAGTATAGGGGATAGAAAGCTTGCCACAAATCACAGCAAAATGATACACTGCAACCAACAAGCAGGTAAAAATGCAAAACAAGTTAATGACATCATGGACACTCAACATATTAAAAAGCAAAAGGTAAAATTCTTAAAAATAAAACTGACAGATTTTCCATTTGTACTATAGTATCCATGAGATCACATTTAACTTATGTTCATGGGAGAAATAAATGAATGTGTTTACCTGTATCCAATCGTTTCACAGGGGACTCGTCGTCAAGCTCTGAACCTCCACATGTGCTCCTTGACCTCTTTCTTGGTTGCAGAAGTGTTTCCAACCTTGGAAGGACTACAGACAAAAAGGTTTTGGTCCCTAGCTGTGGTGAAGTTGGCTGTATTTCATTGTTCTTTGCAGGCTTTTGGGGGCTTACACTTTTTGATTTGCGGAAGAGAATAGATGTACGTCTGTTTACATCAGTTGATGATTCCGCTACTTCACAATCTGTAGAATCACTGAGATTACTGTCCTTAAGTAAATGTTCTGAATTGTATCCATTTACCATTTCATCCTGAACAGTAGTACTACGTAATTCATTATCAAATGTGACTCTTTTGTATAGCTTACTCTGCTCTGGATTGAGTTCTATTGGTTTGAGGGTTGGTGGTTCTGAATTAGTCTCCGAGTTTGAAGGTAGAGGTAATGCATCAGATGGTTCAAGTTTAGGGGGAGATTTATCTCCTGAAAAAATTATAAATAAAGTACCATTTTTGAAAACTGTATGAAATTATAAACGTTTTCTACGAAACAAAACTAATTAGGTTTTATTTAAAACAAAGTAACACATTTTATATAAACAGTTAAACCCAGAAATAAAACTGGATCTGCAAAATTATATATAAAAAGGCAAAAGCCCCAAATGAAAATTACTCAGTATAAAGTATATTCTATGGATTTGGACACAGTAAGTGAATCCTAAATTTTATGTATTGTATTTTGTTTTATTGCTACATGTGCACAATGTAAATATTTTAATAGTGTTCAGCAAATTTCCCCCAAAATAACAAACAAACCTAAATGTTGGAATTTCCTATTTAAAAAGTCAATGAATTGACAAGCTGAACGGATAAAGATTCATGTCTTAATTAGTAGCAGTTTTTACTGCATTGGGTTACTGAGAACATTCTTTTGATGACCAACAATGTTACATTAAAATAAGGACCTTTTACCTAGTTACCAGTATGGGGAGATCCCATCCTAACACTCTGCCCTTATAATGCCAGCATATAATACAGAAACTGCAAACAAGTATGGGTTTAAAAGAGAAAATAAAAATAATAGAGGGAAGCGGCAGCATTACATACTGCTTGGTGAGCAAATATACATAATGCTATATGCAAAAATGGGGGTAAGTATCTGCGCTATTCACCAGTGGATCTGGAATGGCTGCCGTAGAAATGGGGATTGTGTAAGGAGGTGATCCCTCCCTCCAGGGAAGAATAACAAAAAACCAAAGATAAATCTATGGGGCTCCCAGGCGCCTTATTATGTGTTATATACAAAGTCACAATGAGATGCAAATGTGATAATAATGTAATAAAGATGGTGTATTCAAACACATAAAAATTGACTGTACTTGGACAGAGAACAAATGCTTGGTAATGTAAACAAACAGTGAATAATCAGAGATGGTTATTAAATCGATATCCACCGTTTACATAAAGGTGCAAATGCTTGAGGCAAAAAAGTCCAGTGTAATAACGCCACTAAGAGTGTTAGAAAGAAACGGTATGCTCTCCCTTTACAGGCAAGGATGGTTAACTGCACTGCATGTGGGAAGAGTTACAGTCCAGTATATAGCAGGGATCCAATTCCCTAACATGTAACTAATCGGTTACAAAACCACAAATCATGCACGATAGACTAAGTTCCGTGTCAAAAAAAGTAAAAATAATTGATATAAAATGCAGTGCAGTACGAAGTATTGTAAACACAGATGCTGAGTCGATTTCAGGAGTATTTCCGTGATATCAAATCAATCCAATTATCACGCAAGGATAGGGGCGGCTCTGGAGGGGTTAATAGGAGAGAGAAAGTCACTCTAGAACAGTATGATATCCAAGCCAATCTCATCAAGGACAGATTTCTGTAAAGGGAATATGATCAGACCATCGTTGAAAAAGCCCTTGTTGAGATTAGGGAAACAGATAGGAACAACCTTTTCGCTAAGAAAACAATCAAATCTCTTGACAACCTTGATGCTCCCCCATTACTAGATAGTGTCGTGATTCTAGGAAAATGGAAAGGATCATCCGTAAGCACTGGAATATTCTGCTTGGCGATGAGAAATTGAGGTCACGTACACCATAAGACAGTGGATTCCAAACTTTTTCAGTTCAAGGCACCCATAGGGTCTCCAAAAAATTTTCAAGGCACCCCTAAGCCAAAATAATTACCAAATAGTCCCCCACCTTGCTTACCACTGGCCCTGGCTGAGGCACCCCTGTGAGATCTCCAAGGCACCCCAGGGAGCCTAGGTGCACAGTTTGGGAACCACTGCCATAAGAAACAAAATATCCTGTGACAGTAAGGGGGGTTATATACATGCTAGAGTTCCCTTGTGGTAAGCAGTATAGAGGAAGAACTGCTAGAGATCTGCACACCCGCATCGGTGAACACCAGAGAAACATCAGAAAGGAATTTGAGGCACATAGCGTATCAAACCACTTTGCCCTCCTTCACAATAAGGATCCCTCATTGTTTAAGTTTCTGGGAAACTGTAAACTAAAAAGTTTATTCGATGTATGTCACGCGAAGAAAGCAAATGGATATATTCATTAAAAACTTTAGCACCGCAAGGTTTGAACATTGATTTTGAACTGAGCAGCTTTCTGTGACACACAATTCTGCCCTCTCTGTTAATTTGTCTATTTCCTCTGCATTCTCTCCATCGCATTGAACTACAGAAGTAGAAATATTTAACCTCTTGTAACCAATGGTTATAGCATTGCTATAGGTGTGCTGTTTATTTCTTTTTTCTATGTCTGAGCATATGCAATTTTGAGCCTGTGGAATGTGTGTTGATTGGTGGGCTATTTGCACATCTGGTCTGCGTTTTAACTTACAACCAATTAGTCAATAACTTCACTCACACGATGACTATATAAAGTCAGAATGGACTGACCTTCAGCTATCCCTGAGAAAGCCTAGTTTCTGGGCGAAACGCGTAGGTTACCCAATATTCAACTTTATTGCAAACATCATAGACTCTTTTTGATCAGCGGTGAAGCCGGCTGCATGAGAAACAACGTCTGGAACGACGGCTTGCGCAGACTACGAACAAATTTACTTTCACTCTGGCATCTGGATATCGAGCAGCTCAGATGTGAGGAACAAGGAGAAAAGCCTACTCTACAGCAACAGCCCCGGTAGCGGGGTAAGTGACTTTCTCTTTCCTATTAACCCCCCGGAGCCGCCCCTATCCTTGAGTGATAATTGGACTGATTTGATATCACGGAAATACTCCTGGAATCGACTCAGCATCTGTGTTTTCAATACTTCGTACTGCATTTTATATCAATTATTTTTACTTTTTTTGACACGGAACTTAGTCTATCGTGCATGATTTGTGGTTTTGTAACCGATTAGTTACGTGTTAGGGAATTGGATCCCTGCTATATACTGGACTGTAACTCTTCCCACATGCAGTGCAGTTAACCATCCTTGCCTGTAAAGGGAGAGCATACCGTTTCTTTCTAACACTCTTAGTGGCGTTATTACACTGGACTTTTTTGCCTCAAGCATTTGCACCTTTATGTAAACGGTGGATATCGATTTAATAACCATCTCTGATTATGCACTGTTTGTTTACATTACTAAGCATTTGTTCTCTGTCCAAGTACAGTCAATTTTTATGTGTTTGAATACACCATCTTTATTACATTATTATCTCATTTGCATCTCATTGTGACTTTGTATACAACACATAATCAGGCGCCTGGGAACCCCATAGATTTATCTTTGGTTTTTTGTTATTCTTCCCTGGAGGGAGGGATCACCTCCTTACACAATCCCCATTTCTACGGCAGCCATTCCAGATCCACTGGTGAATAGCGCAGATACACCATCTTTATTATTATCTTGTTTGCATCTCATTGTGACTTTGTATGTAACACAATCAGGCGCCTGGGAACCCCATAGATTTATCTTTGTTTTTTTGTTATACATAATGATTTGCCTATAGTTGGCAAAGATTGACTAAACTGCAGTATAATATTACATATTTTACGCCAGCACGGAAGGAATAGTATGCAGATTGTTAAATACTTACTACAAATTTGTGAACCAAAATATACATCATACATATTTGTCATTAGTTGTGAACACGTTCATTAAAAGTAAAGTAAAAAATTAGAGCTCAAAAGTGTAAAACTGAATTTCTGCTAACAGAAGGCCGCGAGGCAGTCGACTCTTGCTTCTGCACAGCTCTAGAGTGATAGAGAAATCATCTATCCACAGTGTGCAGAAAAGTAACGCGATGCAAAGATTTAATTAAACATTTAGCTCTTTCAATTTATGAATATTTTGGATCTAATATTTTGTAGTCTAACTGCTCCAGGTTCACTTGCTTTTGAAATAAGACCGCGCATGTACTAGAATTTAAATCATTTTTGATCACCACAAAGCATTTTTCAGGTCTTATGATACACCAGAAGCATAAACAGACAGAGCGCACGTTAGGAAATATAAAGAACACGTCACAACAAATTTAAGGGTCTTAAAAACAGACTAGCAATACAGCATAAATACTGCAACGCAGTAAAATGGTTGAAAACATGACTATGTACCACAGTACATTAAAAAGCAATTGAACCTAGGTAACCTAGCTGAAGACAGAGCTAATAAAAGAAAAGGAAAAACAAATCGAAAACTAAAACCTGCACAAAGTCCACAATTGCATTTAGGAAGTCAGCAGTGTACATTACTACACGTCCCAATAAATTGATTCCCTTAGATGTCAAAAGAAGCAAAAAACTTCTGTGTGCAAAAGCCACAGCATTAACCAAAGTAGTAGTGAAGCAAAATAACGATATACTAGAAATGCCCTAGCAAAATCTGAAGAATGCAAAACTCCACATTCAGAAACAGGATTGTATAGGACCCCAAAATTGGAGGCGATTTTGAGTTGGCCGCAAGGGCATTTGTAAATGTGTTTTGCGAACACTCCCTTATGCATGTACTGAGGTACTTGCATCAAAGATCTGTAATGGGTTAAGATAGTATTTTTGTTGGTCTTTTAGCTCCTTTAGCAACAGCTTACAGTGATGAAACTCATAAAATTCATTCATTTGACTCATACCACCTGATCACAATTTGCTGGCATATGTTACATTAATATGTGGGAAATGTCATACAAGCTCCCGAATTCATTTGTCAAAAAATACAATGGTGACTTAAAGGGAAAAAAAATAATTACCATGCATTGCACCATCTATATAAAACATAACAACCCAAAAATAAGTCACCAGCTGCCTTTGTGAAAAGTATCAACAAGAATCCCCAGGATTGTATAAAAATACATGGGAAGAAACATGATAGAAAGCATCTTTACTAATTAATTTGGATCCAACGTTTGAAAAATCCACGTGGTGGAAATGCAATTCCTTCATAGTATCATCTATTGTGTACCAAACTGTGCCACAACATGCCTAAGTAAACATGACATCCTTAGAACGAACCATGTACACATAGTACGAGTTTCTCATGTCACTTGGATGAACTTCTATATGCTAGGAAACTTGTATTCTATGAAAATAGCTTCCATCTTGAAAAAGAACAATCACTACAAAATGACGATTTAATAAACAAAATAATCAAATTTACACAATTGTATGCAAATACTGGACAAGTTGCCTATTTCAAGGAATCTCAGAGCAAACAAGACCACAATTTTTCTGCAACTATAGTGCATAATTACAATGTAAAATGCTACATCTTTACAGCTACAACATAAGAAAAAGACAGTAAACCCAGAGCAAAATACCACTACAGTCCGTCAGTTATGGCTTTGTGATACCTTTGGAAGTAATGACAGTTGATAACCATTTCTTGCAGTCAGTTAGGAGTTTTTCTATTGTTGCTTTTAATTGTTCATACCCCATTTCATTCACAGGTCTTACAGACCACCTCAAATTGTCAGTAGAAATAAAAAAAAAAAAATCATCATGTTTGAGGACTATGAAAGCCACTCCAACATGATCTAACTAATCTCCTTTATGGCTCAATATCTGCAGACTGTGGGACATTTGGTTTTAAGATTTGTTGATATTTAGTTCAAACAATTTCTTCCACTAAAACAATAAATCTAAACCTATCATCTAAAGATAAGGCTGTCCATGAGTTTAATCTAGTTACTCACCTATTGTTTAGTGTAACAAAATAAACTAGATTTGTAATACTGGGTAAACACTACACTGTTTTCAGCCAATTATGGCCCGATATCACAGTAGTGTGAACCCTGGAACTCATCCTTCCAAAGCACAGATCATCATTTGAGATGATTGTTTAAAAAATGTCTCCGTTATAAACAATGTCTGTCCAATTCTGCATTGTGTATGCACTCTGCAGAAATGGAACAACAATCTAGCTATTTACCTGACGTTTGACAGCTGGTGTCCGGGGTTCGGAGGCTGTCGATGCTTTGTGAGGTGCAGGTAGGGTTAATGCTACCCTGTGTGCTGCTCCCCTGCGGTGTGGGTAGGCACCACTTTCACAGGGGGAGTCTAAGCTTGCCTTTAAAGCAGCACAATGGTTCAGCCCATCAGCAGAGGGGGAAGAGGGAGTGGGGAGAAACATGTGTGGGGGTGGGAGGGCTCTCGCTGAAATATTGCCTGTCAGCCTTGAAGGAGAGTTGCTAACAAGAAAGGTGCACTATAGTTGAAACGAGCAATTACCCTGCCCGGATAACGTGATTGCAGGAGCTTTCCTCTCCCGTACCTCCAGGAATTGTTGCCACCATTCAGACAATTGTTGTGACAGAGGAAGAGCAGACATCTGGAGGTAATAGTGTACAGATAAATTGGCAGGCTGATTGGGATTTTTTTTTTTTTTATGTCGTTGGAAAATCCCTTATCGTTTATCTTTACTGCAGTGTGTACCTAGCTTAAGCTGTTGCCTGTAAAATGAACAGGTTAATATGTAAAGTTTAAAGACTGTTTTTGAAACAACCCACCACTTGCTCCTATTTGGAAACTGTATAGAACAAGTATTAGGGGTATATTTACTTAACTGTGGGTTTGAAAATGTTGGGATGTCGACTAAAGCAACCAATCAGATTCTAGCTGTCATTTGTAGAATATACTAAATAAATGACAGCTAAAATCTGATCCACTTTTCAAACCCGCGGTTTAGTAAATATACCCCTTAGTGTCTGGAAGGGTTAATCACTAATTTACATTGCGCTAAATTTCTATTTTAGGTAATGTGACTATCAATTATAAATAACTTATGGTATCAATTTATTGAAGGGAAATAGCGCAGCGCGCATATTTATATAATTGCATAGGCACTTATTTTTTGTATTGTATATATTCTGAGATAGGAAATCGTTATTTCTGAGACCAGGGTAGAAAATGGTCTTCCCTGTTTTCACCTTACTAAAGGATATGCCTTATTTCTGATGCATCTATCAGATACAATAGGCCTTTGTGGATGGAGGTCTTGTGTGTATTGGGATGTATTTAGTATGGAAGTGTCATTGCTTAGGATTTGTAAGGTTGCTAGTGGAAACCTCCAATTTAGGCATATGTGCAAGGAAGTCCGATAGCAGGAATGGCCAACCAAGTTTTGTGATGAAGTGTCTTGCCTCCTCTGGCCAAGGGCCCAGCAGGGGGTCGTTACTGTGTGGCCTTTTGCCCAGAGTGAATTTCATAGATAAGTGTAAAATTTGTTAGCCTTGAAATGCACGTAAATCCATGTTTATGTAAATAGAGTATATCCTGATGCTAACAATAGCATGTGTCTGAAAGGTATAAAAGCACTGACTTGTACACTGAAATGTGTTCTTCTGATTTCAACATCTGACTTGATCACCGTGTGAGCAAATAAACCATCTTGCTTCAAAGTCCTGGTGGAGACATCTTCAATATCACTGTATTCCTGTGATCTACAGATTAGACCCCAAATCTAATCCGTTCTCCGGCTGTCTCTGAGGTTTGGACCCAAGCGTTTCCAGTACCGCTGCTCTGCCTGCTACCCAGCAGCCCTGGTCAATGTGATAGGCCAGGGGGGGATCCATTCACAGCAACCAGGATCCATAGTAAGAGGTCCGGATTTACCAGCCCAGGTACACCAGCAACGAGATACGCTAGCAGCGTCATTTACCCAGAAGAAACCCGGTACTGGATGCCGGTAAGGAGTCCAGTGGTGGCAGCTTGTGTAAGCCCCTCCTACGCGCATTTGGGATAACGTAAGGAAACGGTGGCAAAGTAAGCCCAACCGGTCCCCAGCAACAACAGACAGGATGGCATAGGCGGTCCTTCCTGTCACAGGTACTGCAGAAACTTTTTATCATAGGAAAAAAATTCTGATTTGTTCATGTAGTGTTAGCTTTTCTGTATACAGAAGTTAAACAGAAGAATTTCAGAAGTGATGAATCAAATGGAAGGCTGTCTACATGCCAAATTCAGTTCTTGCTCAAAAAAAGTTACGTTACATGCAGAGTCTTCAAAGATTAAGAAGCTACATTACCACAGAGTGGAGACATTTTTTGTTCACCACTTTAAAAAGGGGTGCAGCACAGGGGTGAGAGTGCAGAAAATGCAAGGTCCATGACTGTGGGTTCTCCATTAGTCCTCCTGCTCACAACCCCTCCCAAAAGGGTCAAATAGCCCCAGTTTTAAGCTAGTGCTGAAACCACTGAGCCAAAGCCACTCATATTCCAGCCTCTTGCCATCAGACCACAACTTAAAGCTACAGTCATCACATGAGTAAGAATGGCATGGCGGCTTTGGAAGAGATGCCTATGTGTCATTTTTCCAAGTTAAATGATCTGCTGCGTTAAATTTTATCACACAGAGATGCAGGCATGTGCAGTTATGGTCTGTTTTCCAATCCGGTAACACATAAGTAGGCTACGTGACAGTTAACAGCTCTGCACAAACCTGGAACTATGTACAACACAATTTAAAGCAACAAATTATTAAATGAGCAAATTTAAACAGGAAAAATGGTCCTAAGCAGAAATTAATCAGTTCATAGAAAGTAAGGGACTAAGTTTAATTAACATATACAACGGAAAAGTAAAAATGAGGGCTAAAGTGCTTATTTTCAAGTCACTTACAACAGTTTCCCTTTACTTGCAGCCTCATTTACAATGTCAACTGCATATAAAAGAAAGCAGAGTAATAGAGCAGCCATTCTAGTAGTTAAATAAGTGGCTCCTACGAAAGTATCTGAGCAGAGGAATGAAAGTTAAAAAAAAAATAAAATAAAAAATCTAGCAGCTAAACAGTATCACACTGGTTTCTGTAATACATCTTATTATAAGAAATGAACTGGTCCATGTTAATACAGTAATTATAAGATAAACAAATGCTCCCCCATATTGAGACACTGCAAATTTCTGCACATAACTATTGAATATAAAAGACAATGTAATAATCTGTCAATCTCCAATACAGCCATTACTTAAAGTGTAAATTTATCTTATCCAAATATTAAAATGAAACAACAAATACTAAAAAGTTGTTTTTGACACAGTTTATATACTAAAATCACAATCCTCACATTACCTATTGATGCCAGATGAGAGGCACGCCTAATCATTGAGTTTATACACATCAGTGTCTGATGAACTTCAAAATATGACCGGTCCTGTAACAATCGTGGGTAGGCACCAGGATTCTGACCACTACACTAAAGGTCACAGAGCCAGAAATATACTGAAGGGTTAACATTTACCATATACAAAACTACACATCTATAGGTTATAATTATCTTCTCTTATTACCATCAGAACCCAGTTGAAACCCCAATGATGGTTATAGAAACCATATTATAAACCCGGCAGAATATGTGTGCGACTCATCAGTTTTCTTTCCAGCTATGTAATCATGCAAGTAAACCTTTCTTTCTTTAAGAAAAGTACATACCACATACTAAATTCATCATACGGTTGATAAAAAAGGATGAACGCAGTAGCTTAAATTAAATTGTAATGAGACAAAAAGTAAAACAGACAAAAAAAAATAAAAAATACCGAGTATTGTTCTGCACAGCCAGGATGAAACAAGGTATGCAAGTATTCAGAGAAAAAGTAAACACTAATTCAGTATAGCAGAGAATTAAGAATTAAAAACATTGAGTTTATTTATTAAGACAAAAAGGCACTGAAAGACCCTTGATGGCATCCTAGGTTGAATTCAAGAGTAAACCATATGGCTCATTCATCACTGGCTTAAGATGTGAGAATAATAAGATGGAAGAACAATGAGATGCAAAAGAACAGCTGTTGGGCATGGGCATCATAAGAGCCAACAAAACAAAACACCACAGTATATGCCTGAAACAGCTAGCCCCAAGATATTTTGCTGCCTAATATGATTAACACAGAATTCAGATATGCCTTGTTTCCTTTACCAAGATATAGAAAGAGAAGTAAATAAAAAAAAATGCATTAATAGTAGGTTATAAAGATGGAGAAATGTAACCGGCTTTCTACCTATATGAACACAGTCTGGGGTTAGAAAAGCAAACATAAGAAATGCTTGGACAACTTACTATAATATCCTACAAATAGTATACATTTAGCAGCCAAACAAGCAATTCAATGCAGCATGCATAAGGGCCACCTTAACATATTTAATAGAACTATGAATGTTGATTATATTTGACAAGTGAGCAAATGTAGTAATGAAGATGAATATATCTGACTGCATTGCAGAAAAATTAAACAAAATCTGCACTAACCTCAAAAATTAAATTTAACTGAATAGTACAGGACAATACATGCACTAAACCATTTTATGGTACCTCGCGTGTGGTTCAGGCAACAGCCGAAACTAGGGTGCTGTTGTACGCTCTTTTCCCACTAGAAAAGTGCAGAGCTCATAACAACTCAATCACTTCCATTATGAAAGATTGAAGATGGAATATCAACACCATGTTGCATGACAGCAACTCAGCTCAAACTGAAACATTACATGCATAGAGCTCAAATTGCATTATCACAAAGTGGAGAAGATTTTTGTTCAACACTAAAATGACTACAGCATGGGAGTGTGACCGAGAAGACCAATAAGAAAAATTGGAGAACCAGACCTATGCAATGCCGCAAAGAGATAAATAGCTATATTGCCGGAGATAAAGGCAAGTCTAACTATAAGAATGCTCATTAATAAGAAATGTGTAACAGAATCTGCTAAAATCAGTAACATTGCCATAGTGACAGGATTCCAGATATAACTGTCAGATATGGAAATAGGGGTATTTTATTGGATGACACAGCCAATAAGCAATCACAAGCAAAAAGGAAGCTAAATATATCAGCACTTTAAAATCTATTTTATTACAACATGCAAGACAGAGAAGTTCAAGCACATTAAAAACAATTAAGAGAAAAAGGCTTTAAGGCTTGAAATTTTTCTGGGGAAAAAAAAAAAGTACAAAAATGAATCTCATGATTTGCCTTTATAAATGAGATAGAACACGGGCACATTGGTCTAGACCAGTGTTGGCTAGCCTGTGACACTCCAAGTGTTGTGAAACTACAAGTCCCAGCATACCCTTCCAGCAATAAGCTGCTATAAATTGGCAAAGCATCCTGGGATTTGTAGTTTCACAAACACCTGGAGTGTCACAGGTTAGCCAACACTGGCCTAGACAATGCAAATATTAAAGAATGTACCAAGAGTAGCCTAGAAATACAATACATGGTCAACTGGGACCACTCCTATTGTGACATATGTAAAAAGAATAAAGCTTTAGCTAAAAAAAAAACAAAAAAAAAACAAACACTCACACCAATAAACCTGCAAACCAAATGTGACTTTAAAAAGCAACATTACACACTGTGGTTTTAAAGCAAGAAAGCAAATTAAATTTCTCCCCCGTAGAGGAAAGAACTATTCCATCTCACCTTTTATTGAATATTAGAATAGCTGTAACTAATTAGAAAATTAGAATGTGCAAGTTTATGAATTCTGGCATACATTTTCTTAAGTCTGAACCACGTTGTTAGTCAATGACTGAAAAGAAATGAATAGCCAGCCATGTATGTTACAGAAGACCATTTTTATGTAACTTAACTGCTTACAGTCATATTACAAAAGTATTTCATTATCGGACCATTTAATATATTCTCACGAAATGAAAACTACACAACCCTCTCTGAGAGCTCGTCAGGCGAGACTAGGACTGTAAAACCGATGTTTATATACAAGATACGTTTATAACATTTACATGTAGAATAATTGCTCTGCAGCAGGAGAGCTTTGAACAAATTTCACCTCTGTACAAATAAAAAAAAAAAAGCTGAAAAGTATAAGTGTTACATAAAGGGTAATAGCCATAGACAGCGAGCACACAATCTCCAAAACAACCATTTGACAGATAAACATGTCTCCAGCATGCTGCTCAGATGCGCGGTCTCAAAAAAGCTATATGTAATAGTACTATATGTAATAGTACTACAGTACTACAATGTGCAACACATATAGCACATCATCTTGAGTCAGTGTCTGCTATTTGACATTAAAGGCAGCACAAGATAGTGGAATTAGAGATCCAATATCAGTAAAATATTTCTAGAAAGAGCTGTCATACAATTTGATTGTTTACAACTTTACATTTAGATGACTAGAGACGAGATCTTTCAAGTTCTTCCCGTTAAAAAAAAAAATATTAAAAAAAAAAAAAAAGGCTCAATCTCAAGTCCACAGTAGGCTATTATAGAGAAGTTTCAGTTAAAGTATTCACGCTCTCTCTCACCATTAATATTGTCTGCAAAGAATTTGTTCTTTTAAAAGTGGTAAATATTGCTTTGGTCTCCTTTTCATCATTGAGACCCATTTAATGAAACTAGTTCCTACAAAGAGATTTTAACACAACCCGTAGAACAGTTGTCTTACCATCTTCGTCTTCACCATCATTCTCCACTACTGATCCATTCTCCTCTTCAAAGCTCCCAATACCAGATTCTATTTGTGGAGGCTGCACATGCTGTTGTGAAAGCAATTGACGGATGTTGCTTATCTCTCTCTTTAACAGCTTTAAGCGTTTACTTCTAGATCCACTGGATTTCATTGCAAAAGTGAAATCTAGTTTCTCCAACAACTCTTTCAACTGTTCTTCCAAGGCCATGTGTGCACGATTATCAGGATTCAGTAGCTTATCAACTGTAGGCACAAGACAAAACAAAAATTATACATAACTACAGATTAAAAGTCTACATTGGTGTAACTGCAGTTTGAGAATACAATAGAAAAAGCCTAACGTTTAGGTGTTAATGAACCTTCAGAAGAGACTGTAATAAATTAGTCTGGAAACAATTTTGCAGAATACAGAAATGTCTGTATAATCATTTACCTTTGGCAGAGTAAATATGCAGAGAAATAAGATGTTTGTTTATAAAATATTGTCCAAAAGTTTTGTTTTTTGGTTTTATTTTTTTAAGAATAAAAAGTGTATTTACAGTATTCTTTAATTTAAATTTCCATCTTTACAACAGACTAAAGCGATCAATAACCATGTTCTAAAGGGTGTAGCTGGGTACACACCTATGCAATCTTACTTCAGATGCAATTTCTGTAACGATTTTATTACTGACTGAAAGCATGCCGATTCATGTGTACAAACCTACACAATTTACCTTCCGATCTGTGACCTTCATATCTCATAACCATCTGCTGAAGGATTGCAATTCTGCACACCTGCTACAGATATCTGCCTATGCTGCTGCTTTTGAGTGCACACACACTTCCATATTAGCCCGACACCCTCCCATTGTTGACTGTGATTTTTAGGTAGTTTAAAAAACCTAATCAACAGATGCAATGACATTTGGTACGGTAAAAAAAAAAAACATGATAGTGGGAGCATACACTCTTGCAATATGTGAACAGGTTGTGAATTGTGTGATCTGCAGAATAATTGCACAGATGTGTATCCCAGCTTTAGGCCTATGCTACCATTTTCTTTTGTACAGATTGCATAAGAAATGCATATGGAACTACATGTAATTAATTGTTTCCTTGTCATGCAATTACTAAGGCTTGTGATATGCAAAACTATGCAACTAGACAGCTTGTTGGTCTGGTGTACAACAGTCACAACATGCTTAAATAATGCTGCATCACATTTGTTAGATGTGTAACAGATACTAATGCAGAAGGAAAAGGCCAGATATTCAGTTAAATGCCATTTTTGAAGTAGCATAACCCACAATGATTTGTAGCTCTAACATGTATAAGATACCTTTCTTGTCTTACCTGAAACAAAAAGCTCTCTAGGTAATCTGTATTTTGGCTAATCAAGTTGGGGTTAAGATTGATAGTGCATGGCAATTGTTTGTAACTTGTTGCAGTTCATAGAATAGGAATAAAACATTTAGCAAGATTATGTTTCAAGCATGCATAAGCAGACACACAAATTCACTACTAATTATTGTGAAAGAAAAGCTTATAAATGTAGATGGGATTAGACATACAATATTAAAAAATGAAATTTTATGGTTCGCTTATATCTGGTCGGTCAGTGTCGCCAAACCTCAATACATTAAATGCATCGTTCAAATTATCAAACCAGTCCTTAGCCATCTCTAACCATTATGCTTTCTATATTATATCAGTGAACCTTAGGTGAAATATGTGAACACTTTATAATGAGCTTGCATTAATACACCAATGCTTCTGAATCTGGAATCTTAAGGACAAACTTATAAAGCAGTTATATCCACCATGTACACCCTCTACAGATCATGTTTGATTAATGTAGATCCCACACCAATGCAGTTGACTAATGTATTAAAATAAGATGCAACTGAACTATTAAGGGAATTTTTGTAAAAATATAATAAAACTTACCATCTTCCCATGAAAACTGTGGGGGAGGTTCAATTTTTGGTGGCTCTGGTAAATGCATTCCTGTCTCATCATCAAAGCCAACGCTATTAGCATCTCGTCTAGCTTGCCTTAATACTACACCCCCCTGATCTCGCAACCGAATGGCAGCTCGAAAGAAGATTGTATCCTTAGCATTATACTTCATACAGTTTTCAATGATGAGATTGAAGTCCTCTTCAAATTCATTCAAATTTTTGTATCTCTGATCTTCTAACCGTTTTTTCATGGTGGAGAAATCCATGGGATGTTTTATGTGGTCAAAATAATCAGGAACCTAAACATTAAAATTGAAAAAATACACAAATTTGTTGATTACGTGACACAAATTGCCTATGCTTAGAAAGCAACACTTGATAATGGAAAAGCAACTACTTAATCCACATAGTACTCAAAAACAGGAAGACATTAGTTTAAAAAAAATAATATCTTTTTAAGCTATTAAATTGTAAATCTCACCTCTGAAAGATTAACAGGATGAGCAAATATATGGGCAGGATCCTTCTCCTGTAGTTGTTCAAGAAGTGATCGTAGGAGTACAGTCAGTGGTGTCAGCTGAAGCTCCATAGCAACCTGCTCAACTTTAACCTAATCAACAAAACATAAGTAATGGACTTCAAACAAGTAACAAATGAAACTACTTGTTGGGGAGAGAATAAAAAATAGTAAAAAATACAACTTGGGTAAATATATGAAACACCAGTTTTGTCAAATCTCAGAGTTTCAGCAATTGTCATCCATATTCAAAACTGCAATTTAATTAAAGGCAAAACTGCTTGGTTACACCTTTAAGTAGTTACTTTAAATAAGCAAGTCAAAATCTCAGATTTAACCCCACAAAAAAAAAATCATACATTTAACCCCTTGTATTGTATTATTTTAAATAGATATAATGTAAATAATCAATACAAGCACTTTTTCAAAGAGAAACTTCATTTTCTTCTTAAACTTTATGGGTTGATGTTAGTGAAAGCAGAAATTTTGCCACTATACCCAGTAGAAAGACAATATTTAGAAGCAAAGCACACATTTTTCTTAACCTGCTTCATGAACATGGGCATTATAAACTTGAGACTATTTCAGAGGCAAATGAAAATATAATAAATCGCGCCGCTTAAGAAATGTAGGGTCAGAAGATCATGAATACATTAGCACAGGCATTCACAGACCCCTTATCAAGTCCATAGTACACTATGTGCTTCATTTTAAGTGGTTCTCCTCAAAACATAGATCAGCTGTATTCTTGTAGCCACACATGCAGTCCAAACTGCACCGTGCATAGGCACCTTTAGTAGTAGTTATATGGAGGTTGAACATGCTTATTCAACTGGAGGCTGTATATCCCACTTTTACCTATAGTTACTTTATCCAACCTGTCTAAATCAATGCTGCCTCCACAAACTACTACAGCATAGCAAAGCATAATGTTTAAAGGGGCAAACTCAATTACTGTGGGGGCACAGTCCTTTAGGACAACACAGAGCGCACATTATTACTGTTACTATGGTAATTTTAACACAGATTTATGCTCGGGACTCACAAAAATCAGCGTTGAAATTCCTGTAGTAACATTAATGCGTATCCATTACTGAATTTGCCCCAAAGAATACAATTTAATATTTACACACTCTGTGTGCATATGTGTATATCTATATACCTCCAATATATGCTCATAAACACAAATATAAAAACAAAACAAACCACACACATCAAACCTGTACAAAACCAAACACTTCAAGAGTTATTTGCCAATTATTTTCCTTACAATAAGCTTTCTAGAGAATGTATTATCATTTGCAACACACCTAACCACCGTGGAGTTTAGTCTAAATCCCATACTACACATACATAAAGTATGGTCAGTTTTGTCACAATCCATATAATGTACCAGTATGTTTCTGTTCTTTGGAGCACCCGCAGGAAACACACAGGAATATGAGAAGACAAACACTGCACATTGATCGTGCCCTGATCAGAATAGTACCCATGGTGCCAACAATATATCAATGTGCAACCGAATTAATGCTATAATTGCACCATGGTCAATGACGACCAATTTTGCTAGTCCCTTATAATATACAAGTTCCAATTTGAAACAAAGCAAGTTGTCTGCATGAGTTGATCCTTCTGTCCAGGTATTTTTAGCCCTCACTTATATACAAAGCCACAGGGAGGCATCAAGCACTAACTACCCTGGAGTTGCTTAGCAAGATTCCACTATCCAAACGTAGCTGAGTGGACTAACAGGATTTTGCAAAACATGTTATTGTCCCAGAAGCCCCTTCAACTTTTGCCTGTAATCCCATGGAGTCCTTTTTTACTATATTATTGCAAAAGTATATGTAAAATACAGATCAAGCTGCCAACCATTACAATAATTCCTGGCCAATAAAATACAACCTGGGGGTAACAGTGCTGCTCGGTGCCCTCCCTCTGTAAACACTGAACATCTCATCCAACAGGATTCAGATCCAATGCCAGGTGAGAGGGAACAGGTAATGGGGTTTTTAAGATAAACCCAATTTCTCTTTTAACGTTTCAGATTCCTCCTATCCTAGATTGTAGATTGTGTGCAATTTATGTAATGGATCAGGAAACACTGCCAGAAATGTTTTAGATAATGCTAAGAGTCATAACACAGAAAAGACATCATGTACATGTTCTTCAGACTACAAAGTGTTCACAGTAGTCATCTATATTCTTGCAAACTATGAAAATTAAGTTTCAGTTGTACCAAGGTAAAAAAAAAAAAAAAAAAGTAGTACCTGTTCACGTTTTAATTTTTCCCGTTTTCGGATAAGTTCAATTAATAATCTTGCTCTTTCAAGGTCATGTCTTAACCGTTGCCAGTATTTTAATTTCTTTTTCAAGGACTGAACTTCTTCATCATCTTCTCTCTGAGTTAAATAAGGAATACATGGAAATAGTTTTTATTACGCCAGAAAGCTGGAACTTAAAAGCACATGAGAGGAATGCATATTTTTCTATTTTTGCTATAGTTATATCCAGATGTGCTTCCCCGAATACTTTCAACATAAGCAGAGAGCACATAAGGTGAAACATACAGATCGAGTCCTGATCAGCATGCCAATTCATTTGTAAACAATATACATGTTTTAAAAGCTTTACCCTCAGATCTGTGCTCTTCATCTGTCATAACCAACTGTTGAAAAGGTCAAGGGGTATATTTACTAAACGGAGTTTGAAAAAGTGGAGATGTTGCCTACAGCAACCAATCAGATTCTAGCTGTCATTTTGTGGAATGTACTAAATAAATTCTGATTGGTTGCTATAGGCAACATTTCTACTTTTCAAACCCTCAGTTTAGTAAATATACCCCCCATGACTCTAAACTCTATGAATATCCTGATCGTGAGTGTATACACACTGCCAAATTGAAAGGACATCGTTTCATCATTGAATGAGATTTTTACTCCAGTTTAAAAGTCAATTGTACGAAGTGCTTTGGAACAATCTTTCACTGTTTCAGCGTACACCCTAATGCTGCATCGGGCCGAACAGTCGTTTATGGTGCGATCAGCTCGATAATCGGCTGAAAAGCCTGTAGTGTGTACCCAGCCTTACGAAACTTAAACCAACAGATTACCAAGAAAATCAACAATAGTTAAATACCAGTGATTTTAGGCCCGTGGTGAGCCAAACAGAGGACAACCTTCTGTCAAACAAATTATAACACAATGGGGCACATTCAATTGTTGGATTTCCACACGGCGTTAAGTATTACCGTTATTACTAAGCCAGATTTCAGCTCGCAGCTCCCTGAGTCGCGAGCTGAAATCCAGCGTGAAAGGTACCGTAGTAACGGTATTTACGAGCACAATTACCGCAATGACGGTAATAGTGCGCACGCCGCGTTACTTTTGCCAGTAACGCCAACAATTGAATATGCCCCAATGAGTTGTAACATCAAGTGAACCAAGTTCTTGCAAAACATTTCAGATACATGAAAAACTTTAAACACGTATAAAAATGTATTTGATTTATGGAGAAAGCTCAAACTAATTTAATAGAGCCTTAAAGCTGCTGATACTTTTATTTACCCTGCCTTGGATTAATCCCAAATATGTGCTCCAGATCATTCTATTTTACTTGTGTCATAAAATTTTTATCCCACATGCTCTTACAACTTGGCTAAATACAGGTGATCCAGCAGCAACAGAAAATAGATATCAGTGTTAGATGCCATCTATTCTATAACCATAAGTATTATAACATTTTTTTTTAACAAAGAATCATCAATATACATAGAATTCTTAAGCATTTAACTTTGTATTTACAAATATTTACCAAACATTAACTCTGGTGTGGACAAGACCACATCTCATGCAAAGTTGAACATCTCTCTAAGGCTATTCTTTGAAAATATCTTACTCCAATTTCAATTCCCTCAACACAACTCATTGATGACACATTGACAAATGCACTACTCTCTCAATGAAAACATGAATACCTTCCCAAAGCAGGTTTACGTCAGACATCTACAATTACATCTACGAGTCATGTTTTCACAATAAATGGCAATGCTGTTTTGTCAAATTCATACTTTATCGGAAAAATAAAGCTTTTATTAAGTATATTGTAAAATTACTACATTTCTCTTGTTTAAAGGGGGTATTTTAGATTGCAAGGCATTGTAAGTAAAGGAACCAACATTCACAAATACAGTATTTCTGTATAAGGCTTCAGGGGCTCATCAGAACTGAAGACATTTGAGACAGCTGTGATTGTTGCAGGGAACATCTCATAACCTTACATTGCTAATTACAGAACATTGGAGTTCCCTACACAGCAAGGCTGAATACCAACATGAAGTATTTCAATCCTTCAAGCCCGTCTTCTGCACTTTAAATATATTTATGACTTACAAAATGCATTTTCACATTAGAACAACTTAGATTTAATGTCCCCCAAATACACTATATGGACAAAATTATTCGGATGCTAGACCATTACACTAACAGGGCCTGTAATGACACTGTATTCAAAGACATTTACTTTAATATGGAGGCGGTCTCACTTTGCAGCAATAACAGCTTCCACTCTTCTTGGAAGACTTTCCCCAAGAAGTTGGGATTGTTTCTGTGGGAATTTGTGCCCATTCATTCTGTAGAGCATTTATGAGGTCAGGCACTGATGTTGGACGAGAAGGCCTGGCTTGCAATCTCCGTTCCAGTTCAAAAGTGTTAGATGGGGTTAAGGTCAGGGCTCTGTGCGGACCAGTAAAGTTCTTCCACACCGAACTCACCATGTTTTTGTAGTCCTTGCTTTGTGCACTTGGGCACAGTCATGTTGGAATACAAAAGGGCCTTCCCCAAGCTGTTGCCACAAAGTTGGAAGCATAGCATTGTCCAAAATGACTTGCAATGCTGAAGCATTATGATTGCCCATCACTGGAGATAAAGGGCCTAGCCCAGGGTTTCTCAAACCCAGTCCTCAGGGCTCCCTAACAGTGCATGTTTTCCATATCTCCTTGCTGGAGCACAGGTGTATTCATTACTGACTGACACATTGTAACAGATCCACAGGTGGTCCTAATTATGTCACGTGATCCGGAAAACCTGCACTGTTGGGGAGCCCTGAGGACTGGGTTTGGGAAACCCTGGCCTAGCCCAAACCCTGAAAAACAGCACCATACCATCCCTCCTCCACAGTTAGCATAACGCACTCAGGCAGGTAACATTGCCCCGGCATCCACCAAACCCAGACTCTCCCATCTTACTGCCAAACAGAGAAGCGTGATTTGTCACTCCACAGAACACGTTTTCACTGCTCCACAGTCCAGTGTGTGTGCTTCACACCACTCCATCTGACGCTTGGCATTGGCGATGTGAGACTTGCAAGCAGCTGCTCTGCCATAGAAAGAGATTCCATTAAGCTCCCGTCACAGTTTTTGTGCTTACATTAATGCCAGTGGAAGTTCGAAACTCTTCAGCTATGGAATCAGCAGAGCGTTAACGACATTTACACACCAAGCGCCTTAGCAGTTGTTGACCCCGCTCTGTGATTTTACGTGGTCTTCCACTTGGTGGCTAAGTTGCTTTTATTCCTAAGCGCTTCCCAATAATATCACTTACAGATGAATATCCAGCAGGGATGAAATTTTGCAAACCGTTTTATTATAAAGGTGGCATCCTATCACAGTACCACGCTTGAAGTCACTGAGCTCTTCAGAATGACCCATTTTGTATCACAAATATTTGCAAGGTGCTTGATATTATACCCCTCTGGCAACATGTCTGATTGAAACACCTCAATGCAATAATTAACAGCTGTGACCAAATACTTCTGTCCATATAGTGTATTGTGGATAGTTTTGGTTTAACAGTAAAACACCAAAGAAAGCTAGACTGCGCTGTAACAAAATGTCCAGATAGCCTACAAGAGCACAAGCTATGTGAATAATATAATGAAACCAAGTAAAATAATGAAAGCAAATTAGGCTTTTGCTTGTGATCACTCATTAGCAATTCATCATACAATAACCATTATAAAACGGTAAAGTAGTCACCTCTAAGTGCACTGTTTCGATCTCGCTCAGTTACTGTCTAAGCTACACAATGTATTCCTTACTACTCCAGTCTGCCCTGCTCCCTCTGGTCAGAGGTATTCAGGAAACTCAGCAATACAGAGAAAGCAATCACTACAAACAAAATTATTTGCAACTTTCAAATATATTAAAATATTTAAAAGTTATGAGATTATCCATACAAATAGCCCACATTCAAACTCTATTAGGCGTAAAAACAGAAATACTGTATTCTAATGAATATTCACCAATTTCCAATGATAAAAAAAAAAGAAAAAAAAAAGAAAGAGAACCCACACACACCTGTTGGATATTTCTCTGCGACTGTAAACTGGACTGCAATCGTCTCAGTAAAGGAATGCCATTTCTTGAAAGTCTCTTCAGTAACCAGTAACTGTGCATTCTCTCAACAAACTGCTTCTTCCGCTGAATAGACACCTGGTTTATTATTTTGTTTACTCTAAAGAGAGGGAAAAAAACAGTTTACATAAGTTTCTACATTTCATCTCAGAAAAATAGTCAAAATAAATCTCATTCTGATTTTTGAACGGAAGCTGGTATAGTTTTGCCAATAAAATATTCACTATGGGAACAGGCTACACCAATAATGAAAAACACAAAGCAGTTGTCCTTTAACGGCTGCCTTTTGGTTTCAACATAGCAACCGGTGGTAAATTATTTCTCATCTACTAAATTTTACTTTATGCAGCTTTTGTCTGGTCTACACCTACCAGCCTGCAGGTGGAACGTCCTCAGTGCGATGTCTTTGTTTGCTTCACCACGGGCCTGAAATCAGTGGCATTTAACTATTGTTGATGTTTATTTTCCTAGGTGATGCAAAAGCTGATCTGTTGTTACTCCAACTGCATTTTATAAGAGAGGAGACACTTACAGTGCTCTCCATATCTGTACATTTCCCTGTAAGTGCTTTATAAACAGGCCCAAACACTTAGGTGCCATTGCTTATTTTGAAAGTAATCTGGGAAATATAGCCCAAAATCTTTTACATACTACACAAGGTATACTGGTATAGGATGTAATACCCAGAACGGAGGGCAATTTTCATAGAGGAGTTTTTTCTGCATTTCTATTATATACACTGTCCGTGACCTTCCCTTCTCATTACATTGTTTATAAGAGCTCCTCACAATAACTGTGGGAAGAAACATTACAGCAGAATTATTCAACTTTACTTAATTACTTGTTCTCAAAACATTATGAATGATGGGTTTCCCGAGAAGATTGTACGAATAATACTATTTTTTTTTTTAACCAATTAACTGTTTCATCAACTCCAATTAAGAGGAGAAGGAAAGACATTGTAAAGTGCTCCCAGGTATTTAAAGTAGTTTGGAGAGTGCTGGAAAAGGAGACTTCCTTTGTCCAAGGAGAGTGGCAGTTGAGTGCTCTGAAATCTACCAGGAAACACTGCAACATGGTTGACTCAAATACCAGAGACTATCTAAAGGCCATTTACCACTTGGACATTGTAAGTGAAATGTAGAATACTTAGCCAAAACATTGCAGGCTGCATTCAATCTACAGAGTGGCTTCCTTCTTAATTTCAGCAGGTCTCCAATAGCAAGCAGAGTAACCATTTCTGCAGTATAGATAACAGAGTATACTAAGGCAGCTGAAGAAAGCACAATTTATACCAGATGTGACCAATTCTTTAATATGCACTTAATCTAATTGAAGATTTGTCAGTGCTCTCCTAACTATTTTAAATAACTGACTACACCAGAGTAGTGGTAGATACTGGGTCCATGGGATCCTGGTTTGTAGGAGCAGCACAGCCTAGAGATCATATTTGAAGATTCTTACATAAAACATTATGCTTCATTATTTCTTATTGGGTAGCACTTCTCCCCCTAAGGAAACCTTTACAAGTGCTTCCATATGACAGGGAATCTCATTTACCTTTCACTCCAGGGTATCACTTTAGCAGCTGTGTGTGACAATAGCCTTAAAATTTGTTTGTTTTGACTTTGTTACTGTGTCCTCATCTAGCTATACAACCACTACAAACTCCAATTAAACTAAAAGCCTAAAGCCACCAAGTCCACCTTCCTTTCCATGATATAAAGCACAGTGGAACAATTCCATCAGCTGCCTATTCCACCATACCATCTAAAATTGATAACCAAGCAACCAGTATCATATCCCCATGCGTAAAGCAACTTAATACCACATTATGAGTAAACACCATTTGCCCATGACATGTGCACTGATAGGTTTTTCAATATCTAGCTATGAAGTGCTTTTTTGCCTTTGGCACAAAATGAATGCCCTCATATCCTGCAACGCTGCTTAAATCATAATTTTATAGTCCTTCCTTGCAGCGGTAATGTTTAAAATTTAAATCCCTCCCACAGGAACAAAAGCACACAAATACACTGTAACCAGTTGAGTCAGAAGCCATTTACCTTCCACTGTGTGTGAATTGCAGGAGACTTTCTTTAATAAAGGGGAAAAACAAACTAGATTGTGCAAGACAGCGAGTTGGGTGATATATATTAAAAAATTGCTCTGATGCATTATTTTAACATATGTAGAACATTAATAACTACCAATAAGAACAATCTTAAACAGAGGGTTGTGTATTTCTGGCCATAAAATGTAGCTCTTAATGTATCAAGGTTAAAATACATTTTTGAACGTCACAGGTTATTCTAGCTATGCATTTTCACCAAAAACTGTAAAACATGACAAATTTACAGACGATGGATTTACATAAAACATCTTCAAAATTATATCCATCTATAAACTATCCTGAGACCCATGGATTGCAAAAATGTCTTAAAGGGTACAATCTATCCAATTTCACCCAAAGATATTTAATAAAAATATAGAGGGAGCGTCTTGTAATCCCCATTACAAAATTTAAGATATTAGGTTCAAGATTGAGTCTCTGTTGTAACCGTTGTGGAATGATCTATTATGCATGTACAAAAACAGTGAGAAGCAGTCAGGTCTCCACAGTAGACATCTCTTACTCCGTTCAGCTCACTATACCAGTGGCACTCCTCGAGTAAAGACCAAGGTGAAACAGAACAGTAGCGTCAGCCAATGATGGCCAAATCTACACAGTATTGTTGTGAAATCTGCCATGCATCTAGCATTTTGTTTATCATACCAAGTGACCAGATCTTTGAGTGACAGTTATTTCAACAATGAGGACACAATATTTACAATATATTTTAACTAATGCTTTGTAAGATAATTTCTACATTTACAGCAAAATGCACTTAAAGTCTTGTTTTAAACTGGAAATGTCAAATTTAGAGTAACTATTAAACAGTGTTGAACAATAAAGATTTCTTTAGGAGCCAGCATAAAACAATATCTCCATTTTCAACCACCCCTCTACATAAAGAGTCTGATGTATTCCTCATCTGGAGATAGTGATCATAGTTATGATATGCCTATTAATTTATTTGCGACATAAGATTTATAAGATGTTTAAACTCTGTACAGAAAATAAATTCATATCATAACCATGGTCACCTGAATGCTGCTCACTCTGGTCACTGAGGAATAAAAAACAACATGGTCTTCCCTCTTAAAATGTGTTCATTTTTGCAGAGGGGTACGTGTGTAAAGGTGTGTGGATAGGAGGGGGGGTGTAGAGGTGTTGGTAGGTGGGTGCGAGTCCCTTGTGGTTAAGTAGGTGGTGCTGTATGCTTATGGAGAAAGACTCCTGTAATGCAGCTTGCAGCATCTATGGTACCCTGAAAGAAAACAAATCAGTCGCCCACTGAGTGTGTGGCAGGTAAGGAAAGTTGAAAATGTTTTGCTGGTTAGAGAAGGGAGACACGATAGAGTTCTGTCCTAAGTGTCCAAACTTTTTTTCACTCTTCTATTAATGCAAGTTACAGAACTGTATCAGTAGTAATTATTCCATGCTTAACTGCTACCTGGCCAGAGATTCATATCAAGTAGCTTTCCCTGTTTGCAAGAGGACATAGACCATCCTGAGCTACTATGGACAGGCACAATCCTTATCGCCACCACAGCATTATAGTCACAAGGTAACACAGATTAATAGTTAGAATTACCTCATATCATTTTTGTTATAGCGTTGTGAAATTAGTGATGCTTTGGTCATAATAAAAAGTAAACAAAGTTAAAAAAAAATAATAATTAATATATATATATATATATATATATATATATATATAATCCCCAGGTGATATTCATCTGAAGCCATTCCTGACCTATATTCGCTAGTGAAATAACCTACTAAAATGTCAACCATAAAACAAAAATAAATCACTATAAGATACTTTAAGGGGGAGATTCAATATAGTATGAGGTGCCACCGAATATTGCCTCAATGTTTGTATGCGCTCATTTCCGACTATTATGGTTAGGAATCTCCACGAATTTTTCTGTGCACCTTTAAGGGACACGGAAAAACCGGATAGAGATTTCAGAGTGAAAATTCTGTTTATGTTCCTCTGCGGACTGTTCCAGACACACATTTCTCCCACTTATATGTGCAGCTTTTTTGTTTTTGACCTTCCCTTGAGTTATGCACCACACTCTAATACAGACTATTCCTGTACTATTACACATCTGCTTCACTCCATCTGATGCTTTCAGTTACACAGTAGCGTCAGAGCATTAGTAAAACACAAAAAATAATAAATAATGACAATACTTATAAGGTCCCTGATGGCATATGCCATCAGATGTTAGCAGACAACGGTTTCCTACCGAAACAAAACAAAAAGGCACAATTACCTCACCTGTCTGATTACCATTATGCTTCAGGACACAGATCCGCATTTAGCAACCAAAGTCTGGTGCCAGCATTTTCTCCTATTCTCACTGTGATTTGCAGCAAGAATTATTATTTATTCTCTCTTTTACTCCAACCACATTTTTAAAAAGTACTTTACCATGTACTCTAGCTACTTTAATTCAAACAAAAAAATACTAATAAATTTTACAGACGTAACTAACTTTTAACTGTGTAGATCTAAGTGCTTTCTTAGATCTGCAGAGAAGTCAAAATGTTTAAAAACAATTTTTAAAACATCTTTTATGAAGTGCATACAGCAAAACAACAAGGAAGGAAAGAGACAAATCTCTATGAAAGAGCAACCATGCAGAATTTAGGTGCAATTCACTATCTTACCTTTGAGGTGGAATATCAGGAACGCTGACTGTTGGTATCACTGTACAAGTTTCGGTCAAAGCCTTTTTTGTTTTCTTAGCTTTTTTCCTAACTTTAGATGTTGATCTGATGGGTCTATCATTGCCCTTCCTACAAATTCCATTTTTAGATTCAGGCTCTTCATAAATATTAAGTGGCCTTCTCACACACCCTGATGGAGTATGTGCATCACAGTATGCTGTCTTTTTTACAGAGAATGTTGTGCCACTGACATTCACTTCCTTCACAGGCTCCATTCTCATATATAATCCAGCCTTTTGAGCACAGGTTACATGAAAAGCTGTGTAACAGTTAGCCTTATGGCACTGAATGCAGGCACCAACACCTTTTTGCTTGCAGAGGTAGCAAGTTAGTTTCCATCTCGCTGGGGGAATGTTACGTACACCATCAATTGGTTCAATAAAAACAGTATTTGCAAATCCCACTTCGGGTATCCAAAGAGCACAAACAACATGCCCCCATCGATCATCATCAGTCTTTTTAAAGGCACCACCCTTGTTTGGGCACAACACGCATTCAATAGCCGTATTACGTGACTGAAGACAATGCCTGCAGAGCCACTGTCCTTCCGGTATGTATGGCACGCCATAACACTCTTGATGTACTGCTAAATTACACATATCACAAAACAAGATAACATTACTATTCTGACATTCTCCATCCATGCAAATACAACATACCGCATCCTCATCAATTAATGACTGCTGATCACCCTGCTTTTGGTTTTCACAATAAGATTCTTTTTCAAACCGGTCCATAAGAAATTCAAATATGTCTTGAGACACTACAGAGAGGCCATCATTTTTTCGCTTCTCATTTATTATTTCCAGCCACGCATAATCTTCTTCATCCATGTCATACTCCACTTCCTTATCCAGCTCTTCTGATGACTTTTCCTGAAAGGTGTAGTATACAGCAGGCCTATTGGGAGCAGAGGGGGGGCTACATTCTACAACACGAACTTTGGGCTCTGGGAGAGTGCTGGTGGTAGCATGTCCATGAGCTGTTGGAAGAACTTCGGTTTTCTTTTTTCCGTTATTCGCTTTATGCCTTTTAGACCGTAGACAGACCTGGGGTGGTTGTTCACTGTTTTCTTTATTGCTATTGCATTCACTTATTTCTTGAGCAGTGGGATCATCATCAGATAGAATATCTAGAGAATCAAATATACTTATTCTGTGCAAACGGCCTTCTATTTCAATTTCCACCATTCTCTGTGCCTGTGCGTAAGTCAATGTCTCCCTAGTAGGAGAATGTTTAATACTACATGGAGAAGTAGATGATCTGGGGGCAGAAACCCTATGCCAACGTCCCTTTCGCCTCATTTTTAATGATCTGAAAGAAACATAACGAAACTAGATTAAAAAAATAAAATAAAAGGATAACTATTTACATTTAAAACAACATACTACTTTTCAAAACAAATATCTATAGACCAAAATAACCATTTAACAGAACTTAAAATATTTCAATATTTGGGGGTTTTAGCAGCTTACAGCAATCACTTCAACAGCTTCCATTTGACCACAGTCATAACAAAAAAAAAAAAAAAAAATATATATAACATTTTTCAAATTATAAAGGATTTTTATTTCATATACAGTTCTTTCGTAAAAAAAAAAACAAAGAAAAAAAAAATCAAATAAGTCAGGAAGCTACTATGAAATGAACATGCATTTGAAGCAATAAACATTGAGCTTATTGATCTAAAAATTACAATAAACAAAAACGCAGGAGGTTTGCTCCGGTTACATGGCACAAATGGGAGAAAAATGAAAGGAAGTTATTAGTTAAGGATGAAAAAAGATGCAGTAGGTTACACAGAATCTCTCTCTCTACTGGATAGACCGGTATTTTGTTAACTTTCAAATCACTCCAAGCTGACCACTGTCAAAATCAGTGATCAGCATTTACTGTGCAGTGAGCCTACAACCACATTAAGTGGAATATGCATACCAAATGTCTACCTGCCCACACCCCCAAACGGATGGGAGACTATTAAAACCATTTGTTCTATTTTCTTTCAAATAACTGGAAGTGGATCTTGATGCACCGGCTGAGTTACAAGCTGATCCGTGTGTAGCCAATAGCCAAGATCTCTTCCAGCATCACTGGGGCCTGTTACACAAATAAAAGGCTGTGCACACAGGTCAAGTGCTCACATCTTCCAACATGAAAGATAAAGATTTGATAAATTTAGATCAATTATCAGGCATGTAAGTCTTTAGGATCAACACGCTGTAATAATGTGCAAATTGTCAGATATCACAATGTGTGTAGCCAGGATTATATGCACTACAGATATCAAATGAGAAAAGTAAAATGTATCCATCCGCCTATACGATTTTTGACTTAGCCAAATTTCATTTCACAGTGAAAACGCTAAGAAAATCTACTGTCCTGTATTAAGGTAAATGTCTCACTCCATTACAGTCGGAAGATGATAGCAATGGGTTCTACCACAAGTCAAATGATTTAAATTCTAGCAAATATTTCCTATCAAAAGTCTACATGAGGTGAGGTTACTTGTTTTTTGCACTGTAAAACTCTTTACTTAGTATATTAAAATATTTTTTAGGCAGGGATGAGAATACATAAACAAAAAATAAACATAGAGCCTTAGTCCTTAAATACATGGAGGATTTGCATCGATGCAAATTAACTTGCAGAAAACTACAAATTCTCTTGGGGCGGACATGCCCAGTCTGTCTCCAACCTGGACAAAGCAACAAAAAAAACAAAAAAAAACTACCACAGGACAGGTTAGTGCCATGCTGGAATAACAAAAAGAATAAATTTGTATCAATGCTACACCAAGTTAGGGTTGTCCAACTGAAGTCGCACAAGTCAAACTTGACCTTCAATGACTCCTAATCACAATTTTTTTTTTAAACTCCCCTGCCGCCCCTGACCGCAAAAATAAATTTAACTATGAAAATTGTAACCAACAGTATTACGCCCAAGAGTTATAACACAAGTGAGACAGCACTGCTCTACAGAGACAAACCTACCATCTTACTCATATAGGGCATTATCCAGAGAGGGCCCCAATTTTGCAGCCCAAATGTAAGTGTAAGGAGGCAAAATTATCTTGACATACATGCAATTTAAAATACACTATAAACATGCAGGGGATCAAGATATTCTCCAGGCAGTGTAGTCCGGCCGCATATTTACAGTGTAGGCCACAACTTTGCAGACATAACTATACATTTATGTTCGGCGGGATAATTGTGAATCACTCTAAATGAGTAAGTGCTTAAGCTTGTCATCTCCATAGATGTGTGTTGTCGAAGTATGTACACATTTAAGTTATAACTGTGCATGTGGGCAGAATACTGTAAAAAATAGTCTTTTTTTTTTTTTTTAAATGTAGTAAACATACATGCTCATGATCATCATCACCACGTGGCTTTACATCAACACAGCTTATACAATGCCTAAGACCTGTATCTGACAATTAGATCTACTATAAATAGGCTGCATCACTGGGTAGCATGCTACAATTGTAATTACAGGTGCATGCCCTCTCCTGCTCGACCTCTCCAGGGGTATGGGGCTAGTAAGTGCAAATTACCTACTACTCTAAATAGACACTTTTTTGTGCATGTGCACTTCGAAAAAGTATATTTTTAGGTGTCACAAATTGACTTGCGGCCACTCTAAATCAGACCATTCAAATATTTCTTACAAATCAACATTAGGTTGGTTGCTATAAAAAAAACACTGATCTAAATTATACTGTTTGCTTTAAAAACCAATTTAAGAACTTTACTAGAACTGTATAAAAAACAGGTATTGTAAAAATAGCATCTAGAAAAAGTAGACAAAATTATTGGTTTTAAAATAGTCAGCACGACCCCAGAAGTGCCACTTTTTAAGTGTCATTTAGGGGCAAGATTATTTTTCCATCTACATACAACTAACGAATGACAGTCTAGCTGCCATAGCAACATCACATTCACAATGTATATACCGGAAAACTGCTACCATGCACACACAACATATATAATGATTAGGTCAGTAACAAACAATTAAATGGTCATTCTAGCTAGTGGTCAAATATCAGAACCTAGATAACTAAAGCACAAATTATAGATGCATAAAAATTTAAGAATGTGAGTGCTAACTTGTCAAGTGGGTTGAACAAATTGAACAAAGATTATTGTAGCAATCTGTCAAATCATTTTGAAGAAGCATTCAATAAGCTATAGTAATTTAAGTTACTATAGTGTACTGAATTGGCATTCACTTTACTATAGTAGTTCTCAAGTCTTAGTTTTGACACTTGTCACCATATAACTTGCATCCCTCTGCAAGTAAGAAATGATAAATTGCATTATATGTAAACTATAATCCAAAGCATTAAAATAGGAACAAAAACATATCTTACAAAGGTTTGAGATAATTCTACATCCTCAAAACACACCAGTAATTGAAAATGTATATTAATGCAATACTAAGAAGGACACTGCTGCAAATGTTCATTCTTCTCACTGGCAGTTTGTGTTATCCATATCATTAAGAGGTCATTACTTCAATAATGAACATAAACAATAAGTTAATACAGATTGTCCTCCCCCAGTCCCTCTTCAAGACAGAAAGGAGCCAATCTCACAGTGTGTACTCAAGCATGCAGTGTATATGTAAAGTAGTGGTGAGAAAGTGGAACAAATAGTATGATCAAGGGAACTGGTTTTGTGGTTTCAGTGTGGGGATGCATAGATAAAACTGTCAGGGTGCTATGAAATGACAAACTTATTTCGTAAGGGCATACAAGTACAAACATTGATTAAATAATATGTTTTTGTTTTTAAGATAAACTGAATTGTGGTATAGTTAAAATCTCTAGCTACATGGCATTCATTTCAATTACTTCTTCAAACAGGGTGGCTTACATCTTAGAAACACTATGCAGATGAAACCAGTAGTAAGCAGAACATAAAAAATTGTGAAAGCAGGATATCAAGCATGGACCGAGGAATTATATAAACCAATGGTCTCATTGTTTACGATTACCAAAAGTCATCATACAAGTTGTCATTCAGAAGATGAAACTGACCAACAGACTCAAGCAGCAAGTGTGTATACTACCAGAAATAAGTGCAAGCAGGTCAACACCATGATGTAAACAGTTGTTCCTTTAAAAGATGCACCACAATCACAAGGACGTTGCGCAGTCTGGGAGAAGAGGGCTGATAAGCAGGTCAGTGTATATAAAAACAACACAGCTACTTTGAAGTCTTGACTGTCAGCTCTGAGTTACGTTAGAAAGTTGTGCAGCCTACAGGACTCTCGTACACACACCGTTGTACGGGGTTTAGGAAGGGCTATAAGCCGCTGGGCTCTATCTGGACTCGAAGAAGGGCCAGTTACGTACCTCTGTATGACCCCCATGTTAAGTTAAAGCGTCCACCCCAACATTCACCCAAAAAGCTCGGGGCAGCAACCAGCCTCGTGACGTCACTGCACCAAACCCCTTTCCCGGGTCCGTTCAAATCAATGGGTGGCCGTTACGGGACCCGGGAGGAGGGAGCGACGAGCTGGCCCGCTCCACGCAGTGTCACCAGCTCTCTTATCGCTCAGCCTAGACACTCTACACAGCAAATGCTGCAAACATGGCGTCCAACAAAACAACCGCACAAAGCAGAGTACACACACACAGGAGAAACAGGGAGCAGCGATCCTCCTTCCCTGACGCCGGCTGGAGATGGGGGAGGAGAGAGAACAAGGTTCTGCGCAGCCATAAGTGCCGAGGACGGAACGGGTCTGGGAGCCGTGTTCTGGACCCTTACCTGCTAACAGCGGGTGACTAGCTCGTTAGCAGTTAATGGAGACTGATAGTTCCCGATCTGGCCGCTTACCGCGGCCACCGCCACGGACCGATCACAAAAGGTTTCTCCTCCTCTCCAGGTCTTCCGGTTCAGGCACCCTCCCCTGACCAGTCGGGGGGAACGGGAGGGGTCCGGCAGTCCCCCGTGACCTCTCTTTCCTCGTATCCGTGTGCTCGGCTCCGGGTCTCCGCACGGCGGCCACGGCTCGGCCCAGATTCTTCCTTTGAAACAAACAATGCGGTTTCACCAGAGCGCGTGCCGCCCCTCTCCGCTGAATAAACGTAAACGCGTCACGTAACTACGTGCCGCCATGATAGGTGAGGCAGAGCACTTGCCTGGCCCAGACAGTTGCCATGGTAGCTGTAAAGGCTAAATGTGCCCATATACAGAGCGATCTGCTTTCTTGGCCTGACCGTTGAGAGCCTCTCATATTTATTCTTAGATCTTAGATCTTTCAGCACTCGAAACAAATGTCTGACTCTCACCGGGATCCTTTATTGGGTTCGAACGGTAAATACATTAAAGATCTTTCCCTAACAACGTCTGATTGGTTCCAAGCGTACTGCGATTTACAACCAATGAATTCCGTAACGGCTTATTTGGTCACCAAATTGCACCAAGGGGCTTTTTATCAAAAAAAAATTTTTTGCTGTAAATCCCTCAGATTCCCGCAAATCTAAGTACTGTCATTGGTGCTGCTTTGCATTTTATTTTTTTTCGAAATACATAGCGGTCCCCATAGATGTCTATGGGGCATATTTAAGAAAGCACAATAGTGCTCTTACTGGCAAATTAAGCTCCCTGGGTGTCCTCCGCATATTTATGATATCTGCTGCTTTGCACTCCTCTTCGTATTTGGAAGCAGTCACCATTCAACAGTATGGTGACTGCTCCCAGCTCAAATCTAACAAGTTCCGAAAAAACATTTTTTTCGGAAACTTGTCTTGATAATCCACGCCAGCTTCATTATCATAATTGAAAAAAATCCAATGCTGTCAGCTCTGCTCCAAAGAGCAGAGCTGGACAGCGCATGTGCGGAGGGATCACATGATCCCTCCCTGTCACTCACCGCTCTCTCGTAGCAGAGACAGAGCAGGGATCTTTGTGCGCATGTGCAGTACTTCGAAATGCACATGCGCAATTGAAGGATGAAGATAACGAGGAGGAGATCCTGAAACAGCGCTTCCGAAGGGGGGGTAAGTATGATTTTTTTTTATCACAGAAACAGCAGTTTTTCGGAACTGCTGTTTCTGTGATCTGTTGTTCATAAATTTGAGAAATAGTTCAATCCTTATCCATGCGATAAGGATTGATAACTATTTCTCACTTTTGCCGATGATTGATAAATGTGCCCCTATGGGTACTGCTATGTACCGCAATTTACCAAGTTTTGTAAAAACTTTTACACCTGTGGTAATGTCATTACCATTTCTAATCATTTCAGCACTGTAAAGCTCTGCTTTACAGCATGTGTGCATAGGTCATCTGTCACATGACCCAGGTCCTTCGGGTCATCAATGCGATAAGGATTGAAAACTATTTTTAATTTTTTGCGAATATTGATAAGTGTAAAAGTAAGATGTATGTGAACCTGCAAGTACAGGTGATACTAGCAAGTACTGCGGTTATCGATTATAACCTCCTCTTAGGGGACTATTAATGACAGTGCAATCGTCCATAAAATCGAAAACCGACTGGCTACTCTTTAGAATGGCCATAACACAATTTATGAAGAGATTGCTCCTGCATTAACCTACTTTTCATTGGGTGCCACTGTAATGTTAGTAATTTAGTAAATAGCAAAAAGCAATAACGAATGGCATCTCGGGATGGCGTTCTATTACCTGTGTCTATGGGGTCCACTGAACAATGTGCATACACAAACGTTAGCTGTGCGTTTGCATTACAGATTTGGCATTCACCGGCAGCCTACAGCCATAAAACACTTTTCTATAGCAGTGTCTCCGTTAGTAGCCCTGGCATAGTAAATAGCAGCGATGTTTCAATATACAACTGCGATTTGCAGCAATACATAATGCTTGACACCACACTATTTTAATAAGTGATTTAATACATACATATTAATAGGATTAGACCTCATTTTAATATACAATTAGGGTTATCCCCTTTCCTTGGACTAATACTTTCTAAAACAACAGTTTTGAAAAAAAAAGTTAAGCATTCCCATAATGATAACTGCTACATACCTCCCAACCTTTAAAAGAAGAACATTTATTATAAGCATATATACTTTTTATGTGTTCATTAACAAAGTACACACTTTTTGGCATAGTTTAAGATAGAAATGATCATATAACCTAACCAGTGCCTGCCCAACGTATTCTTGCATACTGTGCAGACAGCCAACATCAGAGAATGGAAAGAACCAATTGAAAACAGTGTGTCATGTGCTATATCAGATGTGTGTACAGTAATGGGGCACTGTTCTAGACTACAGCGCAGGTTAAAATCAAGGGCTCTACCACTAGCATAATCAATGGGGCACTGTGCTGGCACTGGTAGGAATAGTAAATTATGATCTATACATGTTGCCAACATTGCCTTCTGTGCCAAATGTACCCCACCATTAGAAAAATCTGTCATGCCTTTCATGGCAGCAGCCAATGAGGACAGAGAAAAAGTCTCTTGATGCCCTTTGTTAATAGTAAGGTTTGATCCTGAATATGATTTCTTGAGCTTATAGATGAGAGATCAATATAATAGCGAGATCCTGTTCCTTTATGAGTCTTCGTGAAAAATGTTAATCTGTCTTTAGCTTTGTTATTTCCTTATACAACAATATGCTAAGTCCACAGCACTATACTAGCACTATACTAAATCATGAAGTTGTTAAAGACATCCTCCTAGAGTAGAAATATTTCAAATATTGTGGCAAAATTATAATCTATGCCCCATGTGTTCAATATTTGTTTTAATACTCATATGACATATTAACACTTTACACAATTTTTAATAGCACAAATTTGTCCAATAATTGGTAGCTTAGTGCCGTTGGATTCTAATTTCCTGCACTGATGTGATTATTAATTTTTCAAGCAGTGCCATGGAGAATAACTCTGGACTAATAAAGTCTGTGCATTTTGGTGGCTAATGGGGTTTGGAATTTTGGTGTCTAATGTGTATGAGCTTTCTGATAGCTAGTGAATTACAGCACTACCAGTCAAACTGATATGCTTCAGGGGTAGCATTTTAAAAAGGACCGCTCATTACCCTTAATCTCAGTAATAAATTAAAACAATACATTTTAATCAAATAAAGATCCACCTATTTGTAATAACATCATCAGTCATTTTAATCAAGTGTTACAAGCTATAACAAACAAATCTGAGAAAGCTGGAGCCGCAGTTAAAGGCTCGGAGGGCCGCATGCACCCCAGTGGCAGATCCAAGGCGGGGCAATCGCTCTCCCAAGAAGCACAAGCATACCTTTAAATTGCGGCTACGATGACGATCAAAAAGGAGGAGGGGGTGGGGCAGGGCCAGCCAGTCAGAATGAAGGAGGGGCGTGACATTGATAAATCCCCCCCCCCACCTAAAAATAAAGTGTAGGTCTGCCCCTGATGCTTCTTATGTCCGTCTGTTACCAAATCAGTATGGGTTGGTGTCAAGGACAGACTACTGACCTATCTGTGATTTTTTTAGGAAGTGACAGCATTAGTGCAGCTAGGCCATATGACAGTCACTTTCCTTACAGGATAACACAACTAAACCAAGTAAGAGCGCCAAGTAACAGGTAAAAAATGAATATATAGATAAAAAAAAGTAATAATATACACTTTGAAAAATATGGTAGAAAACTAGAACATTCAAAAGGCTCCTAGCTTGTATAAAAAGTGTTTCTTTTTTATAACAATACACAATTATTATATTATTATTTTAAAACCTCAAAAATAAATAATGTAGGTAGGTTCAACTGCATATTAAGGGAAGTCAGATACATCAAATAAGATACAAAGATCACATTTGAAATCATGGATTTGCTGGTCATCCTATAACATGAACACTCCTCTGTGCAATGTCACTGATAGAGCTGTTATTCATCAAAAAAATATACTTATTATCATAAGGTGAGTAACGATTATTGTATACATTGTTAAAATCTCACGTGCAAAATCTTATGTGCATAATGTCTATAATGTTCTCAATAGTGAAGACAGCGGTGTTCAATAAGTGGATGATTAATTAGGCAGAGGCGCACTTTACTCACCACTAATGAATCCGTTGATGCAATGATAATCTTAGCTGCCACAAGGAGATAATGGGCTTTTTATGAACATCTCGTCTCCTTGATCCAAAGAGAGAAGCCGCGTTATTCTGTCTCACCCTCCGCTAATAACAGTGAAGGGGAGCTTGTATGTGGCTGCAGCAGTTACTCGAGTTGAGTTCTCAATAAAGTATCCGCCTCACAATCCACTATAGAAAACCACTGCTGCCGCTATCAGATGCACTTGTAATAAATGTATACCGCAATCTTTCAGGCATTTAAATGTGTATATCCAACTCTCTCGCAGGTGATCCCTTCAGAACTGACGCGCTTCGTCACAGACTGACTTTTTCAAATATCGTGGATAAGAATGTGATTTACAGGATAACGTAACTGCACAGTTAATGTCACTTCATATCTTGGTCACTAAAACTACACATAAATAAATGCGCCACCAACAGGTTCAAGGATTTTAAGTAAATATTTAGGCCTCTGTTACCCTTTAATAGTAGAACCCAGTTTAGTGAAAAAATATTAAAAAGTACTACTGTGAATTAGACTGTAATTTAGTCTATAAAATTTAAATTAAAAAACATTCGGTAAGGGTTTAATTTGATGAAATATCATAATGCTTGTACAATATGGGTTATAAATAGGTCAAAATCTGTCTATAGTTTAAGAGTATTTGCCCCTGGGAAACTGAGATTAGGACATATTAAAACTGCAAAGTAGGCATTTCATCTACACTTGCAGGAGAAGACTGCATTACACAGTATTGTGGATTATATATAGGTATGTTTCTGGTTAATTCTTGGTCTTTCTTGTGTCAGCAACTGATTAACAGGGCAAATCTGGGGATGCTACCTGTGGTGTCCATTGCAAAATATATCCACTCCTTGTCAAAAATTATCAATAGGATCCTTTTAAGTAAAAAAAAAAAAATTATCAATAGGAACAATATATTACTTCCCTGGCGCTCCACCACTCTAAAAATAATGTGTCACTCTTGGAATGTACTTTAATACAATATTTTAATTTAAAATACATATACATGTAATTTCTCTGGCCAGAGTATAATTAAACATCAGTATATTGGGTTCCAATTGAACCTATTGGTTAAAATCTATAATGAGCATATGTTGAGCCAATTGCAGCCTTGCCCCAATTGGGGCAAGGCTGCAATCGCAAACATAGAACCCACTGTGACTGTATTATCATTGGCTCATAACGACTTAAACAGCACTGAGAATATTATGATCATCAGGAACACTTTTTTCTCAACATATGCTCATTATATATTTTAACCAATAAGTTCAATTGGAACCCAATATACTGATGTTTAATTATACTCTGGCCAGAGAAATTACATGTATATGTGTTTTAAAGTAAAATATTGTATAAAAGTACATTCCAAGAGGGACAGATTATTTTTAGAGTGGTGGAGCGCCAGGGAAGTAATCTATTGTTCCATAGTATTGTGAATGTTGGAGAGAACATTCAGATCCTCAAGGGCAGCACCTCACTTTAATAGATTCTATTCTATGAGACACACAGAGCTTGGTATTTTTTCTATTTTAAAAATTATCAATATTCTCTGGAAGTATAACTATATAAATAACAAAATTCAGTCTTACTGGTAAATAAAACCAATGAAATTTGGGACCCTCTGGGTGTGGTTTGTCTGGTAAGAGTCTGGGCAGCACGGTGGCTTAGTGGTTGGGCAGCACAGTGACTTAGTGGTTAGCACTTCTGCCTCACAACACTGGGGTCATGAGTTTAATTCCCAACCATGTTCTCCCCGTGTTTGCGTGGGTTTCTTCCAGGTGCTCCGGTTTCCTCCCACACTCTAAAAAAGACATACTAGTAGGTTAATTGGCTGCTATCAAAATTGACCCTAGTGTCTCTCTCTGTCTGCGTGTATATGTTAGGGAATTTAGACTAAGCTCCAATGGGGCAGGGACTGATGTGAATGAGTTCTCTGTACAGCGCTGTGGATTCAGTGGTGCTATATGAATAAATTATGATGATAAGAGTCCTGCAGCAGTTTATGCTCCAGTAGAGAAAATCTGCTAACTCCAGAGAGAAAAAGCAGGATTGATTAAAGAGGTCTGTCAGGGTGACCTGCCTCTGCCAGCTCCCTGATCCGATAACTTATCAAACAGTCTAACAATGTATCACCTCTATTTTGTCAGGAAACTGCTCCTGACTGTTAGGAACCCCTCTAGCCGGCACAACACAACCTGGAATCTACTCTGCCAATCAGGTGTTCACTGGAGCCCCTGATGGTGGGGACAGACTGGGCCGCAGACTGACAGAGGGTCGTGAAGTGTGTACCGGCTGGGGAGAACCCAGGCAAGAAGAGTCAGGTCCACGCAGAGGTCAAGGGCTGGCAGCAGACAATAGTATCGGTAAACAAGCTCAGGTCAGGGGTCACAGGCGAATAGCAGAACCGGTAAACAGGCCAGAGATCAGGGTCACAGGAAACACGAGCGAAGTCCAATTCAAAGCCAAGGGTCATACACGGGGAGTCAGTAGTGGTATCAGAATACAGGAACAGGAACTAGCAGGTCAGCAGACTGGAGCACAGAAGCTATAACCAGCAATGAGGTAGCAGACCTCATTGCCTTAAATAGTGAGGACAGCCAATCAGAGCCTGGCTCTGATAATACCCAGCCCCCTGTACCTAAATTCATTAGCCCGCAGGCTAGTAATATTGATGGGCGCATGCGCCCGGCTTCTCATTGCCGGGATGCAGCGCTGAAGCGTCCCTCCGTTGCCCCGGCAACGGGTCATAGGCGGAAGTGATGTCCCGGTCGCCATAGCGACGGCTGGGACGCAGGTAGGAGAGTCGCGGCGGCTGGGCACCGCCGCGGCTTGTAACACTGAATACCTTTACCTGTCACAAACCGCAATCTGCATCCTTGTGAATTGGAAGTTTACTGTAAGGGGACAAACAGGAATCCAGCTTAATTCTTGCACTCGCCTATCCCTTGGGTTACAGATTTAACTGGTCCCTTCCCCAACACAGGCACACATCTCCACACCTCTCCCTAACTGCCACCACCTACATATAAGGTTCGTAGAACGCCTATGCCTTAATTACCCAATTGCGCACAATCTGCGCTGTGATAGCTAAAAGAGTTAACACTTCCCATACTGGTATTTAAATGGTTAACGCAGCCAAGCAATCAACATCTTCTAAGCGGGCAGTGAAATTATTTAGAGCAATAAGGACAGCACTTATTAAATGTTAGATTTACTATACAAAAAAGTACAATGCTTACAGGTTATAACAATTAATAAAAGGTGACAAAATGTACAGCAAAACAGAATAAAAATAAAAAGGAGAAAGTTTCAGAGTATAAACACTACATACGACTTGAATAATCTGGGCCAAGGTAAATTGGTTTGGAAGATGGACAACAATGTTGATTGATTTCCCAAAAATCTGACAATCTCTTGTAAGTGGTCTCCTCCTTTAAAGGCACTTTTTCCCACCTTTCTCCTCCTACAGGGGTTGGTCTCCAGGGGAAGCCTGTGACACAGTTTTACAACCACAATTTATATGTTCCCTGGTTAATTCCCAATGCTAAAACATAGCATATATTTTCTGGGGAGTGTCACACAGACCCAATTCTATCATTAATAAATCCAATACAAAAAACACTCCTATACCAGGACATAGTTCCCCCCATGAGGTCTTTGAAGCTGTTCAGTTAACCCTAAAGGTGACAATGTTATCTATCTTGTAGACCTTGGTTCTACAGAGCCACAGAATAAACACAGCCCAGTATTCCTGGCCTTATTAACTCTGAGAGCAGGCTTTCATCATCATCATCATTTATTTATATAAATCAACTAATTCCGCAGCGCTGAACAGAGAATTTGCTCATATCAGTCCCTGTCCCAATGGAGCTCTTACAGTCTAAATTCCCTAACACACACACATACTAGGGTCAATTTGGGTTGGGTACGTTTTAACTACAGTGATAAGTGCGACCTCGGGAATACCTACAAAAACCCCCCGAAATCATTCAAAAGTGAATTGAAAATAATCAGACTTCGCTTGAACACGATGCTGAAGATGACCGAACAAAGCAGCATAATGACAGCAAACTAAGTGATTATTTTCAATTCGCTTTTGAATGATTTCATGTTTTTTTTGTAGGCATTCCCGATGTTTTAATTGCGGTAATCGGAAAACCGATTACCACCGGGCAATTTGATTTGAGTCAATTAACCTACTAGTATGTTTTTGAAGTGTGGGAGAAAACTCACACAAACACGAGAAAATACAAACTCCACACAGATAGGCCATGGTCGGGAACTGAACTCATGACCCTATGGTGTGAGGCAGAAGTGTTAACCCCTAAGCCACTATGCTGCTTTAAAGTCATTGTCATTTCCCCTCTAGCTTACTAAATGGATTAATTTGATATACAGTATTTACAATGCAGTCCCTTATGATTATGATTTATTCACCACAGTTATGGGTTAATCCTTATAATTGTAATTCCTCCCTTTTCACTACACCTCCCCCGTTTTAAGAAGGTAGCAAGAAAACTGTATTTGTACCCAAAATAAGAATCATCAAGTTCCTACTTCCTTTCTTGTTCCAGCTAAGTTATTGACTCCTCTTTCTATGGACTTTATTACTGATCTTCCTCTCTCCAATTTCACAATCAACAGGATAATGAAGTTTTTTCAGATGTCTTATTAAATAATTCTCAGAGCCAAATATAAAGCCCTCTTTATTGTCACTCCCTTCAAAATCTCTGCCCTCAGAAAATAGTCCCTGATTTGCCCACTACCTTCTTTCAATAACCATTGACTCTCCTATCACCACCTCTCACTCCCGCCTTCAGGACTTCACCTGCGCTGTTCCCATTTGGAACTCCCCGCCCCGCCCAACCAGACTAACCCCAACCTCTAATCGTTCAAGGTCTTCCTCAAAACGCACCACATAAAAAAATAAACATCAGTTGTCACAGCTGTTCGAAATGAAAATGTTCAATGTTTTACAAATATGACAAACTTCCTGTGTACTGTAGCATATTTGTGCTTTCCATAGCTTTTGAAGTCCTGTAGGAGGGGTACTTGCTTGACTTCCCATGCCAGGATGTTTCCTGTGGAGTGGTAGTGGATGGAATGTAGGCGATTTGGCGGGCCGGAAATCCCTTGCTCTTCTGTGGGGGAGGATTGTGTCAATATATTGTCTTGTGAAAGTTGCCCCCTCTGTGCCCTAAAAGCATATCATTCACCAAATGTTCTCTCCATTTGCATTTCGACAGACATCCTCATTTTTTGTGTGAGTGTTGATAAAAGCAGCTCTCATTCGTCTGGTTCCTTTAACATTAACTGGGTTGCAGAATCCGGCTTCAGATAAGAGAGCAGGCTAGATGTATGTATTCATGTAACATTAAAACAATCTTTTTCTTGCAGTTTCCAGCAAGGGTTGCTGGGTTGCAACTGATTGCTGAAGAAATTGAAACACTGTGGAATTTCCCAAATTGTGGCAGGGCTATAGATGGCAAACATGTAAGAATTATGCCACCCTCAAAAAGTGGATCCTACTACTTCAACTACTAGGGATTCTACAGTATTATACTAATGGCCATTGTATATGCCAAAGATGAAATTCTATTTGTGGACATTGGTAAAAATGGAAAAGTGTCAGATTAGAGCAGACTCCCTTCCATGCAAAACTTAAAGACAATGGACCTAATTTGCCATCATGCATAGAAACACCATTTGGACCTTATCCCCAAAAAAATCTCACACCTGATAGGAAGATATTTAATTCCCAATTGTCAAGAATAAGGCGAGTTGTGGAAAATGCTTTTGGTATATTGAGCATCAGTTTTAGGATTTTCCATTTCGCCATAAATCTGCGCATAGACAAAATAGACAAGGCGATGATGACTTGTGTCCTACACAACTTTCTTAGGCGTAAAAACCACTGTGTGCACAGTGCACCTAGTAATATGGAGAACACTCTAGAAGTTGAGGATGTGGTAGGGTTGACACCACAAGAGTCTTCCCGGATGAGAAATGCCAGCCACATTGCAAAGTCAAATAGGCAGACTTATTTAGAATATTTTAATGGTGAGGGTGCTGTGTCAGAATGACATTTTGTAATGTATTTACAACCGCATTGTATGTTACATTTAAACATTAATTGTCAGCTAAATGTAAACAAATATTTTACGCATTAATTGTTAAATATGCCCGCGGCGTTATTACGGTAATACTAAGCCGGATTTCAGCTTGCTGCTCCCTGAGCCACAAGCTGAAATCCAGCGAGAAAAGTACCATAATGTATTTACGTGCACTATTACCGTAATGACGGCAATACTTTAGGCAGTAACGCCAACAATTGAATATGCCCCTAACAATCTTGTATATTTTTTTTCCTATGCCACCTGCCTGTATGTCATCTGTTTCTGGAACGTCAGGCGGGGAACTACTCTCTATCTGGGCCATGTTGCTGGTAGATTGGCTATTTCCGGGTCAACTATGAAGCGCAGGAGGTCAAAGTACCACACCCTAGGTACATACACATCTTCAGCCTCTGCCCCTCATCTTTTTGAGGTCTTATTAAGTTGCTTTTTGAAGACAGTCCTCATGTTCTGGATCTTCCCTTTGACGCACTCTACATTTGTCTCTGGATAATGGCGAAAGCTCACTCTGACCATGTCCTCCAAAGCCAAACTCCTCTTCTGCCTGTTAGAATACTCCTTTGACTTTGTCTTCCACAAACGGGAATGGGACCTGTAGGCCTCAATCAAGTCCTTTATGACCTCAACACTTTTGTCAAATGCCATCAAATATATTCCTATAAAAATATAACACATCTTGCAATATTTATATACAGAGAGTGAACCAGCATGACTACAACTGTCACATGAAGAAACACCGAAAAGTCAGTCATCAAAAGGAATTAATTATGCAGAAGCTCATAAATCAGCTGCCCGAAAAACTTGGTAAGAAAATAAGTTTCAGATTCAAAAAAGGTGCTCCTATCTAAGGAACAAAGAGCAAATAAAGTTGAAGAGAATCTGAATGAACATAAAAAAGGTGAATATTAAAAGTGGTTATTAAAACTTTGTAAACCTAGTTAGTAAACGTTGTTAGTAATTAACGATTAGTATGATTAGTAAAACTTTGACATCTATTTACAAAAATAAAAATGTGCGATATAGTGTGCTACGTAGCTACACAGAAAATTAAAATGGAAGATGCTTTAGCAACTATAAAAGAAGAAATCACTGACATAGGAATTGCGTAAATTAAAGAGGAAACGAAAGAAGGTAATTGGACATTGTTAAAAAGGTAAAAGAATGTAAAGTGTAACCTGTACAGTTATATTGAACCAACTCGGCAGCATGCCTGGCCAGACCCAGGATGGACATCCGCTTAAAGTGATTTCAAGCAGTATTAAACATAATTAAATCAATTTCCATTTCCTCATTGTCATTTCTGACAAAAGTTCGGAAGGAAAGAAGGAGGGCACAAGCACCAATGTTGCTATAACTTCTGGTGATGGAAAAGGTGTGGCCGAGAAGATGGAAAAAGTTCCACAAACTGGAGGAAAATTACCTGGACCTGTTTCACATGCATGAAAAAGTTATGTTTGAAGTTTGTAGCCAGATAAAAAGTTAAAATAATAATAATTACTACAGAATTATCATCTAATTTACATCCACCTATCCACGAACAAGCCAATTTCTATGTGACTTCATGATGAACCAATCAATGCTGCCCTAGAACTTGTCTCTAAATTTAAAAGGCAAGGAGGTGTAGTATTCAGCAATGATATTTCCCTGAAGAAGCCCCAACTATCACAGTGGCGAAACACGTTGGTTATTATTGCTGACACTCCATTTCAAACTAAAAAGAGATCTCTCTAAAGTCGGTGAAATTAATTGGATCCATCACCGCTATTATATTGCCTGTCAGAACCGGAGCGACTGTCAGACTGTTGGTGGACACAGCTGGAACGGAAAACAGACTTCCTACGCATATGCAAAGGTCAAGATGCAGGATACACGTAATGTGGGACATGAGTTTTATCACCCTCCATTTCACACAGGAGAGATAAAAACTTCTACAGATAGAGACCGAACACCTGCCGAACCGTAAGTGAACACTTCTACCTTTTCTGGATACCTAGTGCAAATTGCCAACACTCAGAAAGCTCACTCAGGACAGTGTTTATAAAAAGAGCCTTAGGGGTATATTTACTAAAATGTGAGTTTGAAAAAGTGGAGATGTTGCTTATAGTCGAAGATATGGCTTTTTGTCTGCAATTCTTCCATAAAGATGACTTCTGGACAGACTTCTCAGAACAGTGGATGGGTGTACGTGGGTCCCACTGTTTTTTTGTCCAGTTCTGTGCTGATGGCACTGCTGGACATCTTCCGATTTTGAATGGAAGCAAGCATGATGTGTCTTTCATCTGATGCACTAAGTTTTCTTGGCCGATCACTGTGTCTATGGTCCTCAGCATTGTCTGTTTCTTTGTGCTTCTTCAAAAGAGCTTGAACATCTTTCAAATATTTTCTTGGGAGAGATCTTGCTGATGCAGTACTACTACCTTGTGTCTTGTTGCTGTGTTCAGTCTTACCATGGTAAATGACCTCTGACATGAAACAGTGTTCCACAACCTCAACTTAATAGCAGAGTTTGATTGTTCCTCACCCTCCTAAGCCTCCTACACAACTGTTTCTGTTTCAGTTAATGACTGTTTTTCAACCTACATATGAAAATGATGATCATTATCAGCTGTTTGGTATGATTGGTTAATCTTACACCCGATAATAATACTACAAAATCCCTGACTGTGCAAATGTACCTAGAAGAATTGATTCTGTTTTGAAGGCAAAGGGTGGTAATACCAAATATTGAATTGATTGAGATCTCTCTTCTGTTCATTCACTTTGCATTTCGTTAATTGATAAAAAAATAAACTATTAACATTTCTAACTTGGAAAGCATTTTTTGCAGCATTTTTTCCACACCCGCCTAAAACCTTTGCACAGTATTTTATATCTATCTAACGATATAGAGATATATATATATATATATATAATTTATATATATAAATATAGTGGAAAAGGTATCCACAATAGGCCCTATCCAGAAGGGAAAGGTACAGTCAAGGTTAATGATCCTGCTGGTACCTGGAGAAAGAAGTACATACGCAGGTGCGCAACATGGGTGTGATTGCTGTGTGTGTGTGTATAAAAGGATTGTGGAAACTGGTGGGCGTGGGCTTCCAATGCTGACAAGCAGCCGGACAATAGTGAGGGGTTGTGGACATAGTTACCTTGTTATGATAAGCTTTTTTTTTTGCCGAAAATAAAACAGCTACTGATTAAGAAGCCAGGATCAAGGAGTCTTTATTTGGTGAAATTATAAAAGTAGCTGTCCACCCAGCCATCCAGACAGCAAAAGATAAGTTTGATTTACTGAGGAAAAAAAGTTTTGTGTGTTTTCTCTGTTTCCCTACTGCTTGTTTTGTTCCTCCTTGGAGGTAAAATGTAGGAAGCTGCTGCTAATTAAGACATTGCAAAAAGAAAAATATATTAAAAAAAAAAGTGTTTTTTTCTGTTTGTCGTTGTTTTCCCATTTGCTTATCAGTGTATGTTATGGGAGGCGCAGTTTCGCTATCCCACCAGATCAGATTGCAAGATGGAGGAAATCCTATGAGCTTTAACTAATATGACAGCTACACAGCAGGCCCTAATGCTAGCCGTCGCAGAGGCTCAGGTGGAAAGTAACATACTGTTGCAGGCAGAGCTCAGTCAGCTCAGATAAAGTGAGTACGAGCCCGCTGTCTTGCATAAGATGACCTCCTCGGATGACGTTGTGGCGTTTTTATTATTGTTTGAAAGGACGGCGACACGTCTTAAGTGGCCAACATTTGAATGGATAGAGAAACTGGCGCCTTATTTGATGAGTGAAGCCCAGTGGGCCTATATGGATGTGCCCGAGGACCAGGCAGCGAACTTTCAACAAATAAAAGGCACAATTTTAGCACGGATACAGGTGACAGGGCAAAAGCTCAACAATTTCACGGCTGGCGGTTTAGACCGGGAACTGCAACGCGTGCCCAGCTGGCAAACCTGGCTAAGTTAACGAAAAGTTGGTTGGAGCCAAACCGTAATACACAGGTCAGAATGTTAGAAGTCCTGGCTATCGACCATTGTGAGCGGAACCTAACTCGGGAGTTGCAGAGATGGCTTCTACAGATCGTCTTACAGCCGTTTGAGGAGTTTGTGACAGCTATTGACCGGTATCACGCTGTTGAAAATATGGCTCGGTCAGCCGAGAAAGTTGCCAGCCCGGTCTTGAAGCCAAAACCAACACCAGACCACAAAGTGACCCCAGCAAAGTGTTTTGAGTGTGGTGAGCCGGGGCACTTTCTGAGACATTATCTAAATCATCCAGAACCAATGGATTGTTCAGGTTCGACTAGACCTCAGGTTTCTTGTGTGTTTCACCATGTCCTCATCCACGGGAAATCCACTGGTGTTCCAGGTGATCATCCTGATATGGCAACAAGTGGTGTTAGCGTTGTGAACTCAGGTAGTGAAATCACCTTGGTATCCGGCACTGTGGTTCCAGAAGGCCTATCAACCTGCTTACCGTCAGTGAAAGTCCTGTGCATTCATGGGGGTCACAAAAGAATATGACTATCAATCTTCCCATTACTGTGAAGGGACGAACCCTACAAGTGGTAGCACCAATAGCCCCAAGGCTGCCATACCCCCTATTCTGGAGCGAGACTTTCACTCTGTTCCGGGAACACTCTGTTATAGACGACCGGATCAGTCAGGACATGTTGGTAACTAAGCCACTGGCTGGACCTTCGACCCTACTTGATCCTGACTTTCACATCCCGGCACTGGAGATAGACCAAACAGCAATCAGACTGATGCCCCCCTGCCCAGCCCGCCCCTGTATACAAGTCTCAAATGTATGAAGCTACGATTAAGCTCTCCCGAGTTTGCTTTAAAAATCGCTAGATACCACATGGTGCTTCCTAGCTGCGAGATGAGTAAACATATCACTGTTACACTGCCCTGACTATAGAGCCGCGGGGACCAGCGATTTTGAAGATCAGATTAAAAATCGCAACTTATTACATCTGGTGAATTGGGGACTAAAATCGCGGGTTATCACCTGCGATTTGCTGAGATTTTTAATCAATGAAAAAATTGGAGCTTGATACATTTACCCACAGGACTTTGCAAGGGACCAACTTAATGATAGTGATTTGGAAAATGCTTATAAATATGTGGTGGGGAGAATGGAGTATGAAAGGCTGAGAGACCGAAGAGGGGAGAACCTTATTTTATAATAAAAGGAGATCTGCTATATAGGGTAGCGGTGGTACAGGAGAAAACAGTTCACCAACTCATGGTGCCACAGGTACATGTTCCTTTGGTAGTTACCACAGCCCATACACACCTTTTGGGGGGGCATCTGGGAATAGAGAAGACTTTAAATAGTTTGCTCCTGAGATTTTACAGGCCAGGAATCCGTATGGCAGTCAAGAGATACTGTCAAGCCTGCCCAGTATGCCAGCGAACGACCCCCAAACCAGACTATCAGGCACCCCTGGTACCCCTCCCTATAATTCCAGTCCCATTCGAATATATTGCCATGTACTTAGTGGGTCCCTTGGAGAAGTCTGCCAGAGGGCATCATTATGTGTTGGTAGTTCTTGATTATGCTACACGATACCCTGAGGCAATTCCGCTAAGGAATATTAAATCAAGCACTATTGCCAAAGAGTTACTGTTAATGTACGCTGGACTGGGAATCCCGAAAGAAAATGAATCAGAGAACCCCCTTTCATGTCAGGTTTAATGAAGGAGTACTCAAATTGCTAGGGGTACAAAGACTGCAGACCTTGGTTTATCATCCACAAACCGACGGGTTTAATAGAACCCTAAAGCAAATGATTAGATGAGCTGTGGGTCAGGATAAAAGAGATTGGGACACCATGTTACCCTATCTCATGTTTGCAATAAGGGAGGTGCATTAGGTGTCAATGGGGTTTAGTCTCTTTGAGCTTCTGTTTGGGAGACAACCCCTGGATATCCTCAAAGAAGGGTGGGAACAGCAGGGACCCAAGGAGCCAAATATAGTTGTCACTCACCAGACTGTGAGTGCTTCTTCCCGTGTGTTTAGGAACCGTGGCCGTCCACCATCCTGAGGGTCTGCGCATGCGCAGCCCTTTCAAAACCTTCAGTACCTGTTCCTTTAACTTAATTGGCTGATCAGACAACACTCCCTATTTAAAGCACCTGCTGTCCATACCTCGTTGCCTGATCTTGGAGTCTCATTCCCCATGAGCCTCTGAAGGTGTTCCTGTGTTTCCTCGTGTATTCAGCGCTGCTGATTCCTGTGGTTTCCAGACCACTTCTACTCCTGTGGTTTCCAGACCACTTCAACTCTCCTGTGTTTCATCGTGACTGTTAGCTGATTCCTATCCGCTGCCTCCGTGCACTACAGTCCTCAGACCACTTCAACTCTGCTGTGTTTCATCGTGACTGTTAGCTGATTCCTATCCGCTGCCTCCGTGCACTACAGTCTTCAGCTCACTTCAACTCTCCTGTGTTTCATCGTGACTGTTTGGCTGATTCCTATCTGCTGCCTCCGTGCGCTACAGTCTTCAGCTCATCTCAACTTTCCCGTGTTTCCTCGAGACTGCTACAACTGATTCCTATCCGCTGCTCTCCGTGCTCAACAGTTCCAGCTCAGCTCTACTCTCCCGTGTTTCATCGTGGCTGCACCTGCTGGTTGCTATCCGCTACCTCCGTGTACCTGCAGAGTCCTGCTGGCTGCTACTCCTCAGTTCTACTCGTGTCTGCAGCAGCTGATCCGCTCTCCGTGCTTCTCAGTGTTCCTGCTGGTCTCTACTCGCCAGTCTGCATCGGATCTGCGCCTCACTGCTTTCATCTCGTCTAGACCATCGCTACTCTTCAGGGTCCTCCAGGAGTCCAGTTCTACATACTACTGCTTCCTGAGTATTTGTTCCCCTGCTGGTCTACCTACCTGTGCGCTGCACCTACTTGATTACCGCTTCACCCTCCAGGGACTTCGCATCCTGCCGGCCTCCAGCCGTTCAGGTATCTCTGCACTCCTGTCTGACAGCCTGCTCCTGAACCACGGTATGCATACTTCTCATTGACTGTGCTGGTGTATTGCATATCTTGCTGGACTGAGTTGTACTCCTCTGGAGCTTACTATCCGCTGAGACTTTTGCCATCATTGACTGTGTTATCTTTTGCCCGGATAGTTTCTATGACTTTGTATTATTGCAGTGCTGTTCAGTCATTACTATATTGTGCATGTCATTGTGGATCAAGTTCAAGGTGCCCGTGTATCCTCTGTATTGCAGTCTCTCCCCGTGCTCCTCCTCACATATATATTCAGTGGTACAACTTGCTAGAGGCAGACCACTGATTCCTGTTTCCAGTGTCACCTGTTCCAGTGTCCTCTCACATAGCAGTGGTACAACTTGCTAAGGCAGACCACTGACTTCCCGGATACCTTCACCTGGATCCCATTCCTTCACCCAGACAGCGGTACAACTTGCTAAACGCAGACCGCTGACTCTCATCACCTCCTCGTTTCTGTTGGACATTCCTCCTCACTATAGCAGTGGTACAACTTGCTACCGCAGACCACTGACTACCCTCACGTGTCCTTTGTCCATTCAGTTCCTCGTGTATTACTACATATATATTACCAGTGCTGCTAGTCATAGACTTTCCCGAGCATCTCTATCAGCTGCTGTCTCCTGTTCCGTGATCACCCCGCTACCAGAGTACCATATTACCACCTATACTGCTCTGGTAAGCTTATCACCTGGTGATCCCTGGCTAAAGACTCCTAGTGCCCGTGACAATAGTACAATTTGTGGCCCAATTATACGATTGAGTACAACAGATCAGCCCGTTGGTAAAACAACATCTGACACAAGAGCAGGCACGGCAAAAGAAGGGTTATGCTACTCGAGACACCTTACGCACCTTTAACCCAGATGACAAGGTGCTTGTCCTAGTACTAACTCAGGAAAGCAAGTTGAAAGTACATTGACAAGGCCCTTATGAGGTACTACAGCCCATAAGGCAGGTAAATTACAGAGTGCGGCAGCTCGGTAGATGGAGAAAAGAGCAAGTCTATCATGTTAACTTGTTAAAGCCGTGGGTGGAGGAATCCCCGACAATAACTCTGTCAACAGTAAAAACTGAGGACTGCATTGTCCACATGGAGTCCTCAGAGATGTCAAGCCTTAGAAATGGTAGCTTGGAATACAGATGTTTTTTCCGCTATTCTAGGGCACACCAAAATCATTGAACACGATATTGTCACCCACCAGGGGTCACAGTTAACCAGCGACTGTATAGGTTACGTGAGGCAAGAAAGGCTGCAGTAAAGCGAGAGGTGGAAGACATGTTGCAACTTGGGGTAGTGGAGGAATCCACCAGTGAGTGGAATAACCCCATAGTCCTTGTGCTGAAGCCTTCAGTGGCCATTTGCTTCTGCAATGATTTTAGGAAGTTTAATAAAGTGTCTAGGTTTGACACATATCCAATGCCACGGGTAAACAAGCTAGTGGAGAATCTGGCCAGTAGTCAATATCTGACTACTCTAAATTTGACAAAAGGGTACTGGCAGATATCACTCATTGGCTCGGCCAAACCCAAAACAGCTTTTTTAACAACTGAAGGGCTGTTTCAATATAAGATATTACCTTTCGTCCTGCATTGGGCGCCAGCCACGTTTCAGTGGGCAATGGACAAATTGTTGAAGTCTCACCGGGAATACGCCATCGCTTACCTGGATGACACAGTCATTTAGTCAGGACTGGGAGTCCCATCTTCCCAAGGTGGAGGCGGCCATGCAGTCATTAAGGCATCATGGCCTTACGGCAAATCCCTTGAAGTGTGCGCTAGCCATGGCGGAGGCTAAGTATCTGGGTTATGTCGGTCAGGGGAAAGTAAAATCCCAGGTGGATGAGGTAGAGGCTGTGAGGAAGTGGCCTAAACCAGAGAGAAAGTCACAACTACAGACTGTCCTGGGATTTACGCTTTATCCAAAACTTCGCTACCCGAGCCGCCCTACTGACCGAATTTCTTAAAAAGAATAACCTAGACAACTTAATTTGATCTCAGTCTTCGGAAGCTGCCTGGGAAGACTTGAAGGAAGCTTTGTGCACCACATTGGTCCTACAAGCACCCAAATTTAGGGAGAGGTTCTTTCTCCAGACAGATGCTTCCGGGACAGGTCTGGGGCCAGTTTTGTTCCACAGGATGAAGGGTGAGGAGAGACCAGTTCTTTTACCCAGCCGTAAACTCCAACTAAGGGAAAAGAGGTATGCCACAGTAGAACAGGAGTGTTTGGCCATCAAGTGGGCAGTAGAGGCACTCCAGTAGTAACTACTCGGTCGAGATTTCACCCTAGTTACTGACCACGCCCCATTACAGTGGATGCACAGCAATAAGGAGGTGAATGCCAGGGTCACATGGTTGTTTCTGGCATTATAGCCCTTTAGCTTAAGGTGGAACATAGGCCCGGGGCTGTGCATAATAATGCTGATACTCTGTCACGGAGAGATGTGCTCCCCAGGGTGGACGATTCGCCTGATTGGGCGAGACCAGAGAAGGGGGAGGTGGCAAAAAGGAAATTTTTGCTAGGAAAAGGTTCCACTTCGCCAAAGTATGGCAAAGCTTAGGGGAAGGGTATATGGAAAAGGTAACAATAGGCCCTATCCAGCAGAGAAACTTTTAGCAATCATATAAATAAAATATCCTCCAATGATATTAAAATTTGAAATATCACAGATGATTTGAGAGGAGTAGAAAGGCAGATATTGATCATACTGTAATTGACACACACATATAAATAATGAGTGTTATAATGTATCACTCTTTGATTGCTAAAAGTTCCTCTTTATACATCATTTGACAATGAAGCGTTACAACTTTTTCAAATCACTCATTGAGTGATTCGGGAACTTTCCCGAATATGGGTATCAAACTGAGTTGGTCTATTTCAATATTAAATGACTATGTACATTTATCTATAGATTATAACTCCTTTCTATTGGGACATCAATTGCAGCGTACATATCCTGTGATTCGCAGTTTGCGGATCATTTTAGATTTCAGGTCTGGATTATCAAGAATATTTCTTTCTATATATTTTTGGATATTATTACAATTTATTGCTGCCGATTGTTAGGAACTCCCAAGCCAGTACAATGAAACTCGGGGTCTACTCTGAAGGCCCGGTGTTCGCTGGAGCCCCTAGTGGTGGGGACAGACTGGGCTGCGGGCCGACCGGGGGTCGAGTAACGTGTACTGACTTAAAGGAGTACCCAGGAGTGGAGTGATTGGCAGGCTGTAGATAAGAGGAATCCTAGGTCAAAGGGTCACAAGCACAGATGCAATATCCAGAGACAAGCGAAGGGTCAGACACACAGGCAGAGAAGCAAAATCCGAAATCCAGGCAAAAAGGTCGAGGTCAGAAGAGAAGGGTCACAGGTCCAAGAACAAGCAGGGGTCAAAACACGGGTAGTCAATCCAAGGTAGCAAGAACCAAACAGATAGCACAAGCAGGCAGCAGGACTGAGGACAGAACGCTATAACCGGCAGTGAGGCTGCAGACCTCACTGCCTTAAATGTACAGGTGAGCCAATCAGAGTCTAGCTCTGCAAATACTCCCAGGAGCTGACTGATGAAATAATTACAGCCTAATAGCCAGCAGGCTATTTGATCCCTCTGCGCACGCGCCCGGCTGTCCCGTAGCCGGGACGCGGCGCTACACTGCTGGGCGTCCGGCCGTTGCCTCAGCAACGGTCGGGAGTTAGAGGGAAGTGACGTCCCGGTCTTCATGGTGACGGCCGGGACGCTGGGGCAGGCAGGAAGCGAGCCGCGGCGGCTGTGAGTACCGCCGCGGCTCGTGACAGTACCCCCCATTGGGTTAAGGAACCCCGACATCCAGGCTTAGTGGGAAACTTCCTAAAAAATTCTTTAATGAGTCTTCCAGCGTGCAGACGTCTCTGTGGTATCCAAGAACGCTCCTCAGGGCCATAACCCTTCCAATGTACGAGGAATTGAACTTGGCCTTGAACCCTCCTTGAGTCAAGGATTTTTTCAATAACATATTCATGGTCTCCGTTCACCATCAGAGGCCTGGGCCTGTTAGAGAGAGACCGATTAAACTTGCTCGGAGCAGCGACTTTCTTCAGAAGCAAACAATGAAAGGTCGCAGGTATTTTTAAGGAGGTTGGTAGTTTTAATCTAAATGCCACTGGATTAATTTTTCTCTCAATTGGAAACGGTCCAATGTATCGGGGCCCCAGCTTCCTACAAGGTTGCCGCAACTTGATGTTCCGTGTGGATAACCAAACCTGATCCCCCACTTTCAATTAACAAGGTCTACGGTGACGGTCAGCGAAGACCTTGGATTTTCGGGAAGCTTGACCTAATGCAGCGTGCACCTTTTTCCAGACGGACCTCAGCCTGGTCAAAAAAGCAGGCGTTCCGGAATCCCCGCAGGGAACAGTAGTAGAGAATGAGTTGGATTTTGGGTGAAACCCGAAGTTGCAGAAAAACGGGGAAGTATGAATAGTGGAATGGCAAGAATTATTGTACGCAAATTCTGCCCAGGGCAAGAGAGAGGACAAGTTATAGTGAAATTTAGACACATAGATGTGCAGAAACTGTTCCAGAGCTTGGTTCGTCCTCTCTGTCTGTCCATTCGACTGGGGATGATACGCTGAGGACAGACTGATAGAGATCCCGATGGAGTTACAAAAGGCTTTCCAAAACCGGGCAATAAACTGGGATCCTCGATCTGATACGATATCTTCAGGAGTCCCATGAAGACAAAAAATATGCGTCAAAAACAAGGTGGCCAAGGTCCTGGCATCCGGTAACTTGGGCAATGATATAAAATGTGCCATCTTACTGAACCGATCCAGAACTACCAGGATGGTGTTATGTCCTGCGGATACTGGTAGGTCGACAATGAAATCCATCGACAAATGGGTCCAAGGCCTGCTCGGCGCCGGCAAGGGTAACAATAGCCCAGAAGGACGGTTCCTATCCATTTTGTTTTTTGCACACTCAGGACAAGCCCGAACATAATTCTCCACATCGTCTGACAAGGTGGGCCACCACAGCCAACGAGAAAGAACCTCAATAGTCCTACGAATTCCCGGATGGCCAGCAGAGCGGTTGTTGTGGCCTTCAATGAGAACAGATTTCCTTAAATGTACTGAGACAAATAATTTGTTGACCGGTGTCTGAACTGGAGCGATTCTCTGGAAGTGCCGGATAGTTGCTCCTAGATCCTGAGTGAGTCCAAGAGGAACAGTAGTTGTAGGAACAATAGGCAACGGATCAGGAGACTGAGGATGATGGGCCAAAAAACTTTGAGACAAGGAATCGGCCTTAGTATTTTTAGAACCTGGACAGAATGTAATAATGAAGTTAAAAGTGAAAAATAAGGCCCAGCGGGCCTGCCTAGGATTCAGGGTTTTAGCGGTCTGGATGTATTGGAGGTTTTTATGGTCCGTGAAGATGGTGATGGTATGAGTAGCTCCCTCTAACCAATGTCGCCATTCCTCCAGTGCCAACTTAATGGCCAACAATTCACGATTGCCGACATAATAATTATATTCGGCAGATAGAAATTTTTTAGAAAAAAATGCACAAGGATGTAATTTTTTGCTTCTTGGGTCTTTCTGAGAAAGGATGGCGCCAGCACCAATATCTGAATCGTCCACCTCTACAATGAACGGAAGTTCCGGATCAGGATGTCTCAGCACTGGAGCAGAAATGAACGCAGCTTTGAGTGCCGAGAAACTTGCCAATGCCTCCGAAGGCCACTTTGCTGGGTTAGCTCCCTTTCGAGTGGGGGCAGTGATAGGAGCCACTAACGAGGAAAAAGAATCAATAAACCTACGGTAATAATTTGCGAATCCGAGGAACCTCTGGATCGCCTTCAGATTAGTAGGGAGGACCCAATCCTGGATTGCTCGAACTTTGGCAGGGTCCATTGTGAATCCTGATGAGGAAATGATATATCCCAGGAATGACACTGTGGCCACCTCAAATTCGCATTTCTCCCTTTTTGCATATAGGTGATGTTCCCGTAATTTCAGCAGAACTTGGCGAACATGCTGACGGTGCTGAAGTAAAGACTCAGAGTAGATTAAAATATCATCAAGATATACAACCACAGTTTTACCCAGGAACTCTCCTAAAACATCGTTGATCAGGTCCTGGAAAACCGCCGGAGCGTTGCATAACCCGAATGGCATCACGAGATATTCATAATGTCCCGACTGGGTATTGAAAGCGGTCTTCCACTCATCCCCTTTCTTGATTCGAATAAGGTTGTAAGCCCCTCTGAGGTCAATCTTCGAAAATATAGTGGCAGATTTTAATTGATCAAACAACACCGAAATCAACGGTAACGGGTACATATTCTTAATAGTGATGTTATTCAGTCCAAGGAAATCAATGCATGGTCTAAGACTGCCATCTTTTTTTGACACGAAAAAGCAACCTGCGCCTACGGGAGATTTAGAAGGACGTATGAATCCCTTTTTCAGGTTTTCCTCTACGTATAGCTCCATGGCCTGAGTCTCCGGAATGGTCAAGGAGTATAACCGCCCTTTGGGCAACTTGGAACCCGGGACTAAATCAATGGCGCAGTCATATTCTCGATGTGGTGGAAGGGAATCAGCTTAGCTTTTGCAGAACACATCAGTGAAGTCCTGGTAGGGTACCGGCAAAAAGTCTGGACTAGGCTGTAAGATTCTAAGCGGCAGGGTCAAGCAAGACGAGGAACACTCAGGACTCCAATGAGTAATCTCTCCATTTTTCCAGTCAATAAGAGGATTATGACTGCGAAGCCAGGGATACCCCAATATCAAAGGAGCAGAGGGACAAGTAATAAGATAGAAGGAGAGCTCCTCCGTATGGAGGACTCCTACAGACAACTGAACCATTGGAGTCCTAGCGAGAATCCTTCCCCCAGGCAAGGGGTTACCATCCAAACCACATGTGGTGATGCTTGATCCTAACTTGATATGCGGAATATCAAGCGTCTGAGCCAAATGTATATCCAGGAAATTACCAGCCGCACCACTGTCAAGAAAAGCTTTCAGGTCCATGGATCTTCCACGGAAGGTTAGACGTCCAGGGACTAATAAAGAATTTTCTGAAGAGGTAATCTGAAGACCCAAGCGAACCTCTTCACCTGCACTTAGGCTTTGGAGTTTCCCGGCTTGTTGGGACATGAACGAACTAAGTGGCCTGGTTGACCACAATACATACACAGGCCTAGTGAGCGTCTTCTGGAGCGTTCCTCCGGAGGCAAGCGGTAAGCGCCCAACTGCATGGGTTCAGAGGAATCGGGCAAGGTGTTATCGAAGCTAGCGAAAGTGTCCATAGGAGCAGAGGACTCCCGTTCAGACTTCCTTTCTCTGATCCGACGATCAATTTTTATAACAAGTTGCATCAAGTTCTCCAGCGTGTCGGATATCGGATACTGGACTAAGGAATCCTTAATCTGCTCTGTAAATCCTAAGCAAAATTGACTTCGCAATGCTGGGTCGTTCCAGGCGCTATCAGTGGACCATCGCTGAAATTCCGCACAATACTCTTCCGCAGAGCGACGTCCTTGCCTTAGCAAGATGACCGACTCCCAGAAGCAACAGCAGCAGCGGCAGTAGTAGGCGTACCGCTGCAGGATCCTCCGGAAGAATCCCGGATTGAAGAGGACTCAGTCATGCTGGTGACATGGCCTGCAGGACTATCTCCCATCCAGATCGAGGAAATTGACGAGGGAGGTGTTGCTGGTGTGGATACAACGGCACCAAGGGGTTTAGGTGTCCCTGGACTGCTGACGGTCCTAGCCACAGTTCCTGAACTAAACACACATTTATGAAGGTTCTTCAGGTGACGTATAAGGGAGGATGTCCCTACGTGGCCAAGATTTGTGATGCCATGTCTTTAGAAGGCAGAGTTGTTTGCTGTGTTTTTGATGACAGCTTAACTTTCTTAAATTTTTTAGAGGGGGGGGAGGGGGGGGGGCTTAGATCATTGGGTGAAGATGGACCACTAGTCATGAACACGGGCCAGGGCCTAAGCCGTTCCTTGCCACTCTGTGTCGTAAATGGCATATTGGCAAGTTTACGTTTCTCCTCAGATGATTTTAATTTCTTTTTTTTGATCATTTTAGTGAACTTTGGCTTTTTGGATTTTACTTGCCCTCTACTATCACATTGGGCATCGGCCTTGGCAGACGACGTTGATGCCATTTCATCGGCTAGGTCATGACTAGTGGCAGCAGCTTCAGCATTAGGAGGAAGTGGTTCTTGATCTTTCCCTACTTTATCCTCCAAATTTTTGTACTCCATTATATGCAGCACAAGAGAGCGTACCCCTAAACCACACACACCCGGCAAAGGCTTTAAAAATTATATGCGGCACAGGACAGTACCACTGGACTGGAGTTATACAGCAGTACCAATGGACTTATACTGCAGGATCAGTGAACTTTGTTATATAGCAGTACCACTGGACTTATACTGCAGGATCAGTGAACTTTGTTATATAGCAGTACCAATGGACTTATACTGCAGGATCAGTGAACTTTGTTAGATAGCAGTACCAATGGACTTATACTGCAGGATCAGTGAATTTTGTTATATAGCAGTACCAATGGACTTATACTGCAGGATCAGTGAACTTTGTTATATAGCAGTACCAATGGACTTATACTGCAGGATCATTGAACTTTTTTAGATAGCAGTACCAATGGACTTATACTGCAGGATCAGTGAACTTTGTTATATAGCAGTACCAATGGACTTATACTGCAGGATCAGTGAATTTTGTTATATAGCAGTACCAATGGACTTATACTGCAGGATCAGTGAATTTTGTTATATAGCAGTACCAATGGACTTATACTGCAGGATCAGTGAACTTTGTTATATAGCAGTACCAATGGACTTATACTGCAGGATCATTGAACTTTTTTAGATAGCAGTACCAATGGACTTATACTGCAGGATCAGTGAACTTTGTTATATAGCAGTACCAATGGACTTATACTGCAGGATCAGTGAACTTTGTTATATAGCAGTACCAATGGACTTATACTGCAGGATCAGTGAACTTTGTTATATAGCAGACTAGCAGTACCACTGGACTTATACTGCAGGATCTGTGTACTTTGTTATATAGCAGTACCAATGGACTTATACTGTAGGATCAGTGAACTTTGTTATATAGCAGTACCACTGGACTTATACTGCAGGATCAGTGAACTTATATAACAGTACCACTGTACTGGACACAGGACAGCACCACTGGAATTATGGCAGCACCACCACTGGACTGAGCAGGACAGAGCACAGGACACCACCACTGGACAGAGCACAGGACAGCACCACTGGACTCAGCAGGACAGAGCACAGGAATAAGCAGGACAGAGGACACCACTAACACACCCTCTCTCTTCCCTGATCAATGCCCGAGTGAAGATGGCGGCGGGCAGTGGGGACTAATATGAATCCGGATCTCGCGAGATCAGACGGTGGGATTATGAGGTTTTGCGGTCGGCGGAAATCCCCGAACAGTGCTCGGATCTGCACTGTTCGGGGGTGTTCTGATTTCTGCAATCCGAGCCCGCTCATCCCTAATTGTAACATGGTTTTGTCCAGGAAACTTAAATAAGAAGTTTCTTAAGTTAAGATCCTTAATGAATCAGGCCCCTAGAGGGCAAGTACCATATCTAACAATGGTCCATTAATCAGTCTAATTGTATGCATTGCTGTGATATTTCCTGCAAGTAACATTTATCACTTTAATACAGCACAAAGTGTGAATGTTTATCAAGAACACAGAAAAGCCTGCTCAGCATTTTAACAAGATTCGGGCTGAAGTTAGGACATACGTTCCGTAAATTGAACAACATGATATTAGTTATATTTTATATTGCAGACCTTACCTATTTACGATAGCAACACATTTAATTTGACTATCGTAGGTCAAATTGCACTGAAATTGTTCTGTGTATGTGCTTCTTCCACGATCACCAAGAACAGTAAGATTTTGTTTCTGGTGGAAAAAATTACAAACTGATGGCCACAAACTATGTCTGTGTGTGGTGACTGGCAGACAGCAGTTATTGGGCCAGATGTGAGATGGTCATTTGGCCCCAATGCCGCACCACTACTCCAAACAAATTGGCCATACACGTTATACTCCACATAAGTGGTTTCTCTCATTGAATGTAACAAATAAAATTACCATTTAATACAAAAGTTCAAAAACACACATGTACTAATTATTATTCCACTACCTTACAGATCAGTGTTCTCCACACCTCCTCGATTGTACACTCATTTGGACAGGTCCCAGGCCCGGCGCTCCCATTAGGCAAGGTTAGGCACTTGCCACAGAACTGGAAATTAATTTTAAAACTGTGCGGCGACCGCTGACCATACCTGTCACGGCCGCCGCACAGCATTCAGATGCACGGGGAGGGGGGGAAGAGGCTATTGCTCACCACCGCCGCCTCTCTGCTCCGTCTCCTCCCCTCCACTTACTAGTGTCAGTGAGTGGAGGGGAGGAGACGGAGCAGAGAGACGGCGGTGGTGAGACAAGGTAAGAAAAGACGGGGTGAGGGGGGAGGAGGGCGCCGATTTTTGCGGGGGGGGGGGAGAGGGCGCCGATTTTGCCTAGGGCGCCATGGACCCTAGCACCGGCCCTGACAGGTCCACATTTACCTTCTGTGTTATGCTATTCTGTAGTTTGTTTAATGATCCCTTAAAGTTCAGTGCTACGTAAAATGTTAGCGATTTATAAATAAAAGATAATAAAAATAAAAAATGTATTTTCCTGTACAGTGTAAGATTTTTGAGCAGAGTACTCATTTTTATTATATCATGATTGTGTGAATGATAAAATCAAGTAATCTGTATAATGCATTAAGATGGGTACACATTTATGCAATTATCGTCCAGATCACTCGATATTACAAGCATTTGTTCAGATATTGCAAGAGTGTGCTCTCCCACAATAATGTTTTATCGTACCAAAACTCATCAAATCTGTTGATTTGGTTTCCTAAAACAATAGAACAATATCGGGAAAATGTGGAAGTGTGTACGCATTTATGGCCAGCAGTGTGGGCAGATATCTTAGTGTAGAGAGTAACGATCTTTTCAGCAGATGGTTATGAGATGAAGATCACAGATATGAAAATAAATTGTGTTAGTATATTCACATAAATCGGCATGCTTACTGGGACTGGGAATCGTTGGTGAAAATGTTACAGAAATTGCAACTGAAGATTGCATCAGTGTGTACCCTAGATATGATTTGTGCACACAGCTTTTTCATCCAGGAGGTAAGACCTAAGATAGGAGCAGCTATGGAAAACTAAAATCAATTTATTACTAAACTCACATAACATAAAATCACTAAAAATCAATAATCTCAGACATAATTAACGCACAGATATTGCACTTAATAAAAAGTCTTAAAATGTCACAGAATCCGGATCAACACATCAATATTATCTATAGAAACAGAAATGGATCCAAAGTGATAGTTTAAAAATACTTGCTGTTTTAAGGTGTGTACAAGTCTGTAAATCCAAACAGCCAGCGCTTAGAGAACAAGTGAAGTTGCGCTGAGTTAAAATGCATCAGGCTCGGATACCCGGCGTGCATTCCACAGTGGCACATATGCTCAGCTCCTACTCCTGTTTCTGTGTAACATCTGGGTAGAGGAGGTTTTGGATCCATTGTTGTTTTTACGGTTAATAATGATGTATTGATCAGGATTCAGAGACATTTTAAGACTTTTTTATTAAGTGCAATATCAATGTGCTATTTATACTATATGGACAAAAGTATTACACTAACGGGGACTGTAATAACATTGTATTCAAATACATATACTTTAATATGGAGTTGGTCCCCCTTTTTTTTGCAGCGATAACAGCTTCCACTCTTCTTGAAAAGCTTTCCACAAGATGCTGGAGTGTTTCTCTGGGAATTTATGCCCATTCATTCTGTAGAGTATTTATGAGGTCAGGCACTGATGTTGGACAAGAAGGTCTGGTTCGCAATCTCCGTTCCAGTTCATCCCAAAGGTGTTCGATGGGGTTGAGGTCAGGGCTCTGTGTAGGCCAGTCAAGTTCTTCCAGAGCCGTAACTTAGAATTCTAGCGCCCTGGGCGAGAAAGACAAATGCCGCCCCCTAACCCTCAATTTTAACCAAATTAACCTAAAATATTCCTAAATTGCGCCCTTCAGCGTTGAGCCCTGGGCGCTCGCCCCTGTCGCACAGCCCTAGTTACGGCCCTGAGTTCTTCCACACCAAAATCATCAAACCATGTCTTTGTAGTCCTTGCTTTGTGCACTGTAGCAGTCATGTTGGAATAGAAAAGGACCTTCCCCAAACTGTTGCCACAAAGTTGGAAGCATAGCATTGTACAAAATGACTTAGCATGCTGAAGCATTAAGAGTGCCCTTCACTGGAAATAAGGGGCCTAGCCTAAACCCTGAAAAACAGCCTTATATCATTATCCCTCCTCCACCAAACTTCACAGTTGGATAATGCAGTCAGACAACGTTCTCCCGGCATCCACAAACCCAGAATCGCCCATCTGACTGCCAAACAGAAAAGCGTGAGTCGTCACTCCACAAAACACGTTTCCTCTGTTCTACAGTCCAGTGTTGGTGTGCTTTGCACCACTCCATCCGACGCTTGGCATTGGTCTTGGTGATGCGAGGCTTGCATGCAGCTGCTCCGCATGTAATCCCATTCCATTAAGCTTCCGCCGCATAGTTTTTGTGCTTACATTAATGCCTGTGGAAGTTCAGAACTCTTCGGCTATGGAATCAGCAGAGCATTATAAACTTTTGCGAACCATGCGCCTTAGCAGTCGTTGACCCCGCTCTGTGATTTTACATGGTCTTCCGCTTCGTAGCTGAGTTGCTGTTATTCCTAAACGCTTCCACTTTCTAATAATATCTACAGTTGACTGTGGAATATCCAGTGGGGATAACATTTCACAAACCGTCTTATTGCAAAGGTGGCATCCTATCACAGTACCATGCTTAAACTCACTGAGCTCTTCAACCCATTTTGTATCACAAATGTTTGGAAATGGAGACTGCATAGCTATGTGCTTGATTTTATACATCTCTGGCAACGGGTCTGATTGAAACACCTGAATTCAATAATTAACATGTGCGGCCAAATACTTTTGTCCATATAGTGTATCTCTGTGATTATTGTTTTTTAGTGATTTAATGTTATATCAGTTTAGGAATAAATTGATGTTAGTTTTAACTGCTTTTAATTACATTATATTTCCTATATGATATGATATTTAGGACACTCTTGGTATTAGGTCACAATATTACATATTGCATTTTGGCACTGTCAGTGCAATTTGATATATAGTGTACCATATTTCTTTGCTATATGCTTTGGCATAGGGGTTAATAATATAATATACTATATTATATTATATTTTATATATATATATATATATATATATATATATATATATCCCAACTCACAAGCGTTTTTAATCTTAACATGTGGCAACCTTTACTTTTGTTATTACAAGAGTATTGTATATAATATTCATAGCTCTTGTTTGCAGCTAACAGTGTATCACAAATTCACTGACGCTCAATATCTTACTCTGCAGTACACAGTGTTACTGATAGATGATGATAATATGTGTTGTAGTGAAATATTAAACTGCGGAAGTCTAATCCATCCACACCACGAAGTCCCTTGCAGTTGACATTACACGCCGTCTCTCTTCCTTGCCTGTGTATGAATGGTACTTGTGGGCTGTGACTGTTGTTCCTGTTTGCCCCACCCAGCCTGGAGGCCACTAGTGCTCCGGAAACCCCGTGGTGCGCGACAGCCATCTGCCAAAACAAACGCAAGGCAGGCGAAGCGCCCTCTCCCGATGCTCCAGCGTTGTATGGGTGTGGGGGTGTGGGCGGGGCCGAGGATCCGGCCGTTCCAGTATCTTGCTGAAGCTGCCGCGCGTGCTCGCGCCCTAGGGCAGACGTCTCGAGGAAGCGGCCATTTTGAGAACCTTTGACTCGGTGACGTAACCGCACGCAGCCGCGCTCCGCCTCTCGTCCTCCTCTCGCCGTCGGACGGAGCGTCGCAAGAACGGGAGGGAGACAAAGCATTAAACTAATGAATGGGGGAAGAGAACCGACTGCCCGGCCTGCTAACACCGTCCGGCCACTGAGTGACACGAGAGGCACCTAGCGGCCAGGTGAGTGCCCGGGGACAACGCATGGACAGCTCTATGCCCGGACTCAGGATATGGCTCGAGTTCCGGTTTGATGAGTGGTGAGGCGAGCGAGGCCTGTCCATACAGACACAGATATACAATACAGGCTCTGCTGTGCAGTCCTCTAACTTGGAGGCACTTTCATGTCAGATTACGTTATGCCCAGTCTATACATAAATACGGTATGCCCAACATCATAACAGACGTTAATATAAATGTAAAGTCGTGTAAGGTGTCACAATGTGCTAAGTTACAGGATCACTCATGCAGAGCGCAGCTGTACTATGGTGGACATCAATAATTCACTGTGGTGCTTGGACAGGTGGTACTTACAAGCTGCCATTATATATCAGTGTATAGGCGAACCGTGATAAATAGAAGTATGTTCTCTTGTGAAGTGCAGTTGCACGGTTATAACAAGCCTGATTTCATAATGTTTACTTCAGCCCCCAGAATATTTTTCCTTGACTGTTTTGTAACGTTATCGTCTTGTACTGTGTCCCTTGTGCTATAAGATGAGTGTTGTCTATTTTTATTTTGGAATAGCATGAAAGTAGCCAGAAGTAGATGTGAGGGGAAAATATTAGTCATTACCTGTTGTCTTCTTAATAGACTCATTTCTTGTTAACACAGTGTTGTTGTTGACACGTTCCTAGTTGGACAAGCAAGGTGTTTGATATAAATCAAGTTTACATGCTTATTTCGGGTGCATATTTCTCAACTCATTGTCTGGCCCATAAGACAAATAATGCCTCTATAAAGGTGGTTGTACTTGTGAGCTGCAGTGAACAGAGCAAAGGAAGACTTTAGGGATATTTGAAGTTAACATGACTTTTTTTTGTTCTGCTTTGTGTGAGGTTTGTGGAAGTCCATTTTTTTTCACCCTCCCCCACACCATCCATGGTTGTCACCTGTAACACAATAGTGCCATGCAGCTCATAATAAGACAAACTCCCATGCTGGCAAAACGAATGAAGTCAATGGAAGCGTTTTGGATGCATATTATTAGTGTTTTTAGGTGCATAAAATTCCTTTAAAGGCCCATTCAGAGGAGTTGTTTTTTCTTTGTAATGAACTACTCATGCTGGGTTCCAAACAAAGTGACATGAACTAAGCATCGGTAAAATATCGCTGGCTATGGATCTGTTTCATGCCATATGTGCTGTTCACATAGCTGTTGAATGTGCAGCATGGAAATATCTGCATTATTGGAGTGCAATGCAAGTAGTTCCTGAATATACACTAGTCTTCATAAGTCCTAAAACAGACAGGAAAAATATCCTCCTGGACAAGCTCTTGATTACATTGGCATTGTTATGAGATGCTCCAGGGAATAAGTGGACCTTCATGTGATTCTTTAAAAAAAAAAACATTGGGAGTTGTATTGTGGATTTCATTCATGCATCAGTCGTGATAATCTATTTTTAAATCTACACATTCTTCCAACAGATAGATTAGAAACTTTAGATAATTTTGATTGTCCTAGCTGTACTTGGTGGTTCAATAATTTGACACTAAACTCAGTTATTACCATTTTTGTTTTACCATTTAATTTAACATTTGTGTATGTTGTCAATGCAATCACATTTTTCTGTCAATTCTAGAAAGTAGCATAAATTCTCTTTTCTTCCTGCTCTACGCTCCTCATTAGATTGCTTTAGATTTAGTTGGTGTATCCTTCTTTTTTTCTAATTTAAATGGGAATTAAAAAGCAAAGCCAAAATGCCTCAAGAAACAGGGAAAAAAGCAGGCATGAGTAAATTTAAACAAATAAAAACAAATAATTGTATCTAGGCCCATGCCCTTCTGGTAACTTATTTCACTGTAATAATCCACTCAGTGTTAGTAATGTTGTGCATGTGAAATGAGATTCTAGCAGAGTATTGTTACAGTAGTATGATTTTGTTTGTTTTTTTTTTTCATCTGAAATTTGTCTATTAATAGATAAATGGCATTCTTGTTCAATTATATTAGTGTGAGGTTTAAAACACCTTTGCTTAAAAGCACCATCCTTGGATATTTTACCTCTTAAAACACAAAGTTAACTTTAGACTATTTAAAAATGTTGATTTTAAAAACTATTCTGTAATTTAACAATCCTATAAAATTTGTCGCTCCAAGTGGACCAGGTTTAATTTTTTTCTTTGTTTTTTCTCTGCGTGCTTTAGCATTTTATAAATCTATCATTTTTATATGTGCAGGGTTACATTTGTGTTCTGTTGGTAAAACCTTCAACATTAGAGCTTTACTTTTTTACATATGGCCTTACCATGTAATAATTAAAAATGAGTGCATAAATACAAACCCTTATTTATGGTTATAAATATAAACCCTATACAACATATAGTGATTTCTTTCTTGTTTGGACAGACTTTTTTTTAAAAAATTCACTATCTAGTAACAGAAGAATAATTTTTGATTGTCTAAAGAGTAACAGACCACAAAAGTGTCTTCCATGCAGTAGGTCAGCACCCTAGACCAGTGGGGAGTTGCAGTGTAGCAAGGAACCATAATCAGAGTACTACCTAATGATGATGCTGGTAATATTTTTCATCCTGAAGGGAGGACTTTTATTGTTTTCTTCTTTGTCAAATACTACTTAAAAATAAATACAAACACATCCAAAAATGTGTGGATCTTCCAGTGAGGCTGGAGCTGTTAAAATATGTTGGAGGGTCTGCCTGCAAACCATTAGTTGTAGAGTACTGGTCTAATTAATCAGTTAGTCCTTTGTATGTGTCATCTTTCTTCTATCGCCACTTTGCAACTAGGTAACTTGTCATTTAAAAACATTTACTTCAAGAATATTTTACCTCTCGACAATAAAAGCTGGCTAGTATGTTTGCTTATGTATATATTCCTCTAAACTACTAATTTTGATAAGGATTTGTCCTCAGAAATCTTACAGATATTTCTTGTATAACTTGTTAAGATCTGCATGCTTACTAGATTACACATTCTGCAGTTTTGTTTCTATAAAGATTAATGTATTTGATAAAGTTTATTAAAACTCAACATATTAAACATGGTCACTAGCACATGACCTGTCCTATGAACCTTAGCTATGGATCTAAGTCTGACTTATCTATTGTTTCACTTGGGAAGGGGTGTGGGCGTTTTAATAAACAAATAAAATTAATAATAAAAACCACTTTGCAGCCTATTAGGAACATTTTAAGGGGGGATGGGATGAAGTTATTAGCCCATTATAGCACTGGCCCAGGGGGCAGATGCTCCAAATGAGATTGTAACTTTGGCTGCATTCCATTGTAGTGTCCCAGCAAGTAATATTTTGTGAGGGAGGGTGGCTTGCACGCGGTAGATTCTGATCAAGTGACAGTGTTTTAAAAGTTTAATTTTCTTAAAATCTAAGACCATTCCATTGATGAGTTCTATTTTCTTCCAGGTTACTATGCAGATTCTTCTGTTTGGTAACCACAGCACCTCTCCATTATAGTGAATTAAGACAAACAGTAACTGAAAAACTACTGAAGACCAGCATTTAGAAGGTATATTTACATAATTGAAACACACAGGGGCCGATTCAATTCTGCCAAGAATAGCACGGCATTAGCAGTTTTACCGTCAATACGGTAAAACTGTGCATAATTACCCTTAATACGGCAATTTCAACGGTGAATTTTTAATTGCGGCTCTCTGAGCTGCGAGATAAAATCCAGGTTAAAATTACCGTATTAATGGTAATACTGTTAACACCGCGCTATTAGTGGCAGAATTAAATCGGCCCCACATTATTTAAAAATATTGGATTGGAATAATGGACCACAACATATCTTTCCATATCATTTTTTCCATTCCTAGGCAGGAGTTTTATCGTCATTATTTATTTATATAGCTCCACTAATTCCGCAGCGCTCTACAGAGATCTCGCATTGGTTCCTGCCCCATTGGAGTTTATAGTCTAAATTCCCTAACAAACAGACACACAGACTGAGGTCCATTAAATAGCAGTCAATTAACCTACCAGTATATTTTTTTGGAGTGTGTGAGGAAAACGGAGCACCCTGAGGAAACCCATGCAAACACAGGGAGAACATACAAACTCCACACGGATAAGGTCAGGAATTGAACTCCTGACCTGTGTGCTGTGAGGCAGAAGTGCTAACCACTAAGCCACCATGCTTGATGATATTGTTCCTAGCCAAAGATATTAATTCACTGTGTTCTACTTGATTTGAAGTTGATGTCTTAATAGGGAACTTTCCTTTAAAAAGGGCATCAGATTTTTCAGACATCTCCCTGTTATCTTACCATCCTATTCCCCCCAACCCATTGTAGTTGTGTGACCATCTATCTTCCTCATATAGAAAATAAAGTAGTCTTTCCTATCAGATATCAATTTTACCATAAGCTACGCAACAGTATTAAACTGTAGGCGGTCAGGTCATTTCACAGGACATTAAGATTTAATCCAGTTGCATTTAGTAGATCTAAAGAGAAGTCATGCCTTTTTTTAATTTAGTAAATAGCACTGCAGGAGTCCTGCTGTGTAAACTGCAGTTCTACAGGAGGTTTCACACATGCATGGCAAGAAAGATGGACTGGCATAGACGTTTAATTCAGAAAATTACGGAAAATCAGAAAAGCATTCAAGAATTCAAAAGTGTAATGTGCCGCTACCATTACTTGTAGAACCGGTTTAGTTTGTGGCTTCAACAGCTACAGTACAATGAGAACCAAATCATGACAAAAATGTTATTGTAGAAGAGCTGTAATTGTGTTCGTTGAGTAGTAAAGTAAAGAAGAATTAAGGAACACTACACCATAAGCGAATGCCTTAAGATGTTTTGGAAGATTTAGTGAATGTAGTTTGAGCCACCTGCAGTAGGTGAATTCCATGTCAGAACTATTTCCAACAATTTATAGCTGCAGTTTTTAGATGAAATAAAGCATGCCCTGCTTGAATAGACTACATGTCATTGTATGAATTATTTGTGGAGAGAGGGTTGAATGTATCTATTGGTTATATAAATCTAAATTGTACAGCAGATGCTTACTTGGAAGCTAGACACCACAAAATACATTTCTTTTCTAACAGTTTGAGCATTGAAAATACTTAACTATGCTCACTTTTTTTATTTACTTATTTTAAATTGTTGCCACCATTATTCACAGCAACATATATAGTGTTTTTATTAATAGGAGTAATAGAAAGTAGTAAAGTGTACATGGCTTAACTTAAAAAAGAAATAAGTTAATATGGAAATTATGATCTATCCACTCCATTAGAGACAGATAATGCTACTTCAAATGTTTAGTACTATGCCTTAATAAGATCTGATAAAAGGCTAGAAAACCAAGTCTTTAATTTGAGATGTAAGTGACTGGCCCTGCTTCTCTGTATGACCGCTAGTCCCCACACTGCATATGAGCACAGCCCAGCTGACAGTCACCGTCTGCTTGTTTAGTTAGAGAAACCCCTACCCCCCTCACCTGACATGGCAAGCTACTGCCAGGGAGTGATGGATAAATATGTATACTATGCTCTTAAGTATAAAACCTGCAGTTATTTAATATATACTTTTCAGATTTTTTTAATACTGCCATTACTTGCATTATCCCAAAAATATTGCTTTGTGTATGTGCTTGCAACTTTTACCAAATTAACTGCTTTATCTTTTTGGCTTTTTTTATGGGTTTTGCTGACCACACGTGATATTGTTTATCACAGGGTGTGGCCAAAAAAGGACAGTAATGCACGAAAATAAGCTAATAATCGAGGGCTTTGGACTGTGCAGTTGGAAGAGGAACTGCTGTCATCACCCCACTACGTTAACTAACTACAGTAATAATGGAAGTTTTCCGCCTGCTGGGAAAACAGTGGGCAACCAGTATACCAGTGACCCACAGCCACATTGTTCTGAAACATTTGTCACAAAAATGTAGAATGTTAAAGGTAAAGCTTAAAAGGAGATATTAAAGTGCGTGTGATATGTGAACTATGACTTCAATTGATTTATATTGTACCTTTTAGTGATTGTAGTTTTCATAATTGTTGTGGTTTCATTTTTATAATCCATGTAAAATGTGTGTGCCACATGATCAGAGTTCAGAAAGGTTGGCAACCACTGGTGTAAATGATCGTAGCATAGACTTTATTGTGCAAGTTTTAGCTTTTAATATAATTTGGGATATCTTCACTGTCTATCAAAATTTTCTTAGGGTATCAGATCTGATAAATCTGATAATATTGTATCTAAAACTTGGGCTTCGTAGGCCAATATAAATATACATATATAGCAGATTGCATGGCTAAGGATTCAGTGGAGAATCTGTGGTGTTTTGTGACAAATCCCAGTCTAGCTGTGAATTGCTTGGGATTTTTAGGTTAATTGCAAGAAACATTATGTCCCGTTGTGTGCCGTTCAATGTCCTCTTCATCTGTATTTTACGATCTAAAAGAGTGTGTACTTGTATGTCACCTAACCTAATGACTGATTCATACATGCAAACATTGATAATGTATTGTTCATTTATTCATTCTCTTTTAGGTGAGAAATTTGGCCAACATGGAAGAGTCTTTGGGGTGTTAGAATATTTTTCGACAGCAGTATATTTAACGGTACAGTAGAAATTGATTGATTTCTGTTGTTCTTTAACATTGTGCAAAACAGTGGGTTTTGAATTCTATTTGGGTAACATAAACCATCTTGCAACCTTTGTGTGCACAATTATGTATCCTGGGTAAGTATGCCTGTATGAAGGTACAATAAATGAGCTGGAGCAGCATCATGTATTGATGTGCAAAGTATTTTAGTGGTTGTACACATTAACACACTAAACTTTTTGGAATGAAATATACCTTTTCATCCTAAAACTACTTCAGTGCCATTCTTTGTTGTATGTTTGAAATCTGTTACATTGTAGCTGTCCTAACTGAGAAGTACTTGCCATCAGTTATATTAGTTGGGTTAACAATGTGAACAATCTTTAGTCTAAGTTGAGCAACGTTGTGGTTTTAGCACAGCAGTTTCTCTGATGGTCAAACTGTCTATTTAAAATGTAGCTTCATGAAAGGGCTGTGTATTGACTTGGCAGTTTTTCAGTCTCCTGAATATCTTAAACTGGGCAAGCTTCTTGATACTATTTGTGTATTTTTTTTTAATCCTTTGTCTGTATTTGTAATCTTTTGATATTTAATGGCAGACACTGAAGTAAGTCTTTTATTTGTTAATTTAAATGTTATGTAAAATAAAATCTAAAAATCCAAAGGGCTTCATTTAAAAGACATATGAATAACATTCTCATTTAGGCACTTCTGGACAGCCCCTATTGTTTAGCAATTCCTACTGGTTATATAGTTCTTCAGTAGTGGCCCAAACATGGACATTCCCCTTATATTAGAAATTAGGTTTTCATCAAGAATTAATCTTGGTGGTGACAGCAGTGAAAGTGGGGTAGACCAAACGGAAGTGAAAAGGTTTCAGTCCACTTCATTCCCAATACTCCAGCCACATTTCCTTTGGTCTTCTTTATAGTATTTGTCCCATTACAGCCTCTGACATGCATGTTCTTTTCTTCAGTTCCTCAGATTGTTTAAAAAAGAATTCTACCTCCAAAGCTACTGATATACTAGTCCCCACAAACTTTTCCTTTCAGACTTACAGGCATTACTTGCATTTGCTCACACACACAACCCTCCCCCAACATCTTGCTGAAGCTTATCTTTACATCTTTCACATTTGTACTATTACTGCAATGCATTGTCATATCCATGCTTTAATTGATATGCATTAACAGAGAAAAATGTAATTTACATTGTACTATAAAACCAGACTCTCTTAAACAGATAACTTCATTTGCATGCAATCGCGTTTTACATTTCCAACTTTATTCTTTTTGAACACCTTTTAATAAAGTTATGTCTCTTCCTTGCCGATATTTTACACTGAAACATATTTATCTGTGGTCAAACGTGCTCGACCTGTTTGTTGAACAATCTATAAAAAATTGTTTATATTCCACACAAGGAGCAGCATCAGGGAAATTGCTTGGACCTGGAAACAACAACATTGCCCTACTTGATTACTCGTGTCTATGGGGATGGCTGAACACTAAGGAAAATAATTGCAGTCAGCCTGTCTGAGTTTAAAGTGACTTATACCAGCAAACTCTTAGTTATATACAGTGCATTTCTAGTAAAATATTGATGCAAAAGTCGCAAGAGTTTTGGATTGATATATATTCTATTATATATCCCCCCCTCTGTTGGCATTTTTGATAGATTAAAGCGTTTATACCTTTAGAAAAGACTTGTCACTTTAATAGTTACGATAATTGTGCTGCTGCTTTCCTATTTGACAAGTATGCAGGATGTTAAAATCTCAAAAAATTTATCTTTTTTTTTTTTAAAATACCACACCACATTTTCATGTTTGCTTGTTTTTTTTAAATTTAAACATTCTATATTCTGTAGAGTGTCATTATGTGTTCTATGATAAGCTTTTCATTCAGTATTGCGACACATTTCTATATTTAATTAGAGGTAAAACAAAAGTTAATTTTTTTTATTTTTTTTGTCTTTTTGCTTTTTTTCATAGGTGAACTATTTTACTGAAATATTCCTAATGGCTCTAATAATACTCACATAGAAGACCTCCTGATGATACGCCACCCTGACGTAGTTAAAAGGATGTCCATGTGGACCAAATTCCCAACTGAATTGTGTTGACATCGGAAGACAACATATTCCTTATCATTTTGGAAGAGAAATCTTTTGGTACTTTCGATGACTAAAATTCAACTTTAGATCATGGCTAAAGAGGACTCCTTTACAAAAATGGAACGTAATATTACAATGGAAAAATTAAGTAACATAAAAGTTGAACATGAAGAGGACATAGTTAGTGATGCTGGTGATGCACAAGTAAAGGTGGAAGCTGAGAACCTAAAACAAGTTGAAAGCAGTGATGAACAAGAAGACAAAGATCAACATTGTGCTGATACCTCACAGACTTTATCTACTGAAAATGAGGAAGATTATGGTGTCCTTTTTTCACAATATACTACCACATTGTATGATGCTGCAATGGAGGCTGTTACACAAAGCATACTTACAAACAAAAATATTAGCAATCGAAAAAAGTCTCCAGCTTGGAACCATTTCTTTATTTCTCCTCGAGACAGTACCAAAGCTATATGCATGTACTGTATGAAAGAGTTTAGCAGGGGCAAGAATGAAAAAGACCTTAGTACAAGTTGTCTGATGAGACATGTAAGAAGGGCACACCCTAGAGTTCTCATCTCCGAAAATGGAAATATGCCAGGTATTTCTTCCTACTCTCCTCCTACATTAGTACTACCTCTGCAGTCTCAAGATATAGTGGACAACAATGTTACCCCTACAAAAATTAGAAAGCATACATCAAAAATGTCTCCTCCAGAAAAATTAGTGGAGGAACCTTTGTCTGTGCTGTCCTCAGATGAAATATCCTCAGACTTGTCAATATCTGAAAAAAATGGCAGAGAGGAGGTTACTGTTTCTCCTTCATCTTTACGAAACAACCAATGTGATGAAACTGTGGAAAATATCACAGAAAAGCAAATTTCAACTCAGAAAAATTCATCTGGTTCTAGAAGAAGATCTGCTGTCTGGAAACACTTCTATTTATCTCCATTGGATAATTCAAAAGCTGTTTGTATCCACTGCATGAATGAATTTAGCAGAGGGAAGAATGGGAAAGACCTTGGAACCAGTTGCTTAATAAGACACATGTGGCGGGCACATCGTTCAATTGTTTTGCAAGAAAATAGTGGGGGCACAAGTTTACCATCTCCATATTCTGTTCCCCCTACACTGTTGCCGTCTCTTTTGCCACCTGACAATGAAGTAGTTTCGGCTGCAGTTTCTCCAGGAAAAACGGCAAAAGAATCTATTTCTGTACCTTCGTCTCCAGAAAGAGTATCGGACGATTTGCAGTGTAGTGTTTCCAATGGTGATTCGGTAGACAATGGAACAGTTTTGCATTCCTCAGAAAATATAGGTGAAACTTTGGCTTCTCCTGAAAAGTCCAATTTTCACAGTTCATCAACATATGAGACTCCTGTCCACTTTCAGCAGAACAAAAAAGCTATGAAAAGATTAAAGTCTGAAGTTTGGCACCATTTTACATTATCACCAACTGATAGCTTAAAAGCAGTTTGTAGATATTGTAATTGCATGATCAGCAGAGGTAAAAAGGGAGATTTAGGAACAAGTTGCTTGATGAGGCATCTGTATAGGCGACATCCGGAAATTGTTTTGAACCAAAAAAGCTTTGACGTAAGTCTGGCTAATTCTCCTTATGCTACCTTAGCATCTGCGGAGTGCTCATCCTCAAAAATGACTGAATTGTCAACTGCTGCAAATCATGATAATCAAGTTGTTTATCCTTCAAACAGCAAGAAGACCTCAAAACTGTGGAATCACTTCTCAATTTGTTCTGCAGATTCAACTAAAGTAATATGTATGCACTGTGGACGCACAATAAGCAGAGGCAAGAAACCAACCAATTTAGGCACCAGCTGTCTCTTGAGACACTTACAGCGATTTCACAACAATGTGCTTCAAAACAATGGTGTTTCAGAAGCCTTACCGTCTGGTGATGTGCACCTGTCAGTAAATGCTGGCTTTTCTGCCTCCTCTTTTGATGAAACCAATGATAAATTTAGTGACTGTCATCCTGTTGCCAAAAAAATCACAAGTCTTGTAGCTGAAATGATTGCACTTGATCTTCAACCTTACTCATTTGTAGATAATGTTGGTTTCAACAGACTTCTTGAATACCTTCAACCTCAATATTCATTACCATCCCCATCATACTTTTCTAGAACAGCAATTCCAGATATGTATGAGAATGTGAAACACATAATTGTCTCGCACTTAAAAGAAGCAGAGAGTGGTGTAATACATTTTACTGCAGGAATCTGGATGAGCAGTCAGACACGAGAATACCTAACTCTTACTGCTCACTGGGTTACATTTGATTCTTCTTTCAAGCCACACAGTGAAGATTATCATTGTTCAGCACTTCTACACGTTTCCCAGATTGATTGTGACTATAATGGCATCAGTGTTCAAAAACATCTAGAATACTTGTGGGAGTCCTGGATAACTTCATTTGGGCTTCAGATAGGTATCACTGTTACAGATAATCATAGCATAGGAAAAACTTTAAATGAAAGTGATCATTCAAGTGTAGAGTGTTTTGGACACACTGTTGACCTAATTGTAAATGAGGCCATTAAGAGTCAAAGAATGGTCCAAAATCTACTGAGCATTGCAAGAAAAATTTGTGAACGTGTTCACAGATCAACAAAGGCAAAGGAAAAACTGGCAGAGCTGCAAAAGGAATATGGATTGCCTCCACATCCATTAATTCAAGATGTCCCCTCAAAATGGAATACATCATTTCACATGTTAGAACGGTTAATTGAACAGAAAAGAGCCATTGATGAAATGTCAATTGAGTGCAGTTTCAGGGAGTTGATTAGTTGTGACCAATGGGAGGTCATGCAGTCAGTCTGCCATGCATTGAAACCCTTTGAGGCTGCCAGTAAAGAAATGAGCATGCACACGGCTACTTTAAGTCAGGTAATTCCAATGATTCACATTCTTAACAGAAAGATTGAAATGCTGTTTGAGGAAACAATGGGGATAGATACCATGCTTAAATCTCTTAAGGAAGCTATGGTCTGCCGCTTATCCTCAACACTTCATGATCCAAGATACATTTTTGCAACACTTTTGGACCCTCGGTACAAAGCATCCTTATTTGCAGAGGAAGAAGCCGAGGAATATAAACTAGGATTAATCAGGGAACTGGAAATACTAAATTCTACCTCAGATGATATACCTGTTCTTAATGGGTGTAACAAACATTCACCACCTAACCACAAGGATGACAATATATGGTCACTTATGGCCAATATTAAAAAAACTAAGAATTTAAAAGAGAAATTACCTGAAGATATTGTGTTGACTTATTTAGAAGAGGAGGTGCTTGAGCATAACTGTGATCCACTAACTTACTGGAACTTGAAGAAATCTTCATGGCCAGTTTTGTCCAAACTGGCAGTCCGATTTCTTGGTTGTCCACCCAGCGTTATTCCTTCCGAAAAACTTTTTAACACCTCAAATGAAAGTGGCAATTTTAACCAAACTAGGTTAATGATGGAACATTTTGAGCAGCTAATCTTTTTAAAAGTTAATCTCCCTTTAATTTACTTTCAGTATTGAAAATTGGCAGGTGAAAATTCATGTTGCTTATCTAATAACTGAATTTTGTATGTTTGTTAAATTGCTCCTATAGGGGCCATGTATGACATTGAATAAGTGACTGTAGTTTTCTATTGCGTTCCAATTATTCGCTTTAAATATTGTCTACATGTGCCTTACTCAGTTCTTCAGGCAGCCAGATCTTGTATATTTTGTTTTCTATCACTAGAAAGTCTTGTCATACCTAGGAAATTCTGTTTTAGTCTTCATACTTGTAAATACATATGTAAAAAGTGAATCCTTTTTGTTATAGAATGGGGGAAAAGATGTAAACAGTTTTATTATGTAGTTTTACTTTATGTACAAAATGAAAAGGTACTGTATTTTAGTCACATTGCTTTTGATAGTGTTTGTATCTGTGTGTTTTGAATAAAGCTGCATTTAAATATCAGGTTATGTTTCCATTATAGGTGCTCATTTATTGTAGTCTACAAGAGCCATTTGCATTATTGATTTATTTTAAAAAATAAAATAAAAAAAAATCCTTTAAGCTTTTATTTTGTGAAGCTCCAACTCTGACTGTCTTGCAGTACTTTGTTAATGGGTCAGATGGCTGGCTTGATCATCACATAGTAATGAAATGATTGATCTTTAGCTTGTGCGCAGCTTCCTTATCGTTAACATCAGTACAAAAAAAAAGAAAGCATCCATATACTTCCTGGGTTTATTAAACTGGAGAAACTTATCTTAATTTGAATCCTTTTATTGCAGAGTTATTAATTTGTTGCAAACGGTGGTTCATCAGAGGATCATTGTTGAGCCTTCCTTTGTTTCCATCGTGAAACTTATGTGGGTTTTCAGCCCAACAACCTAGCTTCATACTTCACTTCAGGATGAGCCACTGGGGAAGTGCTGTTTGCATTGTGAAAGTCGGTCAACCTGACAGCCCAGCTTTGTACTTAACTTTGCGAATAATGGATCATCATTTATTTATATAGCGCCAACATATTCCGTAGCGCTTTACAATTGGGGACAGACATAATAAACTAATGAACAAACTGGGTAAAACAGACAAAGGTGAGAAGGCCCTGCTCGCAAGCTTACAATCTATTGGATTGAAATTAAGGTACATTTCTTCAGTATTTAAATACCCTGTCAGACTGGCTGCTCTCCATTTTTTTTTTGTATATAAGATATTGATGACCTATAATGAATTTGGTTACGAAGACTACATTACATAAGCCCTATTGGTCTCATTTTTAATAGAGAAACAATGTTTACGGTCTCCTGTCAGCTTGGTCTTGAGTGCATTAGTCTGTTACAAAAACAACAAGTTTGATGGACAGCAAAAAATTGTGTAACACTGCATATAAAAGACATCAATACCGTTCAACATTAACCATTCTTATGTTGGATAATTGTAATGATCTGTTTAATATTTGATGTGTTCTTAATTGGTTATTGTAAAATACGTCTAAAGCTGTACCTCTGGTTTCTAAAATCTAGCTCTGCACACAATGCAAAGGAATATTCTCCCATGACACTCCTTATACTTATTTTAGTATACTTCTGATTGTTGTATTGTCCACATGTAAGACATTCTACATATCTGCAACAAATCAATTAAAATTTTATCTCCAAACCTAAATTTCCACTTTCAAATGTAAACCTGCAAATTTGAGCAAATATTTAATTTGAGCCAATTCTTGCTACTCTCGGAAAAGGAAGAAATTGGGCAAGTGTTTTTTCTCCCCTTTTTGATGTTGCTATATAATATCTTCATTGCAAATCATTGTAATTTTTGTTCAAGATACTGTACTGAAGTCTGACCTAATTTTTACATCTGTTAGTGTATTTATAAATGGTCAACAAATGTTTCTGAAATTAAACCATTATTTACATCATTTATGGTCTGATTTATAAAAAAAAAACCAAAACAACAACTTTTATTTTTATAAAATACAATTAATATAAATACTAAACCTAAAAACTAAAAGAAAGCATAGCATCAAATAACTTTTCAAACAATCAGCTAAGAGTAATACATAATTACACAGTGCATGGTTACAAAATGAGCAAACCTCTACAAATTAATGGAGTAAATAATATTGCAGAACAACTAAGAGCATATAAGATATTAAGCATAAAGTGACAAGTAGTTGCCAGCGTGAAGTAAACCTCTTTCCAGGAGTAGAGAAACTGGCTTAGAGATGCTAAGAACCCAGCAGAAGGTGCAATGGTAGAAAGAAACGGAAAACCAGAGAAAAGAGGGCCCTTCTCATCAGAGCTTACATCCTAGAAGTAGGGGTTTATATATGCATTGGTGTTTACCACACAAAGTAAACGTTTGAGGAGCCTAGAATTAACTGGTTTGGCCCCTAGACGTTTATTGTCAACTGAATTCTGTTTTTTAATTGCAGCAGTCAATGAATGACCTTTTTGTATTGTCGTTCTATATACAGGGCATCACTTTTGACCCAGTACTGAACATTGTGTGTGTGTGTGTGTGTATATATATATATATATATATATATATATATATATATATATATATATATATATAATTACACACACACACGCTGACAGTCATTAACTGGTTAATACTATATTTAATATACATTGATGAGCCACACCAAATCACCTGCATTATATTGTGTAGGTCCCCCCTCGTGCTTCCAAGACAGCTCTAACCCATCCAGACATGAACTCCACAAGATTTCTAAAAAGGTGTCCTGTGGTGTCTGGCAACAAGATGTTAGCAGCAGATCCTTTAAGTCCTGTAAGTTGCGAGGCCTCCATGGCTTGGACTTGTTGTTCCAGCACATCCCACAGATTTTGGAGTGGGTGGTAGGGACCCTTTTGGGAGGGCTTACCTGGGACGTCTGCGCTTTGTTTTGTTTTAGTGAGGGTTGGTGCTGCCTTGACGGATGTTCCGGATGTTCCAGTTCCGGTTCTTGTTGGTTGTTTCTCTGTTTTTTCCGTGGCGCGACCTGTGGGGAGATAAGGTAGGGAGGGAGAGATGGGGGGGGGGGGGGGGGGGGATAGGGAGAGCGGCGAGACAGTATACACGATATCGGCCGTATTGTGGCTCTTTAAGAGTGGGAGATGTTTATAGCTCCTGTTGCGGTTTGTTTATAGCTCTTTTGTCGTGTATACTGGGGCGACTATATGGGTATGTAGAGTATAATACTCTCGGGGGGGGGGGGGGGGGGGCGGGCAGTGGGTTTACGGTGCCCGGTTTAAGCCTCTAGGGTGAGACCTTTTGCAGAAATCTGCTAATTGTGGCTTGCTTATCTGGAATATTGTGTTATTGGAGGGTGAGGGGGTAGTGCAAGCTTTTTTATAAATTTGGATGTATTCCCTTTATAAAGGGAGATATGTGTGTTTTAAGTATAAGATGGGGGTGGGTGAGGGGAGAATATGTGGGAAATTAAGGCTAGCAATGTATAACTATGTGGTGGCTGCTGTAGTGTGTCCTTGTTAGTTTAGCGTTTTTTGCTGACAAGCTCTAAAAAGAGCAGTTATGTGTACTGGGTACCTGGGGTGGGCGGGTTGGCTCCTGCTCCAGAGTCAGGATCTTAGCGCTCTTGGTGGCTGCGGCCTGGCGGCTTTCTCCCCGTGTTCTTGGAACGCAGGAGCGCTCCAGATGTCTCACTTCCTGGTTTCTCCTGGAACGCACAGGCGCCTGTGCGTTCCACTGCTGGGAACAGTTCTCCGCTCGCGACTCTCCTTCTTTCAGTGTATTTCCTCCTTGGGTCTTGTGGCCACTTATCCCATTGGCTGAATCACTGAAGGATACCTATAAGAAGACCCACTGAATAAAACAAGACATATCCCTGACGAAGTCCGCCCGGACGAAACGCGTTGGATTGAACACTCACCCACATAAAAGTACCTGCCTCAAGTCGCAGACCCTCAAGGCATCAAGACCCAAGGAGGAAATACACTGAAAGAAGGAGAGTCGCGAGCGGAGAACTGTTCCCAGCAGTGGAACGCACAGGCGCCTGTGCGTTCCAGGAGAAACCAGGAAGTGAGACATCTGGAGCGCTCCTGCGTTCCAAGAACACGGGGAGAAAGCCGCCAGGCCGCAGCCACCAAGAGCGCTAAGATCCTGACTCTGGAGCAGGAGCCAACCCGCCCACCCCAGGTACCCAGTACACATAACTGCTCTTTTTAGAGCTTGTCAGCAAAAAACGCTAAACTAACAAGGACACACTACAGCAGCCACCACATAGTTATACATTGCTAGCCTTAATTTCCCACATATTCTCCCCTCACCCACCCCCATCTTATACTTAAAACACACATATCTCCCTTTATAAAGGGAATACATCCAAATTTATAAAAAAGCTTGCACTACCCCCTCACCCTCCAATAACACAATATTCCAGATAAGCAAGCCACAATTAGCAGATTTCTGCAAAAGGTCTCACCCTAGAGGCTTAAACCGGGCACCGTAAACCCACTGCCCGCCCCCCCCCGAGAGTATTATACTCTACATACCCATATAGTCGCCCCAGTATACACGACAAAAGAGCTATAAACAAACCGCAACAGGAGCTATAAACATCTCCCACTCTTAAAGAGCCACAATACGGCCGATATCGTGTATACTGTCTCGCCGCTCTCCCTATCCCCCCCCCCCCCCCCCCCCATCTCTCCCTCCCTACCTTATCTCCCCACAGGTCGCGCCACGGAAAAAACAGAGAAACATCCCACAGATGCTTGATCGGATTGAGGCCTGGGTAATTTGGAGGCCAAGTCAACACCTTGAACTTGTTCCTCAAACCATTCCTGAACAATTTTTTCAATGTGGTTATGTGCATTATCCTGCGGAAAGAGGCCACTACCATCAGGGAATACCGTTGCTGTGAATGGATTTACTTGGCCTGCAAAAATGTTTAGGTAGGTAGTACATGTCAAAGTAACATGCACATGAATGCCAGGACCTTCTTATCATAGTACATCTTTGTGCCATCTCTTCCCCAGGTAAATGACGCACATGCACTTGGTCGTCCACATGATGTAAAAGAAAACACGATTCATCAGACCAGAATACCTTCTTCCATTGGTCCATGGTCCAGTTCTGACACGTACCCATTGTAGGTGCTGTTGGTGGTGGACAGGTGTCAGCATGGGCATTTCGGTTTGCAGATATGCAACACCATATGCAGCAAGCTGTGATGCACTGTCTGACACCTTTCTATCATAGCCAGCATTAAGTTTTTCAGCAATTTGTTCTACAGTTGTTCTTTTGTGGGATTGGACAGACGGGCTGGCCTTCATTACCCATGTGCATCAAGGAGTCTTGGGTGCCAATGACCCTGTCGCCTATTCACCGGTTGTCCTTCCGTGGACACATTTGGTGGAACTAGGCACTGCATACCAGGAGCACCCCACAAGACATGTTGTTTTGCAGATGCTGTGACCCAGTTTTCATAGTTTTTTTTTCTAGCCATCATAATTTGGCCCTTGTCAAAGTAGCTCACATCCTTATTTTCCTGCTTCCAACACATCAGCTTCAGAAACTGACTGTTCACTTGCTGGCTAATATATTCCACCCCTTGCTAAGTGCCATTGTAACAAGATAATCAATGTTATTCACGTCACTTGCCAGTGGTTTTAATGTTGTGGCTGATCCGTGTTAACGTTGATCGTTTTTAAAGGCACACTGTTGCAGGCCAGTTATCCTTTTCTATCTTGTCCCTTTTCTAGTGATCTTTTTTGTTTGTTTTTAATTAGTGCTTTTCTGTTTTAAGAACATGTTTCAGAAACAAAAGAGAAAATGTCTCAATGGGATTGTTAGACTAGTAAAACACAGGGTTATTTTATATCTAACTGTACAAACAACATTTTTTTTATATATATATATAACACCCCCCCCCCCCTCCTTTAGTGGGATACATACATTGCTATACCCATAGAGAGAAATTGTCTCTGATCAGCTCCATACAATGACTGTGCCTGAACTGAATTGCCCTATGGCCCATTCTAAGGATCTGTATCCTTTCTACAGATCATCTATAAAATGTAATGATTTTTCTAGGGCTTGGCTAGCTGGGCTTTCTAATCTTTATTTAAAAATTAGATTGAGTCTATGTTTAGAATCATACTACTGTCCAACAATCAATTGACTGAGTTCCTGACTTTCTTCACCTTGCTAATATACCAGGTGTTTGAGCTGCACCTCCAAATAATAAAAGAAAATAGCTAATGAAATTTCGCCCGATTCACCATTTCTTATATATGGCAATGATTCCACTTTATGCAGAATCATACTTTTACAAGAAAGTCACTCAACTGACATCAGGGGGTAAATGTATTATGCTCCGATTTGTTCAACTCGCCGGAAATCGGCGACTTTGCAGCTAACATTTAAAGCGGTGATGGCTTGTAAAGGCAGATCTGGTTGCAAAAAAGACCATGACCTATGGATAACATCTGTGTCCTGCAGTAAAGTCTAGAGATCACTTCTCCCTATTCATCCTCCTCGAACTCTCTGCTTCTTTGACACTTGATCACAGATTTATCCTGCACACCCTTTCCTCTCTTGCCTTTCATGACCTAGTTGTCTATTGGTTTACTTCCTATCAAACTGTTCTTTTAGTGTCTCTACCTCTGGCATATCCTTCCCTCCACTCTCCTCTTTTTGTTGGGGCCTCTTAGAGCTCTGTTCTTGGACTTCTGCTTTAAGCTCTGTAGACTCTTATCTTGGGGAGTGAATTCAAGCATTTGGCATCCAGTGCCAGCTATACGCTGATGACACCCAAATCTAGCACTCCTCCCCTGACCCTTCCCTTTGTGTACTACCTTGTGTTACCAACTGGCTTTTTGCTATCTCCACATGGACGTCTCAATGGTACCTAAAGATCAACGTGTCCAAAACTAAGCTTTCTACCTCTTTTCAAATCCCTCTCACTGTCAGTAACTACTCTGCTCTGCCTCCAAACCCATCTCCTCCCTCCCTCCCTCCCTCCCTCCAATCTCCCTTCAACATCCCAACACATCTGTTAGAAAATTAACATACTGGAATGCAAGTTTAACTCTAACCAGCAGCAATAAGAGTCTGGAAGTTAGTGGCAGGTTTTCAAGTTCCACTTGATATACTTCTTTTACTTTGGTTTTTTGTTTTAAAGAAAAACTAATTAAATGTAATTTGGGTGACTTACCATGTGAAAGAACTCATGCACCATATGAAAGACTCAGAATATGATTTAGCATTTTTTGTTATATTCTTGGATTAACTCATCCATATTTTCAACTTTGCAACTTGAGTTGTGTAAGCTTAACCTGTCACACTATTTCACACTTTTAAATGTATCTAACTCACTTCCCTCTTTTTAGTAATTGTCTACCCAGCTCATGATTATTCCCGTTCCTCACCCTGTGTTCCTTTGTCTGTTTTTTTTTTTTTGTTGCATGTTCCTAAACTGTTTTCATGCTGTTTTCTCATGATTATTACTGGCGACATATCTTTTTGCATATTGGTTATCGATCCCTGTAAGTGGGTTTGACAGCTGCATTCAAGTATATTAAACGGTGTGCATTTCATTTTTGGGGAACTATATATTCTTTTGGCATGTTCTTTAACATGTGTAGGTCCCCATCCTGCTTCCAAAACAGCTCTGACCAGTTATGGTGTACAAGACCGCTTAATGTTTCCTGTGGTATTTGGCACCATGACTTAGCAGCAGATCCCTAAACTCCTGTAAGTTGTGAGGTAGGGCCTCCAAGGCTAGATCTTGTTGTTCCAGTACAATCCACAGATGCTCGATTGGATGGAGATCTAGGGATTTGGAGGCCAACCATTCCTGAACAATGTTTGCAGAGTGGCAGGGTGAATAATCTTACTGAAAGAGGCTACTACCATCAGCGAATATAGTGTACTTTCCAACTACGATATATTGTAGCTTCCTCACACTCATATTCTACGACTATAGGATAAACAGCTGAAAACAAAGGAAGAGGGCCTAGAACATATTGTTCCATCTGAAACATGATTACAAGAAGGTCAGGGAAGCTAAAATCAGAACTTATTAATACTTTTTTTTTCAAAAATAGTACTTTCATTGACAAAAATTTTATTTCATTGGTTTTTGAACCATAGACAAACTGATGAACTCTACTTCATCTAAATTTCCTATTAAAAAGTATATAATTTCTTTGTTCCTCAGCTGTACAAGACAGAATAGGAATAAAAATATTTCAATAAAATATCTACATGATATTTCATGCCTATTCTAGGTGTAAGAAATGCACAGTGCCCATGATATTTTTTTTTAATAGGAATGTTTTGATGTGCTGTTTTTCTTAAATAGAAAAATATTAGTCTGGTTTAGAGACGTAAAAGCTGCATATTTTTTAGGTTTATTAAAATCACAAGCATAGCAAAACACACTTCATAAAAACCAAGATAATGTAATGTATAATGGGAATTTATGAATGCTTTTTCAAAACTATGATTATGTAATATCCAGGATTTGCTAAAAAAAAATAAAGCTTTTTCAAACTCAATGGCAGTTGCCATTAATGAGTTAATACTTAATCTGCTAAATAGAGACAAGGAAAAAGTTGACACCCCCGGAAGGTATCTAATGGGATTCCTCCTTTCCTCACTTGTCTTTTTTTTTTTTCCCTACAAAAGCTGAGTAAGGCAGTGGTAGAGTAGCTAGTTTTTTGTTTTTAGAAGGTCCTGGTGTTGCGTCCACATCTACTAGCCCACCAAAGGTTGGCTCCCCGGGGGCAGTTCTCTATTATCTAGGGAGTAGATGCAGGAAGGTGGCATTGGAATTTTTAAAAAGTACTCCAGGTGTATCCTCAAGCGTGACCTGACCATTTGATGTAATTTCCAGTAGAGATGAGCGCACTCGGATTTCCTGAATCCGAGCCCACCCGAACGTTGCCGATCCGAGTCGGATCCGAGACAGATCCGGGTTTTGGTGCCAAATGAAAAATTGAAAGCGAGGCTCTGAGTCATACTCCCGTTGTCGGATCTCGCGATACTCGGATCCTATAAATTCCCCGCTAGTCGCCGCCATCTTCACTCAGGCATTGATCAGGGTAGAGGGGGAGGGTGTGTTAGGTGGTCCTCTGTTCTGGTAGATCTCGTGCTGTGCTGTTTAGTTCTGTGCTGTGCTGTGCTGTGTTCTGCAGTATCAGTCCAGTGGTGCTGTGTGCTGTGCTCTGTCATTTTTGAGTTCAGTGGTGCTGCTGGGTCCTGTGTGCTGTGTCCTGTTCAGTCCAGTGGTCCTGTGTCCCGTGCTCTGTGCTTCTAAGGGCATAGTTATTTCCCCAATATTCCCAAGTGTTTAAAAAATTTTAAAAAAAGTTAATAAAAAAAATATACAAAAAACTAATTACATTTTTTTTTAATTACAACAAAATTTGCCAAACCAATCCTGCAGTATAAGCATATTGGTACTGCAATATTACCAAGTTCACACATTCAGCAGTATAAGTCCATTGGTACTGCAATATTACCAAGTTCACACATTCTGCAGTATCTTGTGCTACATATAATGGAGAGCAAAAATTTGGAGGATAAAGTAGGGAAAGATCAAGACCCACTTCCTCCTAATGCTGAAGCTGCTGCCACTAGTCATGACATAGACGATGAAATGCCATCAACGTCGTCTTCCAAGCCCGATGCCCAATCTCCTAGTACAGGGCATGTAAAATCCAAAAAGCCCAAGTTCTCAAAAAAAAGCAAAAAGAGAAACTTAATCATCTGAGGAGAAACGTAAAGTTGGCAATATGCCATTTACGACACGTAGTGGCAAGGAACGGCTTAGGCCCTGGCCCGTGTTCATGACTAGTGGTCCATCTTCACCCAAGGATCTTAGCCCTCCTCCCCCCCCCTACAAAAAATTGAAGAGTGTTATGCTGTCAGCAACAAAACAGCAAACAACTCTGCCTTCTAAAGAGAAATTATCACAAATCCCCAAGGCGAGTCCAAGGGTGTTGGTGGTTGTCAAGCCTGACCTTCCCATCACTGTAGGGGAAGAGGTGGCTCGGGAGGAGGCTATTGATGATGTAGCTGGCGCTGTGGAGGAACTTGATGATGAGGATGGTGATGTGGTTATTGTAAATGAGGCACCAGGGGGGGAAACAGCTGATGTCCATGGGATGAAAAAGCCCATCGTCATGCCTGGTCAGAAGACCAAAAAATGCACCTCTTCGGTCTGGAGTTATTTTTATCCAAATCCAGACAACCAATGTATGGCCATATGTAGCTTATGTAAAGCTCAAATAAGCAGGGGTAAGGATCTTGCCCACCTAGGGACATCCTCCCTTATACCTCACTTGAATAACCTTCATAGTTCAGTGGTAAGTTCAGGAACTGGGGCTAGGACCGTCATCGGTACATGGACACCTAAATCCCGTGGTCTAGTTGGATACACACCAGCAACACCCTCCTCGTCAACTTCCTCCACGATCTCCATCAGATTCAGTCCTGCAGCCCAAGTCAGCAGACAGACTGAGTCCTCTCCAATACGGGATTCATCCGAGGAATCCTGCAGCGGTACGCCTACTACTGCCACTGCTGCTGTTGCTGCTGTTAGTCATCTTCCCAGAGGGGAAGTCGTAAGACCGCTAAGTCTTTCACAAAACAATTGACCGTCCAACAGTCGTTTGCCATGACCACAAAATACGATAGTAGTCACCCTATTGCAAAGCGTATAACTGCGGCTGTAACTGCAATGTTGGTGTTAGACGTGCGCCCGGTGTCCGCCATCAGTGAAGTGGGATTTAGAGGGTTGATGGAGGTATTGTGTCCCCGGTACCAAATCCCGTCGAGATTCCACTTCACTAGGCAGGCGATACCAAAAATGTACAGAGAAGTACGATCAAGTGTCCTCAGTGCTCTGAAAAATGTGGTTGTACCCACTGTCCACTTAACCACGGACATGTGGACAAGTGGTTCTGGGCAAACGAAGGACTATATGACTGTGACAGCCCACTGGGTAGATGCATCACCTTCTGCAGCAACAGCTGCATCAGTAGCAGCATCTACTATCATATATTGTGGTGACCCACTCCTCTACGCAGTCCAGGTACATTTTTTTGGTGCGATTAAGACCAGTTGATGGTCTTCTTATTATATTGTGGTGACCCACTCCTCTACGCAGTCCAGATACAATTATTGGTGCGATTCATACAAGTTCAGGGTTTTTAATTTATATTGTGGTGACCACTCCTCTACGCAGTCCAGATAAATTTATTGGTGCGAATCATACAAGTTCAGGGTTTTTAAATTATATTGTGGTGACCACTCCTCTACGCAGTCCAGATACATTTATTGGTGCGAATCATACAAGTTCAGGGTTTTTAAATTATATTGTGGTGACCACTCCTCTACGCAGTCCAGGTACATTTTTTGGTGCGATTAAGACCAGTTGATGGTTTTCTTATTATATTGTGGGGACCACTCCACTACGCAGTCCAGAAAGATACCTCGTTGCAACGTTTTGGACTAATAACTATATTGTGAGGTGTTCAGAATACAAATAAATTAGTGGAAATGCTTGTTAATGAATGTTATTGAGGTTAATAATAGCGTAGGAGTGAAAATAAGCCTAAAAACTTGATTTTTGAACTTTTTATGCTTTTTTCAAAAAAAAATCCGAATCCAAAACCTTAAATCCGAACCAAAACCTTTCGGCAGGTGTTTTGCGAAACAAATCCGAACCCAAAACATCACGAAAATCCGAATCCAAAACACAAAACACGAGACACCAAAAGTCGCCGGTGCACATCCCTAATTTCCAGGTCAGACCACAAGGAGAAAGGAGTCTGCACACTTCTGCATCACAGAGCCTGCGGTATAGAGCCAGAACCTGCCCCCCCTCCCTCAAAAAAAAGAACACCAGTTGTAAGATAGTCTTAGGGGTGTTGGAGTGTGGTTAGGTTTTGTGTAAGCTTATGTCTGTATTTTTCTCCCTTCTCAGTACTCTTACAGAGTTTGTGGAAGGAAAGAAAACTAGGAAATTGCATTTGTGGAGCTTGTGATTAAGGAATTATTCAATGATTATATGGAGTCTTTATGTTTAGAATGTATCTGTCAGGAAAATAATCAGGTATCACTCCCAGACCAGTTTAAGGAATCCATGAATTGGATGAGGAAAATAATGTGTCTAAAGTAAGACCTTCAGGCAACTCAAGGGCTTAATAAGGACATGATCCCACATGGACTTAGACTGGGATAATGTATAAGAATTATCCTCTGAGGGATCTATAGATTCATGTGGAGCAAATTTATCTAATATGGAAGAAAGTCTAGCTAAAGAGCAATCTGGAACATATAATCCTAGAGGCATGAATGCATTAATTAAACCTTTCAATAAGAGTTTTGTGACACAGGAGTCTCTGTCTACCTTCCAGAAAGACTTTTGGTGAAAAACAGCATAAATACAGGCGACCTGATTCATTAAGAAATGTAAATTAAAAAAAATGTTGCATTGGAGGGGGATGCAAAATTAAAATGATGGCATATTTATAGTTGGGGTAAGGCATGTTCTAGATTAATGTAAAATGTCAGTGTACAAATAAAGATATCAAGTATTTGTGCACTACATGAATAATAAACATCCAGTATTTAACTTATGTGCAAAATAATAAACTCATTTGCACCCCTTGCATTGTAAAATGGTTTTGTCCAGGAGAAAAAAAAATTGCCTTACGTTCCCTAATAAATCAGGTCCAGGATATTCATAGTACAGAGGGTAATTAAGGAATTGCTGGATAAAGAATGGGATCAGTTTGAGAAACTGCATACTAATTTGAGAAGATTCATCTTCAGATGCAAGTCACTGCATGCTGTATCTTGCACGAAATAGCTCTGTGCATGCTGAGAAACTGATCTTAGGCCCGTGAATGCATAGGACACAGCTGCATATGACTTGAAGGGGAAAATGAGGGAGGGAAGAGGTGGATGAAAGTAGGCAATGTACAGTAAGGGTGTGCCAATGTAGACAATTCAGGTAGTGGGTTTCTCTAAAGTATGTGTTTTTTAGCTGTGTCAGTTGCACTAGCTCCAGGGCATATCTAAGTGCCGACTGATAGTGGTGACTGTCATGGCATTGTCTTTGTATTAAAAACTACATGTATTCATGCCGCTAAATGGCAGACCGTGTATGCAAGAAAGAGACTTTGAAATGCATTGTATCTACACTATGCATATAACCTGATTTATGTACCTAATTTAATTTTTACAGATATTTATATTAATGATAGTTATATTAGGGTTGTTGATTTATTTTCTGAACTATTTTTTTTTTTTATGCGTTCTGATGGGACTTTATATTACACATATGCTTGTGCATCTCCTGCACTCTGTTCTGTCTGTCTACCTATGGCAAGTAACTTATACCCAGATTCAAATGGAAACATATATTGAGATTTGCTTGTATTTGAATACAGTCAGAAATACACTCAAGTTCTGTGTTCTTGTTTTAAACACAAGTTAGGTGCTGGCCCTATGCATCTTTTCAGGAAGAGACCAAATAGGGGAGGGAAGCTGTGGATGAATGTAGGCAATGTACAGTGTGTTCCATTGCAGAAGCGACCTGGACTAGTGTGAGCTTTGTAAGGGAGAGACTTCCAGAGGGACAAAGACATCCCACAAGCTGTGCCATTGCAAAATTTATATGCCGCTCTTGCAGAGCTGAAATGGACAAGTAACATAAGGATATGGGGACTTCTACTAACTATAGGAACAGGAAAATTAAATCTCCAAAAATGATTATACTTCTGTTGGGAGATTCCATTATAAGAGGCATACACCTGCAAAAAGCTGCTGAAGTAGAGAAACAAGCCAGGTGCTTACCTAGAACCACAGCTCCAAGGGATAAATAGTAAAGAATTGTGAAGGCAGCAAGAAAAGAGTGCGAGGATTTCATTGTCCACCTAGGGACAAACAACCTGGCTAATGCTGAAGCCATGGCCGTAAAAGATGAATTAAAAAAGATAGGGACTGCTTTAAAGTGGGTGGCAACCACTGTAACTTTGTCAGCACCATTGCCAGCACACAGCACTCATTACATCAGAAACTTCAGTGTGGCTAAAGAGGTGGTATAATAAGGAGGAGATATTTGAATTAATAGACCATAGTCATGCCATCTGGAAAGATAGAGGCTTATACAAAAGTGACGGACTGCACTCATCTTCAAGGGCAACCAGAATACTAAGTGCGCAGTTTGGAAGCTTCACCAGAATCTATTTACACTAGCAGAGGGGGGCAGGGAACTAAATAGGAATAAAGCAATCTGCTCCCCCAACCAAGAGGTATTTCTGCAGGCTAATGGAACAGGAAACATATACGCAGCAACAAGATACAATGCAGATCAAAACAAAATAAAAATAGGCATAGAGATGAACGTAGCTAGGAATAGGATATGCACAAACAAAACTCTTAGAACTATGTGTGCAAATGCTAGAAGTTTGGGAAATAAAATCCCAGAACCAATTGCGATAATGACAAGGAATGATCTGGATATTGTGGCTATTGAGTCGTGGTGCAATGAAAATCGGGGACATAGCTATACCAGGATATACTTTATTTAGGAAGGACAGAGTGTGAAGAATCAGAAGTGGGGTAGCAATGTATGTGAAAAAAAAAAGCATAGATAATTCCTTAATACAAAGTATTGAAGAAAATCACATGCCCAAAGCTTTATTGAAGGGCAGACACCTATAAAGGGAGGGTGAATAAATTAAGGCAACATATTTCAACAAGACTTCAAACAGTGATTGGGGAATTTTTGAGGGGGTAAGAGAGGGGGAGTCACAATCCCAAAGCTTTATTGAAAAAACAAACGCATGGATAGAAGCGGAAATAGGAGATAAAATCAATTATTTTCCTTCTCCTCGGGACTGTTAATGATGTTATTGTCTCTTAGCAGGCTTATCCTGGACAGGGATCTTCCTTTTCAAAATGAGGTGATTCCTGGCAAGCCATATAGCATTCTTAAAACAGTTGATAAGGTGCCAGGCCTAACATCCTTAGCTCATGGCCAAAAGTTTTGAGAATGAAACAAGTATTGGTTTTCACAAAGTTTGCTGCTTCAGTATTTTTAGAACTTTTTGTCTATGGTATACACAAGTAAAATTACAAGAATTTCATAAGTGTCAAAGGCTTTTATTGACAATTACATTAAGTCTATGCAAAGAGTCAATATTTGTAGCATTGATCCTTCTTTTTGAAGACCTCTGCAATTCGCCCTGGCATGCTGTCAATCAACTTCTGTGCCACAAATTGACTGATGGTCGCCCATTCTTACCTAATCAATGCTTGGAGTTTGCCATAATTTGTGGGTTTTTTGTTTGTCCACCCGCCTCTTGAGAATTGACCACAAGTTCTCAATGGGATTAAGGTCTTGGGTGTTTCCTGGCCATGGACCCAAAATTAGTTATCACTTTTGCCTTATGGCAAGGTGCTCTATCATGCTGGAAAAGGCATTGTTCATCACCAAACTGTTCTTGGCTGGTTGGGAGAAGTTGCACTTGAAGGATGTTTGGGTACCATTCTTTATTCATGGCTGTGTTCTTAGGCAAAATTGTGAGTGAGCTCACTCACTTGGCTGAGAAACAACCCCACACATGAATAGTCTCAGGATGCTTTACTGTTGGCATGACCCAGGACTGATGGTAGCGTTGATCTTTCCTTTTCCAGACAAGCATTTTTTTCCAAATGCCCCAAATAATCTGAAAGGAGATTCATCAGAGAAAATTACTTTACCCTAGTCCTCAGAAGTCCAATCCCTGTACCTTTTGCAAAATATAAGACCCTGATGTTTTTCCTGGGGAGAAATGGCTTCTTTGCTGGCCTTCTTGACACCAGGCCATCCTCCAAAAGTCTTCGCCTTACTGTGCATGCAGATGCACTCACACCTGCCTGCTGCCATTCTTGAGCAAGAATGGTGGTGCCCCGATCCCGCAGTTGAATCAACTTTAGGAGACGTCCTGGCGCTTGCTGGACGTTCTTGGGCGCCCTGAAGCCTTGTTTACAACTATTGAACCTCTCTCCTTAAAGTTCCTTGATGATCCGATAAATGGTTGATTAAGGTGCAATCTTACTAGCAGCAATATCCTTGCCTTTGAAACCCTTTTTGTGCAAAGCAATGATAACTGCATGTGTTTCCTTGCAGCTAACCATAGTTCACAGATGAAGAACAATGATTTCAAGCACCACCCTCCTTTTTAAAGCTTCCAGTCTATTATTCTAATTCAGTCAGCATGACAGAGTGACCTCCAGCCTTGTCTTAGGCAACACTCTCACCTGTGTTAACAAGAGAATCACTGACCTGATGTCAGCTGGTCATTTTGTGACAGGGCTGAAATGCAGTGGAAATGTTGTCTTTGGGATAAAGTTCATTGTCATGGCAAAGAGGGACTTTGAAATTAATTGCAATTCATCTGATCACTCTTCATGACATTCTGGAGTATGTGCAAATTGCCATCATAAAAACTGAGGCAGCAGACTTTATGAAAAATAATATCTGTGTCATTCTCAAAACTTTTGGCCAGGACTGTAAAAGGGGCAGTGAACATATCTGCACAGGTTCTGGGAGTGCATGAATGTCCCGAGAGGCAAACCTCCTTGGATAGCCATCCATGCAATGTCTCTATGTCTATTAGTCTGCCTCTTAGAGGCCACATTTTCCCAAATGTGTATTATAGTTGCTGTAGGGAGCCATAGAACAGACTCCATAACATTCTTAGCTCGGTTGAGCTAAGCCTGGTTTAAGTCCCTTCAGATGGCATTCCCTCACACACTGTCCAACATCTAGGCAGAACCAAGGTGTTGTTCAGTTGTAAGAAAAGGAGCTGTCTCACTTGTCCCAGCCAAGAACTCTCCAAAGAGACAGCAGAAAAAAAAGAGATGGATTAAATTCCTGGCAGGGAGCATCCCTCAAGCAATTGATGAGGGAGCCCACTCGCAAAGAAGCAATATTAGAATAAATACCTATAAATGAGAATATCTGATGTAATTGTGGGTGAGAACCTAGGATCCAGTGAACATCAAGTAGGATTGTTTAAAGACAGAGACTGACTCACAGCACACAAAAACAAAAGGTGTTAGATTTTAGGAATGCTGACATTATAGAGATGAGAAAATATGTAAGTGACTTTTTGGCAGAGTGGAGGAACTTGAAAGGAGTGCAGGAGAGATGGGAAAAATTAAAGTGCAATACTAAAAGCAACAGACCTTTATTGAAAGGGTTGTGAAAAGCACAAGGAAAAGGAAACCAGTGTGGTTTACAAGTATTGTGAAAGCACAAAATATAGCCTTTAGGAAATATAAGCAGACTCAGAATAATGAAGATAAAGATGTGTATCTTTTTAGACAGAAGGAGACTAAGATGGTAATCAGATGTGCAACGGTCAATCACTAGTTAAATGGGCAAAACCCTTTTTTTTTTTGGTATAAAAGTGAAAGGAGGAATAAGATTAAAAGACAGAGTGTGAGTCTTGTTGAGGGAGACAAGGTAATAGCAGATCATCCTAAAAATTATGTTAGCTCTGTATTCTACAGAAAAAGAGGGTAAGGGGTCGCAGTTAAGTTGGATGTATATTCATAAAAATGAGGTAGATACAAGTACATTTACAGAGGAGAAGGTCCTAACAGAACTCTCAAAACTGAAGTGGATAAATCAATGGGCCAAAGAAGAATACAAGAATACTAAAAGAGCTTAAAGGGGTGCTGGTAACATCATTAACAGAATTATTCAACCAGTCACTAGCTACAGGAGTAATTCCAGAGTACTGGAAAAGAGCGAATGTAGTCCCACTGCACAAAAGTATAAGCTAGGAAAAGATAAGCAACTACCGACTAGTGAGCCTTACATCAGTAGTAGGGAAATTGATGGAAACACTCTTAAAACAAATTTTATTGACTTTCTTGATAAGGTGACTAAAGTAATAGATCAATGGTGAGGGGGGCATAGATGTGACATCTCAAAAACCCAAAGGCTAAATAAAGTATTAACGGCACTATAATGAAACTACTGAGGACAAAAGGGATGTAGGAGTCACTATTTCAGGTGACTTAAAGGCAGGTAAGCAACATGAAAGGCAAGTCAGATGCTTGGTTGCATAGGGAGAGCAATCGGTAGCAGAAATAAGTAATAATGCCACTGTTTAATCTTATATGGGATCATAGAGTTTGCCATTGTTCTGTATTATTTTAATGTCTTGTCTTGCACAGTCCATATTGTTTGTTGCTGTCTACTGCTCCTTCAGTTACTCTAACACTTAATTCTTCTTGTGCTTTGACCACTTTACAGAAATCTTGTTTTAGATAGTCTAGTTTTTTCCCCCCAGTAGATACTTCATAGAAAAAAAATTTGATGCGTTAAAGTACTTAATGTAAGTTTCTGCACTAGTTGGTAGAAAACTAGCCAACTATAATGATTTCTGACTGGCATCTGTCTTGTAATAAGTTTAGTTCAGTTGATACCTTTTTTTTTCCTCTTTATGTGTTATCTATCGCTTTTGTCATTTGTCAGTTTTCCCATCAACTTTCACTGCTTTTTTACCTGCAAGAATAAAATTGTAGTATGTAGGGCACATAGATGATCTAACGGACTGCAAACTGTAAGTATATAACTACATGCTGGTGAAAAAGCATGTTTCTTAATCTCTAAGTTAAAAAAGTAAATCTTAACAAGTTACGAGCAATTTTTTCAGATACTATTCATGGTCTTACAGACCTCTCCTTGACTTCAATAGTTGCCCTTAACTTCAAACTCTTAATGAGGTTTCTGAGAGTAGAAGCTTTTTAGGCATCATTCTATAGCCTCCTAAAGTGCCCAAGTGTTTCAACATGGCACGTTTCCCCACTTTATTTTTATAAGGGAACCTTTTACTGGACTATTTTGGACAATAACACTATCTATTTCAGGGGTGTCCAACCTTTTAGCTTCCCTGGGCCACATTGGAAGACGACGAGTTGGTTTGGGCCGCACATAAGATACACTAACAATAACGATAGCTGATCATCCAAAAAACCACAGAAAACATAGTTTTTATATATATATATATATATATATATATATATATATATATATATATATATATATATAAACTTTTTTTTCAAATGCCCCTATACTTACCTTTCAATCGCCCTGTTCAAAAAATCCTCTCTAGTTATTATACTATAATCACTTTTTGTATTGTTTCGATGCAATATCAATAAAGTGCATTTAAGCCAGGCATTGTATATCAGGGTGCCCTGACCAGGCCTGCGGTACCTGACATATACATCACTGTGCCCCAAATTGTGACCTGTTTTGCTAATTACACCACTATGTTAGTTAAGGGATAACAACTTATAATGGGCCAAAGAGAATAATATATAATGCCCCATTAGTATTACAAGTAGAAGTATGTAGTAGGGAGATAAGGTCCATCATGACTTTTATTCACTGGTCAGCGTCCCTTGAAAGAATAAAAAAAATCCCCCTTAACTTACCTTTTAATCGGCTTGTTCTCCTGTCCTCTTCTCTTCTTTTCTCCAATTGTGTGCTGCGGATTGTTCTTCTGGCGCGGGTGACTGCTCTGTGCTGCGCTCCGCAATGGATGTTGGGCGTGATGACATCGCGCTCGACATTCACTGCGAGCACCGCACGGAGGAGGAGACAAGGGATGGAGCCGGAGTACCAGCTGACGAGACCGCAAGGTAAGTATTTTCTTTCCTTTTTTTTGCAGGATTTTTTTTTTCCATTAACAGCACTGCCCCCTTGTCACAACCAAAACTCCTTCTGGGCCACTTTTACAGGCGTGCTGGGCCGCGGGTTGGACAACCCTGATCTATTTATTCTGGGTAGTGCTGACTTTAGAATACCTTTCGGTGCCTGTTTACTTAAACATGCAAGTTGTGCTCATTTTTGTATACAATAATTTATTATATACAAGCCATGCATAGCTAAATAATGCATTTAAAAATGGGAACCACGCAAAAAACTGGTTTTGCATCTTCATACCATTGGATTCCATACACCATGCAATAATGTTATTGCAGTCATTCATTAAAAGCCTTTTATTAGTTATTACCAAAGCTTTTGTTGTTCTTTAATATTTGATTATTTAATCAATAATGTTAAGCTTAGAGTCCCCGTCCCCTCCAGAAACAGAAATATTAGATTTTGATACCAGTTACTTGAGAATGGTGTTCTGTTTTTAAACAAAGACTACAAACACCCCCCAAAAATATTTATAATGGTTTAAACAAAACAGTTGCTTTTAAGGTTGATATTTGATCTCATTTTATTTTTTTAAAAAATATATATATATATATATATATATATATATACACAATTTGTGCATTATTGAAGTCTTTGGAATACTTTATGGAAAGTGAGACCTCTCTAAGATAATTAATTTTGTTAATAATTTAAGGTAAACTGGAGGAAAAGTAGTAACATTAAAACCAAATCCATGAAAACCAGGTATGTGACTCAATATTTTATGAGTATTCTTGTAGTGTGATAAACTAGAAGTTTCAAATTCCATAATGATGTGTGTATAGAAATTCATAGCATCATCTTCTGGTCCAAGGTCTTCTCTTTTGTCGTACCTGAAGCCAAAAGAAAACAAATTACAGCCAGTGTTAGACCACACTCCTTACTACATTCACTGTTAAGCTGGGTATACACATATGGAATTATTATGCAGATCACATGATTCACAACCATTTGGTTAGATATTGCAAGAGCGTGTACACTCCCATGATCAGGTTTTAACGCACTGAAACACATCATATGTGATGATGTGATGTGAGATGTGAGTGAGTTCTCTGTACAGCGCTGCAGAATCAGTGGCGCTATATAAATACATGGTGATGATGATATTTGTTGATTTGGTTTTATAAGCTTCCTAAAAATCACAATCACCGCTGGAACAATGTATTTTCAGCAGATGGTTATGAGAGATAAGGATCACAGATCTGAAGGTAAAATTGTGTAGTTCTGTATGCATGAATCGACATGCTCATCAGGACTTTCAATCATTGGTGAAAAGTTAGATAGCTTTAGCCTTAGTATGAGCTCAAACGTGACAATTTCATTGGCCAGTTTAGCAGATTTAGGCTAAATTGATGCAATATCAACATGAGTGTGGACCTCCAACTATCACAGATACCAAAAAAAACAATTAAAATCCTTGTGCTTCAAAGTGTGGAAACAGGTTGCAGCATTATATATTAACAAGGATACATGTTCTGCTAGCAAGTTGCTCACACAAAAATTATTGTTTATACTTCACTTAACCAGCTATATTCTGTGGAGCAATGGCATTGCTGAAATATATTTTGAAAGCACTTTTTAGCGGTATATGAACTATTGTTTTCAATATGGGGTGACTCTATACAAAGTATTCTTATGCTTTTAACAGTAAAATTCAATAAAAAAACAAAAAAAAACAAGATTACAGCACACACAGGTCGCCGTTGATCACAGTGACTACTGGGTGCAATATTTTGCACCTTCTGATGGAAGGAGCTGCGCAGATCATGACATCTTTGCAGAGATCAAGCTAGGAGGATGAATGCACCCATCTATAAACCCACATGAAATAACAACATTTTTTTTGCTTTATGGGACATTTTTTAAATGAGAAAAAGAACATTTTGAGGTTTTCCATAAGGATCACAATTGCTTGTTCTCGTGCAAAACAACTGTTTTCTATGTCCTCTGAGTTGGTAGAGATTGGGCCTTGAACCATTACTTTCAATGGGAATCCCCCTGTACCTTTTAGGTGGACTTTAAGCAATGCAATAGAAACCGTCAAAACTTACATTAGTAACAAATAATAAAGACATTCCAGATGTTTCTTCACACTCATGATTGATTTAAGACAGAAGCAAGCAATATTTAAGGAAACAATTTTTTTTTTTAAAAGTTTAAATTAGTGAGGGGGGGGGGGGGGTGGTAGGATGAAACGATTTTACTATTTCCACAGTGCACCTCGGCAATTTTGCTTGGCAGACAAATATTATAGTTTGTAATTTAGTCTTACGAAGTTTGACAGCACTGTTATCAGGTCTATCAGTTTCTGTCTAATTGATTTTTGTATTACATTTGCTACAAAAGTTTGTAGTTATGGTTGGTCTGATACACTTCTCAAAATCATTGTTTATCAAATACGTCTCTTATCCTATTGGATTAGTACAAATACATGTAATATGAACTATTTTGAACAAAAATGTATTTGGCAAGATTGGAAGAATTAGTTAAGGAATTTTTTTTTTTTTTTAATTTCAACACTTTAGTATTACGATTTTCAATGGTCACCAGCCCCTAGATACATTTATGCTAAAACTTTTAAGTCAGCATTTTGAAAGCAGCATCTTTTTGGTTCCTTCTTGTAAGAAAGGTAGAAGGGAGAAAGGATACATTTCTTGTGCACACATTACATTTCTCAAAATGATGTACATGGAACATGGTCTCATTTCAAAAAGCTAAAGTGTTAGAGAAGAAACAAACTGGTTATAAAGCTGTGTCCAGATGGATAGTTTTTGGAAGGTAGCAGAAATATTTTGTCACAAAAGGTTGTACAAACTACCTGAAACAGTCTATAAATTGCAAGCAGAGGGTACATGTATGTAGAGAGGAGAAAAGCTCTTACAGAAGCAACAAGAGACCATCTAATGTCCAAAGTACCCTATTTGCTGGCGTATAAGACTACTTTTTTGCCCTGAAAAACATGCCTCCAAGTGGGGGGGTCGTCTTATACACCGGGTCCAGTATCGCGCGGTATCCAGTACGGCCGCGGCGGGTCATCAGCGTGGCTGCGGCGAGCATCAGCAGCGATATAGGGGTGCCAGCCTTTTCGGCGTGACCGGCCCGTTCTGCTGACAGGGAGGGCAGACAGGGAGCAGGGACCAATCCAATCAGGCTTTGTATACAGCACTGCACCATTGTACAGTACAATACAGCATAGAAAATGTCCAGCAGTCAAACCCCTATCAACCCTATCATGGCACCAGCAAAAAGAAAGAAATATGATGCAAGTTTTAAACTTAAAGTTGTAAACTTTGCCATGGAACATAATAATTGTGCTGCTGCAAGACAATATGGAGTAACAGAAAAGATGGTTCGGGACTGGAAATCAAATGAAAAAGCATTAAAGATTATGCCAAGGGGTAAGTGTGCACTTGCTCTCTCCCTCTATTTGTTATCTTCCTTCTATCATTGACTAGTGAATTACGTTTAATAAACTGTCACTGTTTTATGTTTACTGTACATGTTTGATAACATACAGCCTTGTGACAGTTTTCCTGCATGTCATAGGCATTCCAATATAAATTAACATGTTGAAATCAAATCTGATGTTCTTTTACGTTTTATTTGGTGTGTGGAAGAGGGGGTAGTCTTATACGGCGAGTATATAACAAACTCTATATTTTGAGTGGAAATGTTGGGGGTCGTCTTATACGCCCAGTCGTCTTATACGCCGGCAAATACGGGTAATTAAAATGGTTGATTAAACAGACTATTTACTAGACTGTACCTGTTACAAAAAATCTTGTTTCACATATTAGAAAGATTTGAGGTTGCAATCCCTTTAAAATACAGAAAATTTTATCAGCTAGTTTATAAAAACCACAATGCATTCAATGTGAATGATTCCCAGTTCTATAACGAGGATAAAGTGCTACACACATCATGCTCTTCCTATGGTTACTGAGGAGCCATATTGTACAGTTGAATTGGGGAGGGGAGTTCCCGGTCATTTTATGCAATTTAATATATTTTATGCATGGTGCTCTAAATGACAGAAATAAACTTAAACCTACCTCCAATGTGGGTTTAATTGTAAAAATCGTGAAACTCCAGTTTGAGCAGCTGCTACGTCCAGGTGTACAGACACGTCTGAAAATTTGAGATTACTTTTAAACATATATGTTTCAGTAAACAAATACAGTATAACAGTAGCATACAAATAAGTAGTCTAATTTGAGAAAGAAAAACAAACCTGTTGAAGGATCCACCAATTTATGCAATACGTCCATTGCAACACCTCCAGGGTAATTGAAATGGGAAACATATAAAGAAGTTACAGAGTAGGCAGCATTTCCCAGTAGATGGGCTACTACACAAAAAGCACCAAATTTAAACATCCAAGATTTCTGATAGTTATGAAGTCTGAAAAAGTAGTAAAAAAAAATAAAATAAATAAAAATAAATCACAATTATGTTATACACTAACCAAAGGATTATTAGACATGACTAACTTGGTTTTACTCACAGTAAAGAAAATAGAGTGAAGAATATACTTTCTGAACGCACATATATACATACATACATACATATACAAGTCAGTGTTTTATATATTATATTTAAAGTGTTTTAGTTTAACAGCTTAAGCAGTTGAGTTAAAGTTGCATTAAGCAAGCTTCCTTTGTACTTACATATATGAACATCCTTTAGAAGCCACTATGTTTAAAAGCGGAAACGTGTAAATGATAAACCGTAGCTCTTTATGAGGAAGGAAAGAGTACAAAAATATGAAACCCACAGCTGGAGCAATCAGGAGACACATCCTCCTGTCAAAAAGGCCAAACGGCAGAAAGAAGAGGCTAAATACCAATGCTCGAGGCAACACTGAATAAAAATACCACAGGAATGGTGAGGTCTTAGATGTCAGTTAAGGAAGATGTCTAAACAAGGAATCAAAGATATGACTTTGACAAAAAAAAATTCTTGCAGTCATTTAAAAAAAAAAAAACAACACACAACTAACCTCCACAAAACATACTAATTATCTACAAAATTGTTGTAGCGGCTATTCCGACCCAAATAAAAAAAAAATCTCGCCAGGAATCATAGGTTTTGGAGTGTTAGAGACCACTAAACGTGTTACTTGACATATGGTTGATGAGCCTATATTAAAAGCTAAAATATATGGGAGATAATGGTTTGATCACAGGCATGGTATTTGGAGCTTAAAGTGGTTTACGACAGGACAAAAGCTATCAAAGCAAAATAGAATCCGCAAAGAAATAACAAAAGTAATATACATTAGATCTAACTCTGCATAACAATATATTAAAACATTCTGCTCACATTTCTTTTAAAAAGTAGAATTCATATATAAATAGAATTATTGAACATGTCACCTCTTTAAAAAGTTGAATATATAATATAGAAAGATAAAGTATCAGAGATGAAGCTGTCCCAATTGCTACAATATTGAAAAAAAAAAAAAATCATATACTATGCAGTTAAGTTTAAAATAAAAGGTTTGTGTGTTCTTATATTCCCAAACTAACATGTTGTAACAAAATAATTTTCTGATAGATATATTCAAACAAGTTTGCAGCTGTCAACAACATCTCTGTAGGATTTAGCAACAGATTTATTTTATAACATGATACTTTTAAAGATATTAAGTTTGACCATCAAGCAAGTGGGATCAATGAGCCATTTGGCCACATACACTGATCTAGTTGTTCAGTTGCCATACCAAACAAAGAGATCTCACTGCATGCTTAGATTCTTGATCATGCAGTGACACAGCATAGGCATCAATGGGGGAAAAGAAATGGGACTCATCGTTTGACCCAGTTCTCTGTTTTATTTGGTATGATGAGTCCCCATGGGCACAAACATTTTCAGTTTGATTTAATTGACCAAATAAAATTTCCACTGTATATTTGCAGCTTTAAGTGTATTACTGCATCTAAATTAATTTTTTTATGATTAAGCAGTTTGTAATAAAGAATAAAACCAAACCAAAAATGTAGATAGATATATCTCCCTGCCTTGGAAGAGCTTAAGATGTTAAAAAGAATATGAATTAGCTCATTGCAAGCTATTGTTTGGTCACTAGCCATTTCAGGCAAAGACCTTGTCTGTTTATATAACTTTAATGGTAAAGCCACTATCCAGTGGAATCTTAATTCTGCACCTGACTTGCAAAACATCCAACCACGTATGATTATAAAACCAACCACAATTTATGTGACTATTTAAATTTGTGTTCATAATACTTTGGATGCTGTTTGCTCCAATTTAGTGTGTTCAAAGCAAATCACCACAATTGAAAAAGTGAATTTTCCTCTACGGGAGTGTATTGTATTAACCTCTAGAGGTCTAGCAGTTACACCAGTGTTATATAGAAGACAAAGGAGAGGTTTTCTTCCCTCATGTGGATATATGTTGTAAAAGCAGCCAATATGAGAAAGTATAGGAAAACCTTGTATCCTATAGAGTAAAGATAGACATGGAAAATAATACTCCAAGGCGCTGAGCAATGTAAATAAATTCTTAATATAAGTAAAGCAGTACAGACAAATAAAACAGTATAAACAATGCTTTAATAGCTCCTGGCCAGAAGCAGTAATCATACTAGGGGGTAAATTTATCAAGCAGCAGGTTTGAAAAGGTGGAGATGTTGCCTATAGCGATCAATCAGATTCTGTCATTTTGCCGATTGTATTAAATAAATAACTAGAATTTGATTGGTTGCTATAAGCAACATCTCCACTTTTTCAAACCCACACCTTGCTAAATTTACTCCTAGAAGTCTGAGATTGAGAAACAAAATCCAAACCAGAAAGGTAGCAATAAATAAAATAAAATACGTGCATTAAGATATTCAATTTGCATGAATAAATAGACTACAAGGATGGATAATAAATGGTGAAAGTAGACAAGAGGATTAAATTTGATCCTTCGTTTAACTCTTAATATAAATGTGCTATGATACAATAGCCAGTACTTGATATTAGCATAAATATGTTCTCTTCATTGTAGACAAATGGTAGTGATCTGATTCTAACAGTGTAATACAGAAAACAGGTAGTATCCACAAATGATGTTTTATTTGTTTATACTGCTTTACTTACACCGCTGCTATGCTGTACTTTTCCCAATTCATGTCGAAGGCCCATTAATTGCAAAATTGTTGCACGCAGGGGCGGATCTAGACAAACTGCCCAAGGGAGGGAAAACCAAGCAAATATATATACATTGGGCTTTGACAGAAGTAGAGGGCACCCCATGTTATTATAGTAGTTGCGCCTTTTTTTGTTGTTCGGTACATGTAGAAACCCAATTGAAATGAATTGGCCACGTACATGATTGGAGCTGCACAGCATTGTTAATTGTTCTTTTCCCCCACATCAATATTTAATTAGTCTCTAATGATGTGTGATCAAAGCAGGGAATACCCTCCCCACTAGTCAATCAAAACAGGGCCTGCGGGTGAAACCCCTTGTAATTAGCTGAGCAGCTACTGGAAGTCCTGGTAAATTCAAATCACAATCATCCCATGGTAGGACTCCTAGTGAGCAGTTTGTACCGTATCTTATCGTGTTTTTGTTTATTATTTGCAGTGAAGTACAAGTAGATTTCACATACATTACAATTGTTTTAAATAATAAACTGGGAAATTAAGATATTTGGGGGAGTTTTTAATTCAATAAAAGTTGTTTTAACAGAGTATGTTTGATTTATATTGTTTTTACTATTTTAGTATAATGGAACGTGGTCTTAAGGACCTCTTAACATTATACTGGGACAAGGCTGCCTCTCCAAGGGTCACAATGTCCTTATAATTACCCCAATCCACTGGGCGTGAAAGAGCCCTAACCCTGATATTCCCTGGAGGGAGGGAGCATTCTGTTTCTTTACACCCCAGCAAGGTGTCCTGACGGTGTTATCAATGTCTATATTATTTTCTTCTTCTTTGTGGTGCTCCAATAAGTTTTAATGTTGATTATATGCTTCGGCAAGGACACGGCCATCCCTACAGAAGCCTGTAATCATCAGTTAACTCTACTGAAGTACTGCAAAAAAAAGACCTGAGTAGATTCATTATCATCATGCTATGCACCAAGGTCTTAAGGAGAGAAAGGAGATTAACCCTGCCTGTTACCTTTATATTGTGCCCCAAAATTTTGGTGGCAGCGGTAGTTACAGACATTGGGATACCCTCTACATCATGGATTCCCAAACTTTGAGTATGTAGCATTTCAAAGATCTTCCTCAACTTCACATTTGTAAACAAAACCACATCACAGAGTGACATATAATGATATAAGTGTTAAAAGAAAAGCGTGTTTTCTTCACTCATTTATGTCACATGACCCAAATTTAGCTGGAGAACCTCTCCTGGTGACCCCACAATTACCTGTAGGCATCTATCAGGCGAAGGCATATGCAGCGTTTTTCAGAGAAGCAGCCTTTTATCCATATTTGCCAAATGACAAAATTTCTTTGTGGCATCTAAATGAATGACAGCAACTCTTGTCTAATCAGATATCTTGTCTGTCATATCTGTATCAGGTCTCCTACGCAAGACATTACAGGCATGCTGTAATTACTACATTAGATACTATTAAACCCTATCTGCATTGGTAATGACACTAATCAACGCCAGGGAGGAGGGGATGTGGGCTTTGATTAGGTCCCCAACTAAAAACAAACCAAAAAACCCAAAAATCCCTCTTTGTCAATCATAACCTTGTCGTACATTGTATGCAGTACATTTTGCAATTTTTTTTTTTTTAATGTTTAACAAATGACCCTAATTATTACTGGCAAAAAAAAAAAAATAAGTTATTATATTCTTTTTAAATATAAGCAATTATTCAGCTTTATTTTTTTATTTTTTTTAAACGCTGAGACCTAGTAAAAAAAAAGGCTAACTTTTAGGAAACAGATAGAAAATGAAAGAACAATTATAACATTTAAAATAAAGTATCTGTTACAGTTGTGGAGGGTGAATAATCTATAACTGAAGCCTCACTGATCTCAGTTTCTCTGTGGCCCAATATGGGAGCAACCGATTGAAATTTAAGGGGTATATTTACTAAACTACAGGTTTGAAAAAGTGGAGATTTTGCCTATAGCAACCAGAGTTTAGTTATCATTTTTTTAGTACTCTACAAAATGGCAGCTAGAATCTGATTAGCTGATATAGACAATATCTCCACTTTTTCACACCTGCAGTTTAGTAAATATACCACTAGGACTGGTGGATGAGAAGTTCACAAGTTCATCCAAATGGCAATATCTGTTTTACCCCATTCTTAAAACATCCAACTGTGGAGATGTAATATACATTTTTGCAATCTCAAGGCAGAAATATTTTTTTTTAAAAAGGATACTCCCCAGTTTTCACTTTTATTCAAAATAGTGTTATACCACAAAACCTCTCCCTCAGGCCAAAGAAGACGTTTCCAGAAAAAAGAGTCCACAGCTATGGTTAAACCTAAACGGAGAAATGACCAAGATAAGCAAATTATTAACTAGGTTGTAGCCAACATTATCCCAATGCACTGATTTTACCCTCAGACCTGGCAAATGTGTTTATTTTTTACCTATTAGAAAGGACATAGTCTGAAAATGTTTGTGTTCCACATTTTGCAAACACCGCTTTGAAATGTGTTTCATGGAGGCAAGGAGGGAAGGGGGTGTCAAAGTTTTAGTTGACTACTAGTTTACTATGTGGAACTACAGGTCCCAGAATGACAAGCACTGGCATAGCATGTTCCAACAGCCACTAGCATACATGGGTTTGCTGGCACTTGTAGTTCTGCAAAGTTTTTTTTATTCTGAGTGCTGATGTCAGATTATGTCTGCCATATATTTACTGTTGCAGCATCAAACCATGCTTCAAGCAGGTCTTGAAGCGACCACATACAGACATACTCACTTAACCATACAATTCCAGCGGGGATTGCATGTGAGAGAGCCTCAAAAAACGAAATGTTTCTCTTCATCAGACTCAGCAGCAGCATAAGTCCCATCAGTATACACAGCTCAGATCTGAACACAATGATGGCCAATGCCGAAAGCCAGATAAATGGACCAGGTTTCTGTTTCATCCAGAATGTGATAGCCAGCAAGACTAATACATACAAGGAAACAGTACAAAAACCATGAGAGTTTACCAGATTCACATTCCACAACTGAATTGGTATACATGACAGGAATGGGACATGGCACCAATAACATTGATTGCACCCACATTTAAAAGAAACACTTTTCATGCTTCTATTCTTTATGCTGCAGATGAGTGTTTTTCTGGTTAAACTGGTATTATCTATGTACAGAGGGGAATTGTACCAAACCTTGACTTTCGTTGGGAACAGATCTGCTAAATCAGAAATGGATTCAGAATTTGCTCACTGCACAATGACTTTAATCATTGCAGTGTACTAATGGTCATAAAACATACTGCAGCACACTTACCTTATATACCCAATTTATCTGTTTATATAAATCACAATTAAAAATAAAATACAAAAAGTTTGTTCTCAAAACATACAGAATAGTTCCACCCACTTTGAGAAAGATCATTATAGCAGCTCCAAGTCAGAAAATGTGAATATTGCAAAACAGATCCCCTATGTATAAACCATTTAAAAGGATGTGTCTACTCCTTGGACTTTATTTCCTCCTACATTACTTTTCCAATATAAGTTGTTACTTAAATTATTTTGTGAGCTAGGTACTATTCGCACAAAGAGCCTCAAAGCCACTGACACATGACCATGCATTGGGGAGGAGGGGGGGGGGGGGGGGGGGCAGACGTATGCAGAAGATTTCGACGATCCACCTCAAAGGGCAGAAGGGAAGAGATATGTTTAATGCAAGGAAAAGAAAAACGTGTTCAATACACGATATGTGCATTTTAGAGATGACTTTAAAGTTTTAAATGCATTGAAATGCTGCAAATACATGGAAGTGGAGTAAGTAACTATCCAAATGTAAAATGGTATGGACTCATTGTAACAGTGATTTTTGTGTCACATCCGTTTACACAAAAAGGCATATAAAACAATTTAAAAAAACAGGGAGTATGTACCCTGGTATGTACCACTAGTGTTTGAATAATGCTTTTTGACGCAAGTTAAACACTTGTAATCAGATATGACAATAAAAATCATTGTTTATTGTGAATCCACAACAATAAGTTTCAACGCTTATGAAAATAATACAATCTCTAAAACGCATATATGCCTTTCATATGCATTTTTATTAGTATTTAAAAAAGCATCTCAAACGCCAGTGGATACCTAGCCTGATGCATTTTAACATCCTTATAATTGCTTTTAAACAGGCACAAACTGCCACGTTTAGAGAGAACACACTGAAAAAAAATGTTTCAGCTTACAAAATGTCAAATCATTGGTTCAGCAACTTACATGTTATGTTTGTGCCCACTACAACAAAAAACCTGCACTGAGGAGCTCCCTATGGAGACACAGAATGGTCTGTAAGTTGCCTTACCTGGTTTATCATACACAAGATACAACAACTGATTTGAAGCATATAGAATTTGTATACAAGATGCAGGCAATTTCTTTTATGGTGAGCTAATTAAAAAAAAAAAGAAAAGAAAAAATAAAACAAACATACGTACCAAGAGGGAGAGCAAATATATTAGGGAGGGTTCGAGTGCAATAAAACATCAAATGAAACTGAGTTGCTGTTATTAGGCAGAAATATGTAGATACTGTAGATCCAAATTGTTTATGTACTTCCTTGTGCAACTGCCATAGTGCAAAAATGACGGTCAAACCCAAAGATCCTCGTACTATTACAATTAAAAAAAAAAAAAAAAGACAGCCAATTATTTAAGTGGTATCTCCAAATACGTTCTGCAGCAGAGCTTCCTCTGTCATTGTGCTAATACTCCAGGGATGGTAATGCAGTATTGTGCACTGCAACCAAACATTTCAATCCTAGTTGAGGGACACCCTCACTCTCAGCACAACTAGGGTCTAGCAAACAGTCCTGTGGGGGTTCAAGCTCTTCAACCACAAGTGTCTAAAGCCACTTGCAAGACAGGAAGCATGTGTTATGCAGGTAGCTGGGGGCATTCTGAATGGCTACCAGATTACATTTTTAACATCCCATGCAGACAGGGATTCTGTTAAAAAACAAAACAAAAAAAACCCCATAACACTTTGTGTCCTTTCCTACTTTCTTTAGTCAGCTTGTAACTCCCCTAACTGCGAACAGCAGTTAGAAATGGCTGCCATTTGAATCACATAATTTCCCTTCCTCCCACATAATCATCTTTCACAAATATAAAATGGTTACACATTTGTGAAGGCAGTGAGAAATTAAAGCCTAGTGTGGCAGAATGTCATTATACCAAAGACAGGGTTGTTTAGAAGATTTACTGGAATTCCACCTCAGTTCAGCTGCTGGACCCAGTGAGTTCAACTGTTATTACTGTTGTCATCTCTGTTTCACAGCCTTCTTGGTGGCAGCAGGTACCAATAAAACTTATGGGAACAAGTGTCTTAGCTCTGCAACAACCCGGGCAATGTTCTCCTTTCAAAACAGACAGTTCTCTATTAAGCTCTGTCTGTGCTCATTAGATTTTTACACAAGTATATATGGAGTAGCGCCTACCTAGAGGAGTTGTTTGGTGAAGGAGATAAATAAGCACTGACCAGATATTCAGAAGGAATATCAAATATACATATATACAAACATAGATCCTGGCTGGTTACAGCTCTGTATAGAAGACATAAGTGACAGCAACACACTTTATGTTGACATGGGTGATGTAGGTCTTCCCATCATACCTATCAGCTGAGAGTAGAATTTGGACACCTCCAGCAGAGAGAGAACATACACAACCGGGGCTGACAGAGAACTAATGAAGATAGGGCCAAGAAATGTCCTGGGCACAACACCGGGGAACACATGATGATCATACTGTAAAGGGAAACACAAACATAGATGTATTATATGTCCTATGTAACACTGGTTAGTAAGTGCATAGTTATCACTTGGACATGTTGCTGTAGCCTGTTACCTCCTCCAAGTTCAGCCTGTGGTACAAGAGATCGTGGGTTGCCTGCAAATTAAAGCTCTCCTCCACTTTAGAGAACGGGCACACAATTAAATACAGCACAGACACAGAGAGCAGGAGCAGCAGAAGACAGGTTCTCCTGGAGCTCCTCTTCTCCGCCATGTTTGATGGTAAAACACGCCCTTTCGTGACGTCAGACGCACGATTGGAGGCTCCCTACAGCGGTAATCCTAGAGATTAGAGTCATGTATTAGTTCAATGCCATTGACAGCGTGATTGCCTTGTTTTCCTTCCTTTGTCCACACTACGAATTATATCCACTGCGCTTTACAGATGTTTTAGGCTGCCTATGACTCTCCAGCTGTTGTAGAACTGAGGCTGCTAATGAGGCATGCTGGGACTTGTAGTTCAGCAGCCTTCTTCTCAGTGTAGCCGGCCTCACACAGCACTACAGCTGGTTCTCTACGCGTGGGGAGACGATTGGCCCGAGCGTGGCCACCACGGATTGGTCCACATCCTGCATGATTATCTCAAGCAGCCTATCAGAGAGAGCGGAGGGCGGACGCGGAAGTGACAGTCTAGGTAGCCGCTTGTAATGAATCAAAGTTATGGTCTAGTGGAGGTCGGTGCTGTGTAGCACAGTACTGTGTAGTCTCTGTCATTGGTTGTGTAAAGATCAGTGTACATCCCATATTAACTGAGCTCTTTATTCATTTGTGTTATTCTTTCTTCCCATTATGGGAATCAAAGCCAAGACAGCGCCTGCTGTGTCCTTGCACTTGGCCACCTGGCTGCTCATCTTGCTGTGCTGCTCTTCTCCATCTACAGCTACTAAGAAGGACTCCTGTGATACCTGCAGAAAGTTGGTGGACAGGTTCCACAAGGTAAAAACACATAGCGGACACAACTATCTTATGCTGAAAATCCATTGATTATTTTATTTAGGATCAATAACATTCACGAAGATACATTTATTTGCATCCCACTCATAGACGTTTGTGCTTTAATTATCATCATCGACATTTATATAGCGACAGCAAATTCCGTAGCGCTTCCGTATGCAATGATATTTTATTCTAGGACAATTCTGAAATACAACTTGAATTTTATTTTCATTCATCTTGAAAGAATAGTTGTTTCAATAGTTAACGTTGGTATGAGTTTTTGATTATTACATCTTGTTATGGGAAAATATTTGTTTGTATTTTTATTAGCTGTTGTTACTATAACATTAAATACAGTCTCTAGTATTCATTGAGGCCAAAGAAAAGACTACTAGAACTTGAACGAGGGGAAATCCTGCATCAAGAACATATGTGTGACAGTATCATTTTGTGAGAACAGTGTATACATTTTGTTATCATTTGTTAGGATCATTTTACACTTAGAATTTCTCCTTTATTTGGTTACTGTTTTTTATTTATACCTGCATGATATAAGTTTTGTAACTTTTATAACTATAGTGAGATAGTTAACAGACATTTCTCTAATAGCAGGAAGCATAATTAATGTTAAAGATAATAAACACACCACATATTGTCACTGCTTTAACTTAAATTAAGTCTTGGGATCTCCTTTACTGGTCCATAATGTTATAAAAGTAATAAAATGTCCATATAATGTCAGAACTTGTGGACATTCCTCTGAAGTGTTTTAATGGAGATCCTTTGGGCTTATTTGGCAGGTTCACCTTTTTAATCTAGGGTCCCATCGAGATGGGCAGGAGTGAAAGGAAAGAGAATTTCTTGCTGCAGCTTTATATTTGAGATATACAGTTTAAATCACTTTTTACATTTCAAAATATATGTGTATTTATACAATTTTACTTTGCCTTGCTTCAATATTTGTACTAAAAACAACCCAAAGCATTTTTTTACATAATTTTTTTGCAGGGCCTAGAAGACACATCGAGAAAAAATTTTGGAGGAGGGAATACTGCTTGGGAAGAAAAAACATTATCAAAATATGAAACTAGGTATGGAAATATCTTGCAACATATTATTTTACAGAAATGTTTTACTTACTTTCTTTTACATATTTACAAATGTATTAGTTTACTACATAATTCTCCCTTTACATGACATATAGTTTGTATTATCTTCGAGGGCAACTCTTATTTTATGCTACAAAATGATTTAGGAAATTTAATATTTTTCTTTATTTTATTACTAAATTTTAAAATTGTTGTAATTATGTGTTTGCTTGTAATTTTTCTTACAGTGAAATACGCCTTGTGGAGATTATTGAAAATCTGTGTGACAGCGGGGATTTTGAGTGCAATGTCATGGTAGAAGAACATGAAGAGCAAATTGAGAAATGGTGGTTCAAATTGTAAGTTTTGGAGACATAATGGTATTTATTTCCTTCCAATGATTGTTGAAAATGAGGCTAATGATGGTCTTGTACAAAGCTTTAGAAGATGCATGGGACATAACAAGAAATGGTAATATGCATTTCTGAAAGACAGAACATTTCTTGCATTTCACACAAAATAAAGGTGACTCACAAACAGACATTTAGCCGAGCCATAGACAGAACTTAGACTGTCTGCGTGTATCTATCCTTATTCACCCTCATGAACAACTAGTGACATTTACACTTATAACCACCCATATCTCGATAAGTCAATGTGCATCACACTTTATCTGCATAAAATTGCTTTATTCTCTTTTTTTTTTTTCATTTACACCAGACAACCACTAGGTCACTTGCTAGTTGTTATTATTTGTATGGTATGCTGTAGTAATAAAGAACAATGGCAAACTGGTAATCTTTAAGAAATGTTTCCAGCATCTTATTGAATCCTTGCCACAAATAATTCAGGCTGTTGTGGGGCAAAGAGGATACTGCCTAGTGCTAGAAAGGTGCCACTGAGTTGAAGTACAAATGTGTTTCTGGAAATGTTGGTAGTTTGCAAAATACCTGTTGTAATACTATATTGTTATTGCAGTTTGCATGATAGAGCGTCTCTATTAGCTTGCACTGCATGTTTCGTGTTTATGACATGTTTCAGTACAAGGGACCTAAGAGAACATGCAAAACATAGACTGTACATTTATACTAGTTACAACCAGTTATTATATGTACATTTCACCTTGTTCCAAGACACTTCACAGATGTGAGTTTAGTAAACACAGATGTTTGTTTGTCAATCACCCTCACCTGTTTCACTTTGAAATAGACATGGTGGCAAAAATGAATCAACTGTAAAATTGTTCTCTGAAATAAGAACTAAACATCACTTAAAGAAAACTACAAAAGCTAGTAATATGTTTTCAAATTATGTTTTAAAACACAAAACCTACCTAGTTCACTTAGCACTGCATTAACCCTGTTGCTAGATAGCTATCACCCACGGAAGAGCATTTTGAAGCTGTAAAAAGCTTCAGGACTTTTTGTTCAATATTCTCCTGCACTTCTCACCAGTATAGTCACAATGTAGCGCCTGAGCATACTCTCTGAAAGTCACAAACACTAAAAAGCCAGATGATATGTTTACTAGCTCAGTAATATTGGGTAAGGCCTTTGTTGTTATAATCACTTTGGTGCTGTGATCCATGATGTTTCACTGTAGCTTTCTGGGTTGCATTTTTGTGTTGTCTATTACTCACTAGGCATCGGTAAAATATGTACGCTGACTATTATGTATATGTATAATTATCTCGCCTTTGTATTAAAAGCATGTTGTTAATAAACACATGTACTTTTATCACCAAAATTACATATTTGAAATGTCCAGATTCAAAGCAGAGAATACAGTGAATCGTAATCCAATACCAGTACACACCGATCAGCCACAACATTAAAACCACTGGCAAGTGAAGTGAAAAACATTGATTATCTCATTACAGTGGCACCTGCCATGGGGTGAGATATATTAGTCGGCAAGTGCACAGTCCGTTCTTGAAGTTGATTTGTTAAATGCAGGAATAATGGGCAAGTGTAAGTAACTGAGTGATTTTGACTAGGGCCAAATAGTAATGGCTAGGTGATTGTGTCAGAGCTTCTCTAAAACGGCAGGCCTTGTGGAGTGATCTGGGTTTGCAGAGGTTCGTAGATGCCAAAAGGTCCAAGGAAGGACAACTGGTAAACCGGCGACAGTCATGGATGCCCAAGGCTTATTGATGTGTATGGGAAGCGTAGACTATGCTGTCTGGTCCTGTCCCACAAAAGTGTTACTGTAGCACAAAGTGCTGAACTAGTTAATGCTGGCTGTGATAGAAAGGTGTCAGTAGACACAGTGCATCGCAGCTTGCTGCATATGTGGCTACGTAGCCGCAGACCGGGTTAGAATGCTCTTGCTGACTCCTGTCCACGGCCGAAAGTGCCTACAATGTAAATTCCAGAACTGGACATGGAACAATGGAAGAAGATGGTCTGATCTGATGAATTGCGTTTTCTTTTACATCATGTGGATGGCTAAGTGTTAGTCCGTTGTTTACCTGGGGAAGAGATGGCACCAGTATGCACTATAGGAACAAGTCAAGTGGGCAGAGCCAATGTGATGCTCTGGGTGATGTTCTGCTGGGAAACCATGGGTCCTGGCATTCATGTCAGTGTCACTTTGTCACGTACCACCTACCTAAAAATTGTTGCTGACCAAGTACAACGGTATTCTCTGATGGCAGTGGCCTCTTTCAGCAGTATAATGCGCCCTGCCACACTGCAAAAATTGTTTAAGAATGGTTTGAGACAAAGAGTTCATGGTGTTGACTTGGTCTCCAAATTACCCAGATCTCAATCCGATCAAGCTTCTGTGGGATGTGCTGCAAAAACAAGTCCAAGCCTCGCAGCTTACAGGACTTAAAGGACCTGCTGCTAACGTCTTGGTGCCAGATACCACAGGACACCTTCAAAGGTCATGTGAAGTCCATGCCGCAATGGGTCAGAACTGTTTTGGTGGCACGAGGGGGATCTACTCAGTATTAAGCAGGTGGGTTTAATGTTGTGGCTGATCGGTGTATATAGCAGGAAGGCTCTCCCAGTATATAAAGACTATATTTTTCTCTTATCTATCCAAACTGTATTTTATGATTGAATAATCATTTCATAACAGATTTTTTTAGCATGATAAATTAACGAGACAACCAGCCGGACTAGTTATTGCATGTATAATATTTAGCTTTGCACATTAATATTTAAGTATGGGTTTAATTCCTCTAATTATTTTGTGATATTTTATTTTCATGTTCTTCAATATATTTGGTAGCGTTTCATAAAAAAAAGCAAAGAAACTGTTTGTGTGTGTGTATAATGTTTGCTTTAACGTTTTTAGTTCATTATTATATTGGTAATGTTTAAAACAGTTTATTGATTTGGAATACACATCCTTTTGTGTAGTAATAGATTTGTTGAGTTATATTTTATTTACTTCTCTCAGGCATTACTTGGGCACACAAAAATAAGAATAGTAACATTTCAGTAGTTTTATTCTTATTAATCTCTACGCTCTAGTGCAACTTTTTCAGCTAGCAGATTATTGGTTGCTGACCTACAGGGTGTCCTATTATTTATATTGTATGTGATTTATGTAATTATACATAGGATCCTTTTCCAGGAATATGTATTTATACCGTACATTCTTCTTTCCTTATGCAAAGCATGGTCTGTGTTGCTTATTTGTAATGAACTTTTTTAATTGTTTTATTTATTTAGCTCTTTTTGTAATATGAGCACACATCTGAAAGTTACCTCCATATTTTTTATTTATCTATGAATGTTATGAATTTTCCACAGCATGGACACTTTTTGTAAAAGTTCATTGTGATTTTCTGATCTGCTGAATCTTGCATGTGGTAAGAAGTAAAAAGAAATAATGAACTTAGGGCAGGGCAGATAATTATATTTGCCATGTTGAACAAATACATAGCTATTCCAGTTTGGAGAAACTAAAACAATATGGCTTTTGATATTTAACAGGAAGGCGTATCCAGATTTATTGAAATGGTTTTGCATTGAGACTATTCAAGTTTGCTGCCCTCCTGGAATGTATGGACCTGACTGTTTAGGTAAATGACAGGGACTAAATATTTTTTCATTTTACATTTTGTGAAATATAAGCAGATACATTGAGCTGTTCGAAGTAAACACATGTGAAATAGTGACATTAACGTTCATGACATGCAAGCCTAGCACAGTTTTGGGACAAAAGCTGCTGTAACTTTCTTATGTCATGTAATTTGCTGGGAGGGCTCAGTGTCTGTGTTGTCAGATTTGCTAGGTAGAGCTGTACTATGAATTATGTAATATTAGGTCTCATTTTCTTTATTGTGACTGTTGCCTTACTACATGACAGACCTTTTAGATGTACTACTGCTACATTGCATAAGCATGTGTCTTTCAGGGGCAAACTCAAATAGTTCCAAAATAGTTGAATTTGGAACAAAGGAAAAATAAAACATAAAAAATAAAGTGCCACAATAAGCCTTCAACATAAACTATTTTACTGTAAATAATAAGTAATGAGTCACAAAATAATTTGTTATTCAAGCAGTCTAACATTATGTTATAATAAGATAGTGGTGAGGAACTAGTGATGCTATATAAATAGCTGATGATAACCAATATGTTATAGGACCCTCTATTTTAGTACTCATTATTAAAGTAAAAATCAAAGCCTGCCTCCCATATTAAAGCTTGAAAAACATAAATATATATATATATATATATAGTTATACTACTTTATTAGTCCTATAATACATTATTTATATATATATATATATATATATATATATATATATCTATCACACCGCTCTGCATCTCAACCCTGCAGACTCACCAGAAATGGAGTCTTAGGTCTATGAATCAAAACACTATATAAGATTGCTTGTGGGCAGTATCTGGCTTCACCCTGTAACCCAATAACTAATAAATGCACTTATATGCCTGAGACCTACTTACCAATTTATCTATATATATATATATATATATATATATATAAGAAAATTGCCATATAAGCCCTCACCGTTCACCAGGACAGCCAGCGAGTGATGTAATGCCTGGAAAGCGTGGCAGGAGCTGCTGCGGCCGCGCATGCGCAGCAGCTCGATTTAGTCGATGCTGAATTGTACAGCAGACGTGGTGCTATCAAAGAAGCGTCCGAGGCGGTGCTCTGTAGGGGCAATGTTTAGCCTATTTAAATACATGCTTTTGTGCCCGTTCGTGAAAGGAGGGGTTTCTGGAGAGCCAGAAATCCCCCCTGCATGCGCCCGTCTTTTTTGCACACTATTACATATGTTAAACTTTGAAAGTAAGTGTTTGTTTACAAAACCAAATATGGAAATTGCATAATTGTTGGTGTTTTTTGTTTTATTTTAACTAACTTTTTATTTTTATTTTTATTTTGATTTCCACAGTTGCTTAAGAGGAGTATAGCAATTAAATATTTAGGCGCTAAAAGGCAATTTTTTCAATTGTGTATTTTTTTTTATTTTTTTAAAAAACCAAAACATACAGGGCTTGATTCCGAGTGAGACTCAAAAAAATAAAATAGAAGTCGTACGCAAAGAGTTTGAGATGCATCCGGATCTGAAAGAGCAGCATATGTGTCCAAATTACTACACCCCTTCAGATATTTACATCTCACTTGCGGCTATGTAATAAATCTTTTAATTTACATGTTACAAACACAAATGTTGTGAAGCATTATTTTATCTTGAATAACCTATCTAAAAAAGCAATAACAACTTCCTGTCATATATTCGAAAAAAAAAAAAATATTGGTAAAACACACTTGTAAAATCCTAATCTATGGCCGAGCAACTACTGAAGTAACAATAAGCATCTGCAAATCATTTGCAAACCTATATTTACAAGCGTCATCATCTGCACCTTACACCTGCCATTGACCACCCGCAAATAAAATTATTTGTTCTGCCGTATCTGCATTTTTCCCCTAGGCTAAATCGATTGAGAGAACACCCCTTTCCCACCCCCTCAGCCCTATTCAGTTGTATCGAGTCATAAGTGCCAAAAGTCGTAGGACTGCATAGCAGCATATATGTACATCCGCTTTCTGGGCATGCGCAGTTCAGAAATACGCAAGACCTGCTGTGCAAGCTGACATACTTCTCACTCTGAATCAGGCATCAATGTATTCATTGGCTAAATAAAAATAAAATAAAACCTTTTAAACTTTAGAATGATAGTATACATTTTATTATATATTAAAATAGATAATTCTAAACGCTTTGTATTTTTCTAGCTTGTGTAGGTGGATCAGAACGGCCATGTCATGGGAATGGTGTTTGTAGTGGTGAAGGCACCAGAGGTGGAGATGGATCTTGCAGCTGCAAGGCAGAGTATACAGGAACATTTTGTCTTGAATGTGCAGATGGATACTACAGTTCTGAAAAAAATGACACCCATTCTGTTTGCACTGGTAATTTTTATTCACATTATCTGAATATACATTATAATAATATTGCTTTTCAGTTATAGTTGCGGATTCATACCTAATCTAACCAATTTATAGCAAACTGAGCCAGCAGAGGAAGGACACACAGTTATGATAAATGGTAAAGGACAGTTATGGTTGTCAGCAGCTCTTTTAAGATTTCTACAATGACTAGTTCATGCTTTGAGTCTCTCATTGTTCTAACCACACTACACCACTGGTCGGTGCTCAAAAATGCCAGTTGCCAATGGCTGTTTTATTATTGGAGGCTGATAGTGCTGCTACTTAACAATAACCACCCACATTTTCCCCACCAATTGTTATTCCGCAACCTTCTGTATCATGGGATTCCCACTCCTCATATATTGGAATCTCATTTGGGGAGGGCCATCTTTACCTTCTGTTTCATGTCATTGTATGTCATTTGTGTTTTGTCAGGTCATGAAACCCTCAGTATACAGCGCTGCATAATATATTGGTGCTTTGTAAATAAAGAGATAACAATCAACTGAATTTTTTAAAATTTCTGAAGTTAAACCTTAATCTTTTAACATGCATTTTTTATGCCATTTAAGCTCATTAAAATAGAAATCATTATATCATTGACTGCACAGATTTGTATTTTTAAGGGTTTAGCTGGTAACGCTTAAGGCTAAATTCTGTGAGATGCACAACATTTTCCCGGCAAATATGGATTGAAAATATTCTGAGGAACACATTTATAACTTCACTTCTCTCTAGTTTCTATGTTTTATATTTCAGAGTTGTGCCTTAAAAGTCTGCTTTTTGTAATTTACTGGCTGTGTCTTTAAAACATATGGTCTAATTTGCTGTACATGCAAAAACTAAAATGATACATTTTGAAACGATACATTTTGTGAGCTAAATGTATATATTTTACTTAAAACCTTTCGAAACTACTTTATCATTCACTCTATAATACAGAAAGTCAGACTGTCACATTTGTATACATAAAGAAGCCGATCAAACAACTATGGACAGACGGGTGTAATGTAAATTATTACATTGAGTTTAATGACCAGATATTGATCAATCGCTTTGTCAAAGTTTTGAAATTAAACCAGGAGCCACATATCGATTGTGGTATGAAGGGATCCATAGACTGTAAGCTTGCGAGCAGGGCCTTCTCACCTCTTTGTCTGTTTTACCCAGTTTTTTTATTAGTTTACTATGGTTGTCCCCAATTGTAAAGTGCTACGGAATATGTTGGCGCTATATAAATAAATGATGATGATAAAGGGAGTACCATTTGATAATAGCAGTGTTAAATGTACTTTGATCCATTGTACCAGATTTCTCAGTTACATTGCACTTTGATTAAACTCATAATTGCACATGCCGTTTTGTTTTTTTCAATTGCAAAACAAGAGTCTGCTTCCCCTGCCATCTGTAGGCTGGTGTAACATGTGCAATATAATTGTCAAATTATTCTTCAAGAAACTTCTTTAGTGACACATGGAAGTGAGTGGGAAGCATGATTGCCCTGTCACACAAGAGATACTTTAGTTTTTGCTGGTGTCGCACACGTATTTTTGAGCGTCATTCTGAAGCTAATTTATTGAGTGCTAGAGGTGGGTTTTCCTGCTCCACAAGCGCTTCAGATAGATGCTGCATTTTAATTGCTGAAGGTCTGTCATGTGACAGGTTAATTGAGATTCCCTTTTACTTCAGTGCATCACTAAATGAGAAGAATCTGCATTCATAATAGTGTCATGTGTTAGCCCTAACATAGCACTGTTCAGTTCATTAGCATTTTCTTGGAGCAGTTGCACCTGTATGCTTGTTGTATAAGGCAGGGTTAGCTAATACCAGTGGCAAACTATCACATTGTTTTAAATCCTCTGAAAACATGCTCTCTCTGGACTGGAGTGGAAGGAACATAGAAAAAGCTGATAGTTTTACACCTACCTAGACTTTACTTTAATAAACGCTATGCAAAATTCTTGTACTGCAAATGTGACAGTTCCTCTTTAAATTGAAGAACATTTTACATTTATTTCCAGTTAGAATAGTACAAATCAGACTAGTATGTCGCTGAAAACTTCTCTGCCTTTACAGTGATGAAAAGTCCAGCTCAGTGCATGATAAGGTTGTGGTTTACACATCGGTCAAGGAAGTGGGTTTCCTTGACCTGTGACAAGATCGCAACTGATATGAAGTGAAAAACACACGCACTGTAAATAGTTTTTGTATGCTTATTTTGAAAATGTAAGTACTTCTATAGTATGTCAGACTCCTAGCAAAGCTTATTGGCAATTCTGCAAAGTATCCCTTCAAAATACAGACATATATCTCTTCTATTTCTAGTTTGTCATACAGCCTGTGAAACATGTCATGGGCCATCTAATAAAGACTGTAAAGCGTGTAAAGATGGATGGGTGGAAGAAGATGGAAGCTGTGTAGGTTAGTATCATTTGTGCCATTTTATTCAGAAATGAAAGTAGTATACTTTAACAGGTTTGGTGGGACAGTAACAATTTTGAGGGACTTTCCCGATGACCAGCACAGCCGAGTGGTAGCTGGTTAATATTAATCTAGTGTAATTCGCTTTACATAATGTTTAATTTTGTCAATCTTTTTAAATCTTTAACATTTCTTTCTGATCTTTTGTTTTTAATATAGACAGCAATGAATGTGCAGCAGAAAAATCTCCTTGTAAAGAGAACCAATATTGCTTGAACTCAGAAGGAAGTTTTTCATGTCACAGTGAGCATCTTATACCTACCTAAATCATTTATTTCTGAATACCCTTCTGTATTTCAAGTGCATTTGACTTGTGTCACAGCAAAGTACTGTATTAAATCCTTATCTCTTCCTCTAATGGGATGTTTTCAGTATTGAAGTGATTGAAGATAAGACAACCTTTAGCCATTCAGACCATTGGAATGTTCACAGCAGAACATAGTATTTCAGGAAATCGTTGTGCTGATCTTCTATAAGGCAATGACCTGTCCCCTTATGTGATTATGTTATTGAGGACAATGGTGCATATGATAGGGTCAGTGTTATGATGTAAGGAGAGGAATATAGGCCATATACTGAGAGAGTAAGAGCAGGCTCCCTCAACAGCACAGAATAATGTTGTGAGGTTCCAGACAAACTGATGTGAGAAGATTGTGCTCTGAAACGCACTTCTGTATGAAAAGAGGTCCTTACATCTAATTTATTAAGTTTTCTTATGTTGATTCAACTGAGTATTAAATAGGTTTACTCATGATTATTGGTAGCTTTATGCAGTAATGTACATATAATGATTTAAGCTTGATCTGTTTCATATTAGAATGTGATGAAAGCTGCTCAGGATGCTCTGGTGAAGGTGCAGATAAATGTACAGAATGCAGCACTGGGTTTGTGTTACAAGATGACAAATGTACAGGTAAGTACAATTTTATGTGTGTTTTTGACAATTTCAAGATCCACCTTTTTCTATCAGCCTGTATGTACTCCTAAACAGGCCTTGCACATTTTTAGATTATTTATTTTGAGAGGTTGAATTATCCTGGTGGATCTCACTCAAGTAATGTCTTGTGAAACATCTTAATTTTTGCATGTAAATCTTGAGGAAATGTGTGTTCAATTTCTTGATTTAGACTAGACTGGTCCCAAGACTGAGATGAAAGATAGGGCCACATATTTATCAGACTGTATGCAAAGAGAAAAAGTTCAACATACAGAACAAGTGAAGTGAAACTGTGCAGTGGGTCAATACTTAAAAACAAGGGTATTTTAGCAGGCAAATACTTTCAGGAAGTAATAATAAAAAAACAAAAAACAAAACAGTATCCTATGAATTTTACTTTTTCTGGGCAATTTTAGCGCTCTGATTGGCAGAACACCGTTTTATCTGGTTCTAGTAATCCTGTTTTATAAACATTATGCTGCATACACCGAACTAAAACCAGTAGAAATTATGATGTTTGCAATTAATTTCATCCTCCGTATTTGTCATATGACCAGCAATATACATGTCTGTTTTAATTAATTTCAGACTAAGTACTGCACCATATTGCACATGCACACCAAACAGTTATATATGTGTGGTTTTTTTTTTACATGAATGAGGCACAAAAATCAGAAGCCATTTTTATATTTTTGCCAGTAGAAGATGAAAAAAATAGATGATTTTGGTTGCTAGTATGCAAAACAGAGTCCCATTCTACTGACTAGTATACAAAGCAGAACTTTTTCTGTTGAGTAGTATAAAGGACAATCTCCACTTGTAATGCTCCCTGGGACGTAAGTACGTGAATGTCACAACCCTTGTTATGTGTGAGAAGTGTACCACCTTAAGGGATATATTGAGTGAGTGGGATCTGAGGATTTAAGGAAGGTGGGAGAGAGGGGACCCTTAGGGAAGCACTTTCTGGAATCTTTGGAGATCAGTAAATTATTCCAGTTCAAGTCTAAATTTGATACCCCCTCTGTTGTAATCTGGTCAAGTGACATTGAGTGACCATGACTGCTCTGTCGGTCTGAGTCTAGCCTATTGCTATTTCAGGTCTAATAAATGCTGCTTAGATTCGAGAGTGTCTGACTTCCTAGAAGGGGAGTGGAGGCTCTAGAAGGCAGGAGAGACCCCCTGATGCTGCAGAGAGTGTTCTAAAACCGAGTGGACAGTTGGGTGTTAATCTGCCCTGCATGTAAGTCAAGTGGTACAAGCATGGGTGCTTGCTTTGATATGTACCTGGAAGGTTCAAGACTGTATTTGATAATATACTAAGTGTAGCCAAGAGCAGAATGAGGTCAAACCAGTACCTGGAGTCATGTAAAGGCAGAAAGAGTTCGAGTTTAAGATAACACACTAACACCCTCAAGGCAAATGGGATAAACACTCTTTGTGTTCATTTCTCTGGGAGGCTTTGTAAACTGTCAGTAACACCTATTAGACAGCCCCAGTGCTTTAATGGTCTATTACGGCCAGGCAGCTGCTTGTATAGTGCATGCTGATTGGCTGCCAGTCTACTGTACAGGCAGCTTTCTATTGCAGGGGTTTTTAACCTTTTTGTGTATTGTATCCTCTTATGATGGTAAATGTTTACCAAGTGCCACAGTTGTTTATCAATTTTTTTTTTCAAATACTGCCTAATTTGTTTATATGTTTTGCAGGTGACTCTTTGGGGGGTATTCAATTGTCGGTGGAAACGGCTAAAATCCCGTGGTCCGCGCACTATTACCGTTATTACGGTAAAAGTGCACGGAAAAACTGTTACTACGGTAATTTTCTCGCTGGATTTCAGCTCGCAGCTCCCTGAGCCGCGAGCTGTAATCCAGCTAACTACTACCGTAATAACGGCAGTAGTTTTTAGGTGGCGGGATTTCATAACAATTGAATACCGCCCTTTATGTTCTTGAATAAAACAAAATAGAAGGTGTATTATTTTAAACATTTATTTCTTATTATATATTAAACTATTATTTTGAATTAAATTAAACTCTCTTTGATGTACCCTTGGGGTACCTGTGCCACATATTTAGATACCCTGGTCTAGTGCTATTAGTTAATTAATTATAGTGGTTCATACTGTTAAGAACTTGTATGACTCTCTAGTCATGACAGTCAGGGTAATTTTATTTATTTTAAAAACTGTGGACTTGTTTATAAAGTCTTTACAATTTAATAATTAAATTGTTTTTTTCCCCGTATACTTTTGTACATCCTTTAGGCCATTCTGACTCTGATGAAATGCATTTTTCACTGGTCTCTAATAGTAATTCAGCATCCATATCCTCTTATTCCCCAGGGAAAACATATAAGTGTGCTCTGTATTTGTAGCGCATGCGAGGCTACAGCGTCTACCATAGACTGATTCTCAAACACTTACTCCTTGTACTAGCAGCATGAAGTTTGGTGTCAGTTTGTCAATGTATGATAGTTTAGAATGCACTTTCCAAGTGAGGCATGTCCAACTGTTGTCACCCAAGTGGCACACTAAATATAAATAAAGCTCACGGCACAGAATCGTTTGGCGGTTCTGCATGGATCCTGTGCAATCAAAATGTTGTTGGTGCAACAATATAGCATTTTTTTTTTCTAAGTAAAATCAGCTTTAGGTTAGAGCTTGTTATTCATTTGGTCTATCTTGAGCTGAAATATAGGACACATACCACCCCTTGTTGAACACTTGTACACTTAACCATTAAACTTGACTTTTATGTCCCCAAACAATCCGATCAAACCTTAGAAGACTAGAGAATAAAACAAAAATATTAAAAGGGCTTCTATTTATTGAACATCTTCATCTTTATTGTGTTCCACATTGTGTTACTGGATTAAATATTGGGATTGTCAGTCTGCATAAAAGTAAGCAACTGAACATATGATATGGTGCATTTACCATTTGTGTGAAATTTCTGCCACCTGTCGCTGTAAAGGAAGGTTATATAGGGTATACTTGTGTAAAAGAGGCTGGCAGTATTTGGTATTTAATCATAATGACATTAGGTTTTCCTCAGTGGCTAATAAAGCTGGTTAAACATGATTTACCAATTGGTTAACAGATACAATTACAGCCTACCCTTTATTCAAAAAGTTTTCATAGTGTCTGTTATCAGTTGGTTAAATAGGGACTTGTCTTGTAAGCAGGTCCTGTGTCCACCAGAGGGCACTGATTTATATGTTTGTGTCTCTTCTATCGGTGTAATACAGTACAGGGACCATTATTTTAAAGCTACTAAACCTAAACTAAATGTTGGCTTCTATAAAAGAGTTTGCTAATCACATTCACAAATCTATTTGTGAACTGAAGGTATTTGGGACAAAATATTGATTGTGGGGAAATATTTTCCTATGCATAGCAGACTTCCTGTCAGTTATCCCACTGAAGGTCAGAGCAGCGAGCCCTTGGCCATCTTTAGCCGAAATGGTTGAAAACAAAGTGCCAATGCAGAGTAAAATGTTTTCAAGTTCTATCAAGGCATTTGACTTTTTCTTTCTTTTTTCATGTCTAATAATGTTATTAGAAGCTCAGTTTCATATATGACTACTTGTCATGTTATGTTTGCATATGATTATTCTTATAAAAATCACAATAGAAACAAAAGTGGAGATTATTCAACAATATTACAAGGTTTGAGTTGGTTTACATTAAAAGGTTAGAAAAGGAAATGCAAATAAAGACCACTCACGGCGGAGGCCGTGGCTTGGTGTAGTATGAAGTAGGACGTGGGTTTCCTGCTCTCCTGCAAATATCCGTTATCGCATCCTTAAATCGACTTGCTGCTTCTGCCAGATAAAAGAGTCCTGGATATCCCTCCTGCATTTGTAACCACTTTTGACTTTGTTTCAGCCCTGTTTTTGCCACGACAGACAAGTCTCTACAATCCTGGAAGTCTGAGAGCTGGGACTGGACCTGCTTGTCAGCGGTTATGTGATGCTACTCCTTCCTTCTGGTCATCCTTCCCTCCCACTCAGACCCGACAGCTCCGAGCTGTCCTCCCGTGTAGGGCAGGTGCGTCCTCTGCACCGCATCTGCCCTACACGGCTCCTGCCCTGCCAACGGAACCAAGTGTTGAGATTGTGTTGCATGTGCTGGGAAGCGCGGCCTGCTCAATTACCTGATGCACTTCGGGAGCGTTCCACATATCTCCACTTCTTTGCTGCTAGACAGTGCACTGTGGAATCGGCTGTACCTGCAGTTAGGGCCGCAGGGAGGTCTGTCTCGCCGCAAATATACAAAGCTTTACAATTTGATAGGAGTTCACTAATGGTATCTGCCATCTTGGATTCGGCCAGCAATGGACAGCATGCAGTGTCCCCCCTGTCACACTTGTTACGCCCCCCTGAATAGATTCTCCTCCTCACCTTCCTCTATGCTACCTGGAGATTCCTTTTGTTCTGAGTGCCTTCATCCCAGTGTTCAGAGCGCCTGTACATGCCATTAGCAGTTTGGTGCTCCTTTGCCTTCCATTTTATGCCTCAACAGCCACCATCAACATATGCACCAGCTGCTTTGGATGTACTGGCTCCTTATATGATGCCTAGATCTGTGTGAGTATTAACATGATTTTTTAGATTTGAACCATCATTTGTTTCTATAAAACATTCCTGTTTGACCATTGGACAGTGTATATGACATCCGTACCTGCCTGACTACTATTGATACGTGGTGGTTCCTTTATGTCCTGTAGGACTGTCCACTGTTGCGCTCAAGATCCATTATTGTGACTATAGTTCCCAATCCGGGAGTACACACATTACATACTGAGGGTATACCCTTTGTGTTCTCAGCGTGCACTGCCCTTACTTCTGGGAGACTGCTAAATATGATATTTGCACCTACTCTGAGCCCAAGCCGTTGCCGAACAACTAGACGCGACCGTATCATTGGAGGCAGGCGCCCGTTCATGTGCAGAAGCGAAAGCATAGGGATGGTGCCTGACTCCCATCAGGTGTGCCATCATGTACCTTTATTGCCAAGATCCTGCATTTCAAAGAATTTATACTGTAAGCCCCAACGGGGCAGGGACTGATGTAAGTGAGTTCTCTGTACAGCGCTGTGGAATTAGTGGCGCTACATAAATAAATAAATGATGATAATATAGCTAATACTGGTTGTATAGTTTAAGAAGTTGGATTGTTGCTATAGTTGTAAAGGTTGCATTGTTTTATAACTTGATAACTTCATATCTTGAGTGGTATAAAATAGGCGATTAAAAAAATGACAACCAGGGAGCCACATGCTGTTAGCATGTGCTCTCAACAAAGCATGATATGAGGTCAGCCATTTTAAGTAGTGACTTTGCACAAGGAAGTTTTATTAAGCTGTGAAGTTGTATTGGTAAGATTTGTCTGAAAGATAAGTTTTATTGTGAGTAATAAAGTATATGTATATTGAGTGCAATTAGGATCACTATATGTAAGGTGAATATAACGCAGGCAACATGGGAATGAATTCTTAGATACATGCACTTACAGACATATACACATATACACACACACACACACACACACACACACACAACATGATTAAGACATACACAATTAGCAAGAAATTAATAAGTTACTGTACCTACACACAGATTGACATCTAATATATGTACCATGTGTATGGTTGTTATTGAAATTTTAGTATTATATTATTGTACAAGTAAAGATCCTGTTTAATACATGTATATCTGTGTTATGAATATGAATTTGTAATGTCTTGATACAGGAGATATTATATATATATATATAGAACTCTGTGAGATACAGCAAATTAGGTTTAAAGGACTGAAGTAGGCGTTCATAAAAGGGAAAGTGTGAAAGCATGTGGTTATGTAACGACCCTATCCGGGAACAGTATATGAAGATAGCGTGTGCAATTAAGGTGTAACGTGGGATCTTTTACAATATGTCTGGAAAATAATTTGTCCTTTTTAAATGACCACAATTAGTCTTTTAGGATGTAGGATTGATATTTATTTTTTGTCTGTTCTTTTTATGTTGTTTTTGTAATGTTTGTTTGACCACTCATGGTAATCAAATAATACCAATTAATCAATCCCTTTGCAAGGGAAATTGAACAAAACTCATTGCTTAGTATGGCAGTCACATGACCACAGGTCCACTTTAAGACATTCATGTGGCCAGTGAAATGATTACACACATGAGCCTCCATACTTGTTTTCAAAACATGAAGGGTAACAATGTTTTTTTTTTTGGTTTTTTTTTTATATGACCCAGGAGATCTTCGCAACACATTAATTAGTGAAGCAACTTGCTTAAAAAAGGAGGCCCCTTTTTTGGATAGAATGGTCTTTTATCTTCCTTAGACACCAGGGTGCTAAGATAAAGGTTCATTAAGGGTCTCTTATTCAGTCTTCATCACCAGGATGTCTAATAGTGGTCCCCTTATCCATGTGGTCTCGGGTCAACTGCACATTTTGCCCTTTTATTAAAACAGCCTTAAATGACCACAATCCAATGTCAAAAGAATAATCAATCTCCATTGCCACTTTTTCAGCAAATTTCTTCTTTGGTAATGTCCCTAAGATAGTGTTTATACAGATTGTGGGGGGTTCATCTTCGAGTGTTTCTACCTGATGTGTGGTGAGAACTAACCATATTAATGCTCAGCCTTTGCATAGTAATTCTTCCCATTTGTGAATAACCCATTGTTAACAGTCTAAGTGTATCCCTTAGAAATACTGCACTATGTCTGTTCAAGACTGTGCAGAAGTACTTGTCTTAAATGAAATTGCAACAAGCTCCTTTTTCTTAATATGGAATTGAATATGGTTTCTAAATTGGCTGATTTATTTTCTTGTATACTGCTATTTTACATTTATTTTACATGTTATGTTGTATACCATCTGCTTCTGCTAATTAGTGTTTTCATAAGTGTATAAATAATATTAATGTAAATATATTTTTCCTTTTCAGATATTAATGAGTGTGATAATTCTGAGACAGTTTGTACATCGGACAATGAGGATTGTTTGAACATTCCTGGTAGCTATAAATGTATTTGTACTGAAGGATTTGAAGAGGAGGATGGAAAATGTGTAGAGATTTTAAAACCAGGTAATATTTAATAATCCTAACTTGGAAACTAGATATAACATTAATTTACAGAATACATTTTTTTTTTAGTTTTTCTATCTGTACCAACTCTCAGAATAGGGATATGTCAAGAGTCAAAGACTATTGAATTTTATAGTCAATGACTTGACCCCATCCTAATGTATGAAATTATGCTATGACCTACTTCCCACTAATGTTCTCATGTCCCAGAAGCCTGAACTGTAAAATGGAATTCATGGTAAGCAGTGTACTTTTTAACAAAACAAACATTAATAAACCCAAAGTGTAATTCTTCTTACATTGGTTAGATACACTCTCTAGGATATTGGGCTGTTGGGCCAGGATATACTAAACCAGCCCCACCCAGATGGCAAATGACCGGTTAGAGGAGGGATATTCTTGTGTCCCCTGCTGGAACTTTTAGAATAATCCTGCATGTGGAAACTAATACTATAATGTTGTAACTTGGTTAAACCATTTATAATGTTTGAACGTGGTTTAGGCCTTGCGACTCCTCTGGCCATGTCACCACCCAAGGGCAAATATGGAGGAGATAGTGAAAATGTGCCATTTCTTCCTACACAATTACCTTAATACATCCATATATTTTTTAATTTAACAAAGTAGCTAAAAGAAAAGTAGTTACATTAGCAGTCGTGTATTACTACTACTTTGAGTATGTTTTTTTTTTTTTAATTTTGGGCTATATGAGCTTCAACATACTGGTATTTGCTACCAAAATATCTGCGCCACTTTTTTATTAAAGTTTTATTAAAGGTCTCATTGAAGTAGCTACAACATTTGTAAGTTAAATAGTTGATGTTCAGCTAATCCTTATCAACACAACATTTAGTTATCAGAGGATGTCACACTGCAAAATGCCTTGGGTTTGCACTGGTGCACCTAGATTTTCTGTCCAGCGCACTTCAAAGTGTATGCCTTGTCTGGTGACACACCTTCACAACCTAGAAGTGTACCTAAATGTGGCACACAGCAAAGGACGCCCCTAAAGCTGCATCCTTCCCCCCTCTATCTGTTACAATAATCTTGCTTTGAAATCCCCTTTATTGCTCCATAAAATAAGGTACACCACTACACCTGCTTCATTTTTGCGTAAGGAGCGCTTTTACTCTGCCAGATTCCTCCCCTTTATCTGTGTAACTGGGTAAAAATCTTGGCATACTTGCACAAATTTTGGTGCACACTGGTCCAATGCTATATAGTTAAAAATGTAGATTTTTATTGTTTTTTAAATTCTTTAGTCTACTGCAGCAACATTCATATAGACGTTTAGCTGAAATACAATTAGCTTTGTATTCCATGTTTGAAAAATATTGAATAACCTCTTGAAAATGAATGAGATGTTGAAACATGGTTATCCATATTCAGTCATGTTACTACTTTTTATTCCTTTAGATGATGAAGCCGATAATAGAGAAAATCTTACAATTAGCACAATACAAGACTCTGTGGATGTGCATGAGGACCTCTAATCTTCATCAGTTTATTAATTTAAATATTGTTTTAAGTTATTGAACTCCAACCTCTACAATCAAGATACTGTGGACACTATATTTGTTATATGAACAACAGGTTTGTCAACCTGCTGTAAATTCCATTTTATCTGGTATTCAGATTGGATTTGCCCTAAACGCTGCACACTTGTCTTTCTGATAAAAACAAAATGGGTCTTATATTTTAAAATTGTACTTTCTAATAAACATTCATTATATGAGCATGTATGTTGTTATTTTTTTACTCTTATTTATGCTTTACTCTCCTAATTTTTGTTTTGCATTCAATTACGATTTTGTGTTGACTGGGTTTTTTTCAGTTATAGGTTATCCTGTGTGCCAAGATGAATGACAACGAAAAAAAAAGCAAAACGGTGCAGCATGAAGTCTGTGGAGCTAACTATTATTATTTATTTATTTTTAATTTATAGAAATATCTACAAAAGCATACATTTGTATAGATAAAGCGGTACAAATGTTAGTCTGGGCAGATATTTCTAAGAAAAGTCTAAACAAAAACAAACTATAATATAGTCTATTAGTAACTTAAATTATTCTTACATAAGTGCTATTCAGTCTTGACAAACAATTAAAGGGTATGTCTCAAACACTGGATATCAGTTTACCACCATGTTAGATAAGAGAGGGTGCATATCAATTCTTATTATATATAAAATTAATATTTGGAATGATGTAACCAGACATATGGGTAATTACCATAGTATACAGCATGTTTAAACTTAGAGCCACCCCTCTATGGTGGCCTGTTAATGAAGGAAGGTACTGCTGTCTTAAGTTTATTCAACCCTAGCGGTCTTCTCTTTTTAATTTGACAGAACCACCCCAAGAAAATCTGTCCTAAGACAGAGAGCTATTTAACAGTTTCAACGATAGTCTTCTTGGGTGAGTTAGAGCAGTGTAAGTGTGTAGCTACTTCCCCTACTGGCCAGGAACAACAATCTCCATGGCATGGTTTGTTCATGGCGATGAAGATTTTACTTTTCAATTAGCCCCAGTAGGCAAACCTTCATGTTGAGCAGGAGTGGAAATCTGCCTCCGATGATCTTTAATTGCAAGGCATTTCCAGAGGAGATAATAAAAAGTTGCTTCTAAACTATGATATTTGGGATGCTGTGCCACATCTTTTCTCCATAAATGAGCAAGCTGGAAAGGAGTGTTGTAAGAACAATGACCAATATCGTCTATTTAGGCTTGGGTTGGTACTCTTCATTATGTTGCGCTGTTGTAGGATGGAGGATAAATTACAAATGCATTTCTTAGTATGGCCCTTATTGATGTAGCGTACCACTGCACATGTATAAAAATAAGTCTTGGGATTTGGAAATTCGGTACATAGTTGTTTGAAAGTCTTGAGGACACCTTGTTTATATAATTGGCCCAAATTCCATATGGTCACCTTCTTCCTAGCACTCACACAAAACTTAAAATTAGGGAAGTTATTTTACAGGAGATCTTTTCATGTAAATAGGTGACTGGTGGATTATGTATTTATGATTTTGAGTAAAAAAATGTTACTCAGAAGGTGTCACAAAACTCAGCAGTGCCAGACAGTCGGTACAGCAAGTCATATAAAAAAAGCAAATTATACATTGAAACAGAACAAGGACATATGAGAATGTAGACATGATATAGATCAGGCCTGGCCAACCTGTGGCTCTCCAGGTGTTATGACACTACAAGTCCCAGTATGCTTTGCCAGTATTTAGCCAGCCAATAGCTGACAGAGTATGCTGGGACTTATAGTTGTGCAACACTTGGAGAGCCACTGGTTGGCCAGGCCTGATATAGAGGATAGAGAGAACCCTGCTAATGAGAGCTTACAATCTAGGATAGTACCATTTTTTTTCATCAAGCGTTCGAATACGTTTGTCCATATAGTGTATATGCGTGTTTGTGTATATATATTTATATATATATATATATATATATATATATATGTGTGTGTATATAATTTCCATTGATCTCTAATAATGCTTGAATGAAAAACACATTACACATTCAATTTGAGATTGCAGGTTTTAATAGTCTCCTGTATGGAATTAACAGTCTGTATGTTAGAGGCCTGTTTGTTTAAAAAGCTTTTCCGTGCCAATGTTCAGATAACAAAACACTTTATTACTAACACTGAAAACTTTAAATATTTCAGTACGGACCCAGCCTGAATATATGGATTTCATCAGTTGTAGCTTAACATCATAAAATATCATAAACATAGTATTATTTAAGTTGAATCCCAATTTTCTTAGTATTGTAACACCTATAACAGAAAAGCAATTGTTTCATAACAGGTATAAGCTGCTTGACATCATGCTTATACTTATTCTCTCAGAATGGGTTTATAAGTATATAACCTCAAATATCAATTTATAACAGCTTTATGTGACAAGGAGTTTTTTGGTGTAAGAAGTCTGATGCGACGTACAGCTGACTGATCAGACTGATTGAGGATCTTATATTTACAGCAAGCACCATAATTCTTATTTCACTTTCAGAATATAAGGATAGGAATATCTAGGCCAACCAGGAGGCAATTTGTTTTCTATCAATAGGGAGAAAATCTCAGAGGATTGGAAGAAAGGGGTAATGATTCACCTTCTATTATTGTAAGCTAAGAGGCAAACGGCATAGCTGCTTTTCAAACAGTTTAACTTTTGCCCTCTGTTTCTGTAATTCCAGGGAGAAATAGGTGTAAACCGAAATAGTAGTGTTTTCAAATTACATAGGGGCTCTTTTATCAGTCAAGGGATAACATCTCTATCACAGTAATTTGGCATCTACAGCATGGTGGCTTAGTGGTTAGCACTTCTGCCTCAGCGCACTGGGATCATGAGTTTGATTCCTGACCATAGCCTCATCTGTGTGGAGTTTGTATGTTCTCCCTGTGTTTGCGTGGGTTTCCTCCGTGTGCTCCGGTTTCCTCCCACACTCCAAAAACATACTGGTAGGTTAATTGGCTGCTATTAAATTGCCCTTAGTCTCTCTCGGTCTGTGTATGTGTGTGTGTGTATATGTTAGGGATTTAGATTGTAAGCTTCAATGGGGCAGGGACTGATGTGAATGAGTTCTCTGTACAGTGCTGCAGAATTAGTGGCGCTATATAAATAAATAGATGATGGTGATTGTGAGGGTTCCCAAATCACTCAGACACGGTATTAGAGGAAAAATAGAAGAATGATTTATTCTGCAGAATAGGATTAACTACACCACGGCACCGTAACGATAGCAGGTCCAACAAGTGAGGAAATCAGTTCAAGTAAATCCAGAGAGATATGTTCCACAGCGCATCTCTGGCAGAGCAAGGCCTCTTGACTAAAAGTTAGTCACACATGTGTCCAGCTCCCAGGGTATCCTCTTTTATCACCTCCTAATCCCACCTTGGGAACTGCCTGCCCAGGGGAGTTGTAAAAGGTCTCGATTGGTGGGCTGCTTACACTATACAACCCCCTCCCCTACCTCCTCAGGTGTCTTCCCTCAGGCGACCCCCTTCTGGGTCAGGCTCCTGGCTGGCTGTAGAGCTCACTAGTTGACAATAGGGAGTAAACAGAAATAGCAATGGTAGCTTCATTCACTCAACTTCTGAGTGTTCCCTGTGGAGGTGGAATTTTACCCCTGAAGTATTTTTCCAAGGAGATTTTATAGTTACATCACTGATACTTCCTGATAGCAACATGGCTAAAAAGTGCAGTTCAGATATGGATTAGATAAAGAGGTTGTACACCATATACCATGCCCGGTGCTTTACAATGATGATGATCTGCATTTGTATAGACCTGTTGATAAACTTTGCTACAATGACATTCCTATTTAATACATATTTTTTTTTATTTTTTCTTTCAAAATTTTTTTATTGAGGTAAAAAGAAAAATATGTCAAGTACAATTAAATGCATTATAAAGTACAAGTATGTATTCACAAATTTTTTTTATTTTTATTTTTTTTAACATTCCAATGTGCAATCACCATTACATGTCATTCCATTCCAAAAATCCCCCTTTCCACAGGACTTAACTGTCATTAGATATAGATATATTGATTGGGGGGTCTGCAGAGACCATTCTCAACTCATACCATTCAGTATTGTGGAAACTGTTCCAGAGTTGTGTTCGTATAGCGTGAGGTAAAAGGTCTATAAAACTCTCCCATGTGTTAAAAAATTGTTTTACTCTAGACTCTTTTTGCAAGGAAGTCTCTATCCAATCCATTCGAAATATATGATAGAGTTTTTCTCTAAAAAGAGAGAACACAGGAGGAGAATTCTGGGCCCAGACCTGCAATATGCTTTTTCTAGCCGCAGCTGAAATTGCTAATAATAAAATTTTGCATCCCCTGCTAACTTTGCAGCTACTTGGAAGTATTCCAAATATCGCCCATTCCGGAGATAGGGGTGCATAGTTCACCAAATATGTATTAGAGAATCTCCAAATCTGAGTCCAGAATCTTTTAATTGGGGGACATTCCCAGAAGCAATGTGTCAGATCCGCTCTTGGAGATCCACATTTCGGACAACAATGAGATTCCGATAGTCCTATCTGAAACCTACGAGATGGAGATAGATACGCTCTATGAAAAATGTTAAGAAACATTTCTGTATAGGTCATGGCCGGTAAAATTTTAATGGAGTTGGCAAGTGCTTTAAGGAGAACTTCTGGAGTCAGATGAGGGAACCGTTCCTGCCATAACGAAAGACCAGTTTTAGAGTGATTATAATCAAATTGATCCCGTATCAAGGAGTAGTGTTGCGATATGGCCTGATGAGTTAAGGGAGGCTTTGAAAGCATAACATCCAAGGGGTTATCCCATAATACATATTTTTAACTATAAATGTATACTGAATCAATATTGACCCAGCCTACATATATGCAAGTAGTGGTAAAGAAATGGAAAAACCAATATAAGTCACTTGATAGGAGGGAGTTGGGCCACCATCTGTGACCAGTACAGCTTGTAGGCTCACCAAGACTTCCAATGTTTGGAATTGTGCAAGAGGGATATACCACCATTATTCCACAAGAAAATCACTAGACTCAACTGAAAGATATCGTGACTAAGAAGGTCATCATATATGGATAAATCAGTGTCGTGCTCATTAAACCATTTAGTAACCACACATGCTCTCTGGTAGGGGTATTGTCAACCTGAAAGACACCCCTCCTGTCAGAGAATAAATGATGCATCATAGGGTGAAAAGTATCATTCAGTACCATTTAGTAGAGATTGGCATTAACATTGCCTTTTCAGGAAGTTACAGCACCATGCCAGAAAAAAGCACCACTCAACATTTTGGAACCATCAAATTCCTCTACTGTTGAAAACAAGCACTCAGGGCTTTAGTGTTCTTACAGCTGGCACTGCACATGTATTTCAACTATGATATTCTCATATGGCTGCTCATGCCTTAGGTTCAAATTTACAGTTGGTTTTATCATTCAGTTTGAATTAATGCATAGATATCATTATCCTAGATTAGCAATTTTTATAGTCTTTGTCACTGAAGCACCTTTCAAATGCGCTCCACTCATCATTTCCCTTTGAAAGCCATTGAAATCTCTTCTTGCAGATATACTATCCATAATTATAGACAACCAGCGTGTCACGAGCCGCGGCGGTATTCACAGCCGCCGCGGCTCGCTTCTGGCTCCCTCTGGCGTCCCGGCCGTCACCTTGATGACCGGGACATCGTTTCCCCTTCCTGCCAGGCCGTCGCCAAGGCAACAGCCGTACGCTTCTCACATAGTGCTGCGTCCCTGTGGGCTAATTAAACTAAGAGGGCTGAATTTACAGGCATTAGCCTGCAACTGTGTGTATTCAGGGATAAGCCCTGATTGGTCCTTCTCTGTACTAGCAATTAGTCTGCAGGAGTGTATACAAGCCCTGATTGGTCTATGTCTGTATTTAAGGCAATGAGGTCTGCTGCCTCATTGCCGGTTATAGCTTCTGTTGCCAGTCTGCTGACCTGCTCTGTGCCTTGTTCCTGCTTGTTGAATATTCTGCTGATTACCCGTGTATGACCCTTTGCCTGGATTTGGACCTTGCCTGTGTATCTCGTGACCCTGACCTCTGGCGTGTTTACCGACCTTGTTGTCTGCTCGTGACCCTTGACCTCAGCCTGTTTATTGGAATTGCTATCTGCTGCCGGCCCTTGACCTTTGCTTGGACTTCACTTCGTTTACCTGGGTTCTCCCCAGCCGGTACAAACTTCACGACCCTCTGTCAGTCTGCAGCCCAGTCTGTCCCCACCACCAGGGGCTCCAGTGAACACCTGAATGGCAGAGTAGATTCCGGGTTGTGTTGTACCGACTGGAGGGGTTCCTAACACAGGGCAGTCTAGGATTTTTATAAACAGCAATTGCCATGTTACGATGTTATTTGCTTATTTAACACACAAGCCACATATGTGTACAATATGTTTGTTGTCCCTCATTTAACCAAATTTTTCATGTTTCACCCTCTCCTATATGTTTTGTCAGTATAAGCTTAGCAACATATGGTATCAAAAACATAAAAATAATACTTTCTTATTAGAATATTGTTTTGCTTCATAGATTAATTGTAAAGGGGTGCAAATGCTTCATCACAAATATAGCTTTTTAACATTATGCTTATATTTACTCTCAGAATGGGTTGATAAAGTACATATGCGTAAACAGCTTTAACTAATAATAAGGGGTTCTCTGGTGTAAGGAGTACTGATGGGGCTTACAGTTTGGTCAAATTCAAGTAGACCAAAGCAGGAAGTTTTAAATCCATTGTATGCAAATAATAACTGTAGCACCCCTTTCTTTAGCACTCTGAAAGGGGTGGTGAAATGTTGTCTCTCTCCGCTTCACTGTCTCCACCTGAGTCTTCTACACAGAATGGTGGGATCCAGACTAAGTGACTCCACTCAGGGTTGACTCAGGAAGCCCCTTGTATCTGACCACATTAACCCTCTGAATAATAATGGACCACACACTGTGGTTACAAACAAACAACTGTATGTATATTTTGGGGAAAGTAAATGGGTCAGGCAGATTTAAGTGGGACAACAGGTAACATAATAATCAAAGGCAACAGTACAGTGAACAGTATTAACAAACAAACAATATGGCCACCAAGATGTTGAAGATGCAGGCCTACCTGGCAAGGATGCAGACACTGGGTCGCCACAGTCCAGTCTGACAATGGAGACAAAGAATCAAGTGAACATACACGACAAATTTGGAGGAGACCTGTAGCAGTATCGGCATTTACAGCACTCCCAAAGTGTTATGTCTCCCTGAACTTGCAGAATTACTATCAGATCTGAAAATGTACCCCAGCTGCTCTGGTAGGTTCTGGTTCCATTGGCAATTTTTATGATAATGGAATTGTGCATCTACATTACATTCGGATGCAAATTTGATTCCACGCCTATGGGAATTGTTGATGGGTCTGCTATCACTTTTGGCTTGGTCACACAGGCAAATATTTACATCTGGATGAGATGTCCAGCAAAAATGATAAATAAAACGTGATAAATGAAAGACACATACATGTTATAAAACCCCAGGGAGATTGTTTGTGTTTGGGAAAGAGCTTCCCAAAGATTGTGTTTGGCTATAGAAAAATACAGAATAAGGAACCCTGGGGTTATGAATGGAGAAAGAAAGGCATGCTCCATTAATCAGGCCCATTTCAGGGCTTCCAGTCTGCCAGGCACTCTACTACTAATCAGGAATGTGTGGTAGTGGTAAAAATCCGCTATGCAGTTCCCTCAGCCGCTCACTACCTAGGGAATAGGTCATATGCCTGCAAAGAGACACTGTAAATTGTTATCAGTAAGTGCTGTTAATTTGTATGTGTGGGACATCAGGTGCTTTACTTTAGAGAGGGTATTCCTTAGGTATTAGTGAGAAGCCGCAAAGGCTTCTATGTTTCTGTTTTGTTTATGTTGATGGTTGTGAATAAAACTAGCTGAGGCTATTTGAATCCAGGCACTGGAGTGGTGTGATATATTTGGCTGATGCATGGCAAATGTAGCTGTCTACACCCCTAACCCAATCTCGTGACAATATATATATATATATATATATATATATATATATATATATATATATATATATAAAAATAAAGACAGATAGTTGACAGGACACAGATCATTTGGTGCACTATTCTACTTTTATTTAGTCATGATAGCAGAAAATATGTATCTTTTTCCATAAATGACAATACAAACTTGCAACCAGGGCCGCCTTCGGCAATCATGGGGCCCCCAGTGTCCCCCGGGCCCCCCCCATGAGCGCCCCCCCGATGAGTGCCCCCCCATGAACAACAGCAACACATACTTACCTGGGGCTCCGCTGGTCTCCGCTACTCTGTCTTCAGCCTGGCTGTCACCGTGACAGCCAGGCCCCAGGATGCGATCGCAGGGGTGGAGGAATCATTCCCCCTGCGATCATGTGATCTGCCTGTGACAGCCAGATCACATGATCGCAGGGGGAATGAATCCTCCACCCCTGCGATCGCATCCTGGTGCCTGGCTGTCACAGTGACAGCCAGGCTGAAGACAGAGAGACCAGCGGGGCCCCAGGTAAGTCTGTGCTGCACTGTTGTACCGGGCCCCATAGTGAGCCCGGGCCCGGAACAACAGTACCCCCCGTACCCCCCTGATGGCGGCCCTGCTTGCAACACCAGCATTGACTAACACAGCAACAATGTCTAGTCACTGGTCCACTTGTTAGGTGTACACATATACTGTATATTAGATAACATCATCAATTATTTAAAGCACCACTAATTCCACAGCACTGTATAGAAAACTCAGAGAATTCCCTGCACCATTACAGCTTACAGTCTAAATTCCCTAACATACACAGACTGAGAGAGACTATGGTCAATTTAATAGCATCCAATTAACCTACTGGTATGTTTTTGGAGTGTGGGAGGAAACATGAGGAGAACATACAAGCTTCACATAGATAAAGCCATGGTTGGGAATTGAACTCATGATCCCAGTGCGGTGAGGCAGAAGTGCTAAAAACTAAGCCTCCTTCTGAGCGTGCAAGTACACACAATTAAAAATGTCTGGATATAGGTGAGATACATTCATGCAAACTAATGAATAACACAAGCATTTTCTTAATCAGAGCTTCTTTTTCACGCAAAATGATTATTTTTTTTACTGCTGTTCAGAAGCAGACTTTCCAACAAAAATTGCCAACTACCTTCCAGAAGTGCGGTAGAAAAAGTACTGTCTCAAACTGTGAAAAACAGCAAGCAGATGAGTGTAGATGATATATTTATTTTATGTTGTTATTTCACTCTCTTTATCAAAAGCTTTCTACAAATATATTAAACAATATCACCTTCTATATAAATCTTATTGGAATGTCTAAAATCACAATTTCATTTTCCAGGATATTTACCAATGTTGCGCAACTGCAACAATTTTTATGAGGAAGTGAAAGAAGTTGAAACCCTAAGATGTTGGCATCTGTAAGAGTGCAAAAATTGTCCCCAGGCAATACTATGATTTATATATATATTGCAGCATTCCTTGTGGAGTGCAGTGCAGGAACACAAATGCCCATGGTTTTACACCAAAATATAAAAATGATTTCCTTTTGTGGTACAGAATTACTTAGAGGAGAGAAAGGGGTGGAGATGCATAGATTGTAAGCTTGCGAGAAGGGCCTTCTCACCTCTTTGTCTCTTTTTCCTGACACTATATCAATGATGATGATGATGATGATGCTGATGGTGTTCCCAAATCTGCAGGAAGGCACACAGTTTTTGACTATTGGTCCACATTTTGAACCTTCTAGTTGCACTACTGCGGAAAAGCGCCCTTCTCCATCCCTAGGTGCACTTCGATCAATGTAACAGAAACCAAAATGTACACGTATAATATAGAGAGTCTCCAATGTACCTTTACTGTCATTATTAATTTAAAACAAGAATAAAGCTAGGCCAAAAAGAATTTTAAGAGAAAACTGAAAAGTTTAATGAATGAAGGATGAGCCTTAATTGGTACCAAGTTGAAGGATTTTTAAAACGCTTCCACTGTTTCCATCGTATTTGCTGGCACATCTGCTAATCCACAAACTAGGCTCAAGTTGTTTTGTTGGTGGTGTTACCAAAGACCAAAGAGACCTTGAAGTCCACTTGGCAGACATGTAGGTGCACATACACATATAAGGAAGCACTGCAACTCTGCAGAATGTGTGTTTTTTTTTTTTTTTTTAAATTACATAAATATACTTTCAACCTAATAAGCAAGTTTAGAATATACAGATTTTTTGTCTAATTATTTTTACAGCATATATCTTAAAATGACAATACCTGCAAACTGCATTTCAGAAGAGCTAAAAAGAGTGCTCAACAGTCCCACTTGTGCTTTCCGTATAATTACATATTATCTAGCCTAAAGAGTTATATATATTTAGATTTTGTAACAATTAAGAACTATTATTTGTAAATCAACTTACTTAAATGTTTAGCTTACATGCTTGAACAATATCATATATGAATACTATTATTAATTGTTATGACTTAGAGCTATCTGCATTTCAGGCTGCAGAGAAGCAGATAGGTTTAATAATAAGCATAGGTGCTGCATTTTAACCATAAGGCAGCATAAAATATTAACTTTGATTTGAAAATTATCTTATAAATTTTTGGTCATAAATAAATAAAAGTAAGTTAAGGTACGGTTTTTCCTGATTTAACCTAAATTAAAATATTTTGGTGCATGCAAAACAAGAAACATGAGAAAGTTAGTGGCTTGAATATAGTAGAAGGTGGTTAATGGGTAAAAAAATATATATTTGCATATATTGATGAAGAAAATGTTAGAAGCATTATGGATATCCAATTATATACTACTGAAATTTTGTTATTATCAGAAACAATAGTTCAAATGAGACATTACGATCAATTGCAGACATTTCTTTGTAGTTGTTTCAATTGCAATTTGCAACACAAATAGCAGTTGTTAATACTATATTTGAAATCATAACTATTTATTTGATGAATGATTAGAGCAATGTGTGCAGGAAATGCTACAGCAATTACAGAAGATTCGAATCATGGGGAAATGTATTTGTTTATGTAAACATTAGGGAATAAAGCCATTTTGTCTGTGTATAGATTAGATTCACTGGAGGTTATAGATTGGATACACTGGCGGATCCAGAGGGGGGTGAATGGGAGAACCCCCCCCAGCAATCTTCATACCTTAAAATTGCTGCTGAGATGCCCGATCATTGGCAAGAAAGAGGACAGGGCCAGCAAGGGCCAGCCAATCAGAGTGAAGGATGGGCATGGCTATGCAAAATCTCCCCCTCTTCTAAGAAAAACCTCTAGGTCTGCCCCTGATTGGATGCTGTCATGTTGTTAGCCTAGACAACCAGGAATGGGACCTGCAGCAGCACTGGTAGAGGCAGGTCCTGCTGGTGAATTTGGTGCTAACTAAGGTCATTGAACACAGGTAAAAGTGCGTAGCTGAAGTCACAGGTAAGATCAGGGAGATCAACGAACGACCACACTTTTAGCAAGCTTAAAGATCCACAGCTTTTAAGGTGCACACTGTGAGCATAATTAAAATTGTGTATACCCCCTGAAAGAAATCTACTATCTGCTAAAGAAGCAGAAATTTCATGAGAAAAGAAGAAGCTGCTAAGGCAACCACAGTCGCTTTGCTGGCCTTGACTTCCACTCTGGTGGAGCGCTTTAGCCACACACTACCCATAATTTTAATCAGAGCATGCTAAATCACCAAGTAATAGTAGCTGATTCTATCTCCTGGGACATTAATCCATAAAGCCACAGCATAGAAGATGTGGGGAAAGCTGAACTATATATTATATTAAGCATTAAAAGGAGATATTTTACACTTTAATTAACTGGAATTATCTGCCTGCTAAAGAAACAAGCTGTTCTTAAATCCACTATATGCTTATGGTCATTGTTGTTAAAATAGTAATTCAGAAAGTAGGTGTTAAGCTGTCATTTTGATACTATCCAGTAGAGGGCAGCAACCTCTTATTTTTAATACTAGTTACCACACATTGTGCAGCAGTGTTATTAGCAGGGTTTGGTACTCTTTCTTCTTTTCATTCCTCATTTGAAAAATACAATACCTTCTGAACTGAACTATCTCACTATTGCCACTTCACAAACCAAAGTTGATATTATCACAATCCAAATACAGATAATATATTTAAGCTTTACTAAATCACCAAACCAGTCTGTAATTCATTATATGCTCAGACTATATTGTAAGTCAGCAAAGAAGGAGCCAATTTGGCTGACACTTTACTAGTCTGAGAAGATCCACTTGGATGCAGTAATTCCCTAATTTCTGGTCATTTCCATTATATTAGATGTTTTCTATGCTACACTCTTACTATTGAGACATCTTTAATGCTCTTTCTCCTTTTTCTCTTGTTGTTCAATTAGCATAATATTTTCTGGCAAGCTTTGAATTGCCAGAAATGGATACATTTGTAGACAAACAAAAATGGAGCACAGTTGTCACGAGCCGCAGCTTTACTACAGGGCATCGCTCTCAGCTAGGTCTCGCGTCTGGGCCGTCACCATGACGACCGGGACATCATTTCCTTCCACACTGTCACGGCTCTGAACGATTTTAGTAGATCCCTGGCCTCTACTGTAGGGAACTTTGCCCAGGAGTGCGGAGTCTAACGGATAGGAGGTGTTCACCAGGGATCCCCGCAAGGGAATATGGTCTCCGCCGCTCCTATTCCGCAGGTCGCGGTCTCCCAGACTAGTATTAGTAGAGGATGGTGGAGGTAGAACACAATGATATTCACAGGTTTAAAAGTTCACAGCACATAAGCATCACTGAATAATAATAACACAGGAGATGATAGTAGTGCTGCAAAGCAGTGTATTGACTGATGATACAACAGGGATGAGAAAATATATATATATTGGCAGAGATGAACACACGGCAGTTGGTCAGATTGCAGAGACAAATCACATATGCTACTTCATAGTTGGTAACCCTTGGCAACAGCATGAGATGAATAATACAACAGTTCAACGCAGAGGTGATTAATAAGAACACTTGGATCCAATAGAGAAACACACAGCAGATGAATGTGAATCACTGGTACAGCTAAAGTCCAAACAGAGTAGTATATAGAACTTGGCTGATCCGATAATAGGGATAATTCAACATAGCAGGTGCTTACTGGTATCGCGGTGATTCTTATCTAGCAGAGTAGTAAGCGTTAAACAACATACAAGGACTTGGATGAACACAGACACATGCAGCAGAATGTTGCCTAGAAGTAGCAGCGAATTGAGGAGTATCTAAACCATGTGTGGAACTACAGGTAACAGGTATTCCAGTCTTAGATGCAAAGGTAAGTTCACTGTAGTATGAGGCAGCTGAACAGGAGCACGCAACTTGAGCTGAAGTAATAGCCACAGATATAGCAAGCAGTTCACAATAACAGTCCAGCAAACAGGTTAACAGCAGAGTGAGGATAAACCGTGCCAGACGTGGAACTACAGGTGACAGGTAACTTGATAGTAGCTCTATCAGCGAGATGTAGCGATATAGCCAGCCAGATAGAGGTAAACTTGAGCCAACAGATTAGGCACAGGTGTAGCAAACAACTCACGATAGCAGTCAGCGTGCAGATGAACAGTGAAGAGAAGTTTTAGCTTGCAGATGAACAGTTGTGAGGAGTTTCTGCTGAGCTGACCAGGACTCCAAGATGACAAGTAACTTCGGCGGCAAGTATAGCCCAGCGAGCAGGTAACGGACAAACAGAAGGTCAAGGTATACAGCCAGATCCCAATGCAGCGTGAGTAACTCGAAGAACAGGCAATGAGTCCATAATCATTGGAGGTTAAAATAGTGCTCCAGAACCAATGAGATTCGGGAGGAGGTCCAGATCAAGGTAGCAAGGAACACCTGTGGGAAAGTAATGTCTCTTAAGCAGTAGCAAGCACAATCATGGTTCTTAAGGGGAAAGTCACAGCGCCGGCACCTAGCTATGGGACCGGTGTGTGACACACACGTCCCAGTCACCAGGGCAACAGTTGGGACGCCTTACTTGTTCACCATCGCAGCCTGGCTAAACTGACAGTTGGGCAGGTGCGCGCCATTAAGTATTAATTGCAGCCTTACAGCCATGTTCTACAGGATTTCTTGGGCAAATTTGTTGTAGACTACCTGGACGATATCTCAATCTATTTGCAGTTTTTGGCTCAGCACCGCCACCATGTCCGCAAAGTGTTACTTAACTTCGCCAGCACCACCTGTTTGCTAAGGTTGAAAAATGTGAATTTGAGGTCACCCGAGTTACCTTCTTAGGTTATTGCATCTCTCCCAGCAGGTTCACAATGGATCCTGATAAGGTGCAAACAGATCAGGATTGGGTGCTTCCCACTAATTTTAAAGCTATTCAGAGATTTCTTGGCTTTGCCAATTATTATCGGATGTTCATCCAATTTTTCTCAGCACTAGTGGAACCTATTACTGACTGTAAAGATGCCGATACAGTTAATTGGTCACCGGCAGCTTTAGCATCTTTTTCTACTTTTAAGGATATCTTCACATCTGCTATAGTCCTCAGGCACTCAAACCCGGAACTTCCGTTTATAGTTGAAGTGGATGCTTCAGACGTGGGGGCTGGTACTACGCTTTCTCAGAGGGATCCTCGGAATCAAAGGCTGCATCCTTGTGTATTTTTCTCCCTAAAATTCTCAGCTGCAGAGATTAATTATGATGTGGGCAACCGCGAATTATTAGCCATCGAATGGGCTGTAGAAGAGTGGCGACACTGGTTGGAAGGAGCTACCCATCAAATCACATTTTCACTGATCATAAAAACCTTCAGTACATTCAGGCTGCCAAAATCTTGAATCCTAGGTAAGCTCGATTGGCCCTCTTTTGTTTTATTTGTTTCATAATTACTTTCGACCAGGCTCTAAGAACTTCAAGTCTGATGCACACTCTCGGAGCCTCATGTCCTGACATGCTCCGCCTCCGGATCCTTGGCCCATCATTCCATCCTCCTTGATTCATGCTGGTTAAACCCAAGACTTTGGAATTACTCTTTTTCAATTCTAAAGAATTGCCTCTGCTGAAACCCCTACCTGTCACAGTGGAGGTTTCAGCACCTGCAAGTATTGGCACAACTACACAGAGAGGCATGGAGTCTAACACACCGCCGGTATTCACCAGGGGCCCCCGCAAGAAGGTTTGGACTTTGCGGCGAACGACGTGCAGGTCGCGGCCCTCCCAGGTAGCTACTTGCGAGGTGACGGAGAAATACGTGGTCGTATAGGCAGGGTCAGGAACCAAGCGGGCAGATAAGGTACAGAATCAAGAGCCGAAGAGGAGTCAGCAGGCCGAGGTCAATCCGAAGAGTAATGCAGGACAAAAGGGAGATCCACAAAGCGAGGTCAGGAAAGCCGGGTCAGTAACAGGAGAAGTCAGGCAAAGTTAGAATATGAATATGAAGCTGGAACTCTGGAGACTAAACATCCAGTTGCTCTGACACCCTAGTGATGTCAGAGCAGGCTATTTAAAGGAAGTGACCAGCCCTCATTGGTGGGCAGTGGGTCGGCGGTCAGACACGCTGACCGCCGACAGGAGGTCCAGCAGCGCGTCCCGTTGCTATGGCGACGGGCGCGCATGCGCACCACGCCGCCGGAACAAGTGTCCCCGTTGCCACGGGGCGCTCAGGTGGAAGAAGACGCCCCTCCCTGCCTAACGAGGAGGCGCAGGGACGGCGTCTGATACTACCGATAGACTGTTTGTTCCAGTTCATTCAACACATTCGGTTACACGATCTTCCTGAGAACATTGTCACTGACAGTGGTTCCCAATTTGTCGCCCACTTTTGGAGATTTTTCTGCAGTCTGCTGGGGATGAATTTTAGCCTATCATCTGCTTACCATCCACAATCTAATGATCAGACGGAGAGACCTAATCAGTCACTTCGCTTGTATATCTCCAAGTTTCCTTATAACTTGCGAGGTGACGGAGAAATACGTGGTCGTATAGGCAGGGTCAGGAACCAAGCGGGCAGATAAGGTACAGAATCAAGAGACGAAGAGAAGTCAGAAGGCCGAGGTCAATCCGAAGAGTAATGCAGGACAAAAGGGAGATCCACAAAGCGAGGTCAGGAAAGCCGGGTCAGTAACAGGAGAAGTCAGGCAAAGTTAGAATTATTATTTATTCCCATGGGCTGAATTTGCCTATAGCATCTCTTGTCATTCCTCAACCCGTATATCTCCATTCTTCTGCAAAATTGATTTATATCCCAGGGCGAATTCTCTCTCCTTTATAACATCTTCTGGTGTTTCTGGAGCTTCTGCTACTGCCTCACGGTTCAGAGTTATCTGGAAGAAAGTTCACTCTGTCTTGCTTTAGATGTCCTTCAGATCCAAGTCCTTATTGGATCGTCATCGTAGAGTTTGCTTCTTTAAAGTCGGTGATAAAGTTTGGCTTTCTACCCGGAACATCAAGGTCAAGCAGCCTTGTAGGAAACTAGGACCCAGGTTCATTAGACCATTTAATATTATCAAGAAAATCAACCCTGTGGCATGCAGTTTTAAATTACCTCCATCTGTATAAATTCCGAACACATTTCACTGTTCTCTCTTTAAACCTGTTGAAGCCTCTAGTATGTTTAATCGGCACAGGTCACACAGACCACGGCCAGTCAGTTTTAATGGTGATTGTGAATTCATTCTGGAAAAAACTCTAAATTCTAGGAGAATTTAAGGGCAAATTCAGTTTTTAGTACATTGGAAAGCCTACAGCCCGTTATAATGATTTGGGGTTCTGCAGAGGCACCTCCACGCTGTGAGCACAACGAGCTCTATGGGAAAGGCGACTGCTATAGCTGAAGACCTCTACATCCTGTTCTACAAGCTCATGATATTTGCCGCTAGCCTTAACAATAGTAGACACCATCAGAGTGAAAAGTAAATGATAATCCACTGAAGAACAACCTAGCTCTCCATGCTCCCGGATGGGAGATAGCTTCAGAGAATAGTAGACCCTGCGAAATATAGCGCTCAAGCTATTAAAAGAGCCCAATAAGTCTCTTCAATGATATCACTACTATTGGAACGAAACTTGTAGGTTTAAAGGAATCAAGATTCTGCCATCTCACTGCTATTTACTCACGTACAGCACATTGCAGAAGTAGAACAGAGAAGTGGAAGATAAACTAGCCATGGCTCAACAAGCCTTTGTACAACTGTTGGTGCAATTAAAAAAATAGAAAGAAAAACTTAAGAAATTTTGATCTCACTGAATAAGGTAAGACCTCATGAACTTTGTTTTCGAAATGGCTACCAACAGTATTAGGCTTAAATAGAACCAATTATAATTTGAAAGAGTGCACAGAATTGGCCCAGAGAATCAGAGAGGTCAACAAATGCCTGTTTGGTCTTCAAGAGGGTCTTAAACTATGCTGATACATATCATTTTTGGATGCCTACCGCAAACATCCTAACCTAAAGTATCAAGGAGATAAGATTCTAATATTCCACGACTGTTTTCACTAAGTGCCAATAAAAAGCAAAGGGTTCTTCCCAAGCTAAAAAGAACTTTATACAAAAGGGATCAAGCTTGTTCTTATTTATCCGTCAAAGCTCAGAGTTGTACATAATAGAAAACCATCTTTTTCGAAACACTGAGCACAGCTCACAACTTCCCAAGAGCCCATAAACAGTCATCATCGGAGGAAGTATGGAAGGAGAGAGAGCACAGTCACCTCCTACTCAAGGCATAGATAATGTTCATTATACTGCTATTTTCACTACTTTTGGTTATGTTTTACGAATTCTTTAAAAGATTTATATTCCTTAAGAGTTGAAGAGTTCCTAAAGAGTTTGACTACCTCACATTTAAGGATATTTGACACAAAATGTTATATGTTAATTACATTACTTTTATTTGATATATTTATCTTTTGCAAAACCACTTCAATTATTGGTTAAGAATAAAAAAAGTTATATTATAATAACCAAGGTGTTACAGAAATAAATGTATATCTATACATATAATACAGAAACTCGACCTTCTTGCTCACTGGGATGAGCGAAGGGGCAAAAAACATTTCAACTGTCACAACAAAGATACATGAAATTGGCTAACAACTCACAATCTAAGACACATACTACATCTGATAACACCATTCAAGTTAAAACAGAGATACAAATTGTCTCATGGAATGTTGAAGTATAATATACCAATCAAAAGGAAAATTAATATTGCAACAACTTAAATTATATAAACCAGATGTATTCTCATTACAAGAATCCCATCCTAGGGGTAAATGTATCAATCTGCGGGTTCTTCAACACCCGCGTGTTCAGCCTCTTCTGCGATTAAATTTCAAGCGGCGCTGCATTGTAAAGGGTTAACTTCCCTTTACAATGCAGCGCCGCTTGAAATTTAATCGCGGAAGAGGCTGAACACGCGGGTGTTGAAGAACCCGCAGATTGATACATTTACCCCCTAATGTTTTAAGGTATACATGGATAAAAGAATACACTTCAGTATCTTACAAGTCTATAGAAAGAGGGGTCATAATTTAATTTGGCAAGCACATTAATTACATTATTCATGGCACAAGATGTGACCAAGTTGGCTAATATAAATTTATGAAAATAAAAAAATCACCATATGCATCGAATACTCCTTAACAATCCTTTTTTTATAGAAATGTTCAGCTATCTGCACAACTTGGCAAAGGGTGATCTAATATTGGGTGGAGAGGCTAACTCAAACTGATAGCCATTAGATATATTTTAACTCAAATCTTTAGATCAACTAAGGAGGGTACCATCACCTAAAGACTTACTTACATCCTCACTAGATCCATGGTGATATCAATGCCCAATAGAAAAATAATATTCTTTTTATTCACACCAACATGATACATTCACTAGGATAGACTACTACTGGTTGTTCTCTGACACTCTAATATATATAGGCTTCTAAACTCTCACAGAAAAATATAACAAACTGCATACTGCTGTTGCCTCTTTCATTGCACAATAAACCACATATTAAAACCTATTACTGTAAGCGCTAAATAAAAACATGGACACCAATGTAAATTTGGCAAAATAAGGTCACAGTTTAATGAAAACAAAATGGTGGTGGAGAAAGCAAATTGCGAGTTCAGCTAATACCACAAACCAAACAGTGGATGACTTAGTGGCCCTGAATCCACCGATTCCAGGATATCATCCTTTAACATTTATCCGGTGCTAAATCTGGCATCAGAGTGACTACACCCCTTCTTGACTCACAATGAAGTTCATGAAGTGATCTGTGGCCAATCAGCGGAAGCACCGTATGTATTAGCCACTGACCTCAATGCTTTCATGCCAAAGCTATTGTCCTTTAACAGACACACAACCCACCACCAAGTGACCCAACAAAAGCTCCAATAAATCTGCTCTATAAAAGCCACAGCCCTTCGCCTGTAAGACAAACCCCATCTGGTCTAAAGAGGTGAACTTGCTCCATCAAAATTAAGGGGTGATTAATAACCCCCAAGGGACTTAATGACATGTCTAGTGGATCAATTAAGCTTCTTGAGGAGACAACTCATGATGGGGTAAGGGGCTTGCTGCCGGTGGCTGCACACTGTTTAAAACACAATCAGAGCAGCCAGGCAGCACATTGTCACTGCCGAGCGGACCTGCACATACTGTGCAGCCGCCAGCAGCCTTAAAAAGCAGAAAGGGGGCGGGGCCTAAATCGCCCCCCCCCCCCCCCCCCCCCCTAAATCGCCCGGGGTAGAAAATGTTCCTAGATCCGCCCCTGGGCACAAAGCTGCAGAGAAGACAAGTATTGCCTTGTGGAAATATGAACAAAATTTATTAAAAGTGTGTAAAGTGTAGTGGGTAAAAAGACCAGACTCAGGAATGATTTCGTTGTTACAGTACTGTCTAAAAGGTGTGTTATAATATGGCCTCAGATTAGAAATTAGTGTAGGTAGCAAACGTTACCTTATACAGTTAGTGAAACGAACCATTCTGCTCAGGATAACATGTACATGATGTATCCCCATGAAGCTAGTGTTTCAGCGACATTATCTAAAACGTGTGAAGTGAAGAAAGTCAAGAAATGTACTTGGGAATGACCACGGTGTAATTGCTGCATCTAAACAGTATGGTATAATATGTCCGCAATTACAAAATTATTGTAATCAAGAGTCCTCAGACTGGGTGATACAAATTATGAATAGTAGACTGGGCCAAACAGGGAACCTTAATTAGAGAGCCCAAATGGGAGCTATAGATTATACTCACTGGCTTTTGACAGATAATGATAAATCTGAGTCCACTTATAATAGCACCCATAATAGTCTTAGCCTCATAGATTAGGTAGGCCCCGTAATTATCAAATAGATGAGCCGTCAGACAGGGAGATTGGATCCCCAAGTGATACAAGGGTAAATCCTAAGTGTCCCCTGCAATCTGCAGCCGCATTATTAATCAAATTGGTCATATATAATTTTAGTCAATCATGACTCATAATCAGTGCCCTATTCCCATGGACACATAAATGGAGGACCTTAGATCCCCAGTGGACGTGGCGATTCGCATGTCTTGCTATATGCCCTGTCAGGGCAAACCAAAAGCTGACAGAGTGGGACAAATAAACTTGTATTAACCAATCCTCAGGTAACTCAATAATAACGCCCCAGCTATAAGTGTACTTGCCTCTGGTATGAAGTCTTTCCTACAGTATGCATTCTTTTAATAGAATGATGTATAGATGTACATATAAACTTGTCTGGATGTAGCAATGTAATGTAAGTGTTAGTTATGAAATATGCATAAAGGTAAGTATACATTAATTGGCAATAGATTAAATAAGGAAAGCGTAAATGGCTGCCAATGAAATATTCAATTGCAAATTCAAACACTTTGGTGATGGTGACATGTAGGTTTATATGTGTAATGATATGTATTAAAGGCGAAAAACCCATTTGCTCATGACAAGGCGTGCCAAGCCTCCCCTGTGTGAAAAATGTTGTCCCAATGCAAGTAGGTGCTGTGACTCCGCTCATCTCCCCATGTCAAACAGATTCCCACATCCGTAAAACCTAGCAGTAAGTGGGATTGACCGGGCTGTTGCACACAAAAGCGGTCGTCCTATAGATACAATACTAATTCCTCATCAGAGACAAAATTGTCACTTCTCATACGGAGATAATGAAGCATGTTCTAGCCTGCCATGGGCCCAGTTTATATGTAGGCCTTTGCAAAACAATAAACCGGGCATCCAATTGAATAGGGACTTGTAAGCCTCTACACAACTACCCATTGTTAGCGATGTAATAGCGCACTTAGCCATGTCACCACTCTGCGTCACAAATTGGAGGCACTGTTATCCAGCCAAAATAAGTAAGCATGTAAAAGCCTCAACCGAGTGTGCAGACCCTCTACGTAGTCTAAAGAGTCAGCACTGTCCTATCAAAACCTGTTGTGTGTTGTGTAGAGAAGATGCAGTGCGTGCACCATACTCACCGGAGACACATGTTGTCGGTCTCGGGGTCCCCTTGCTTCCATATGGTATGCTGAATTGTGTCATCCCTCAGCCACTGCTCCATTCGATCTGCCTGAAACTTCGGTGCGCCACCTAAAGATCTTCCTCACCCAGTAGAATCTGCAGTACTGAAGCATAAACACGTTAGTACCCAGAAATGTGTACTCATGCAGTCTGTGGGAGCCCGAAAGCATAGGATGGGAAACCCAGGCACCCATAGGGCCAGAATGGGAAAGCGCAAAGTAAAGGGCGGGGCTGAAAAGGCCTAGAAATAATGGGAGAAAATGGAATGGGGGAAGGGGCTCCGACTTATTATGAGAGTGGAGGTAGCAAGGCGGCGATGGAAAGGGAGAGAAAGGAGGTGGGTGATATGGGGAAGGGAGTTGGAGGCTGGGGGGGTACATAATTTGCTCATTTGCAAATATGTGAATGCATATATGTGATATATTATATAATTGCTTTTTAAACATATGAGTACATTTACTGGGACATTATGCAGCCCCTCCCTGTGTTTCAGATAAAAAGTTTGGGGGGGGGGGGCGGGTCACTGTACTTGGAGAACCTGCAGGGTAAGGAAGGTGGCCACCCCAGCCTGAGGGCTTCTACGGGTAAGGGGGGGCATGTGGCTGTGCTCCCAGGCCTCTTTTTAGCACATTGTTGCAATAAGAGAATGAGAGCAAGGAAGGGGTTAAAAGGACATATACACACCCTATTATCAGGCTGCATAGGGGGAGTGGTGTCGATTGGTAAATGTGATCTGGGATGGGTGTGAGGCTGCTGGACTTTACAGCGCTACCCTGGGCTGGGGTGAGACAGCAAGCAAATTGTCACCCCCATCACTGGGTTATTCAATACCTCACCTCCACAGGGGCAGCAGGTCTGGGGCAATGAGGGCTGGGCGTGGGTGGTGGGGGATGGGGTGTGTGTGTGTGTGTTATCATGTGGTCCAAAAATGTAATATCACTGGTAATGGAAGTGCGATCGGAATCCCCTCGCAGTAGCCAGACCCCAACCGTGTTCACTGAAAGCTGCGCCGGTGCTGGTCTAAAATCCAGTCTGCTCCAGCGCATGGGATTTGTGATCTTCATTTTAAACCATCGAGCCATGTGTATGTGCAAGATTATTGCTTAAAAGATATGAACAAATTTATTATTGTTACCATTGTGATTTGCTTAGTTAGATGATCCGTGATCACTCAAATTAATAAACTTGACTGTATTAAAAAATATAACATCCTCATTTTAACAGATACAACAGCTGATTAGGAACAGATACAGGATACCAAGGTGCCACAAGGAAGACACAAAAGACTGAATACCAGGATCCACAAGCAATACACAGGAATACAGGAGCCAGACAATCCAGCATTTTAGTAGGCTAAAAGAACATGAAGAAATGGCACCATATTGCCAGAACAGGTGCCTTAATAGTCCTCAGGATGAGAGGGAGTGACAGGTAATTAGAAGGGAAGATTGCAGAGATGGGAGTGTGCATGCCATAAGGGCAGAGGAGACTAGCCCAGCGCACCACACTCCAGTAAGTAAGCCGGTGGGTCCAGTGCATTATTATTGTTTATTTATAAGGCGCCCCAAAGTGCCTGCAGCGCTGTACATAGACCATGGGATAAAAACAAAACCAAACACAGGACACGGCCTACAGAGCATTACAGTGAACTATCTACCCAGTAGCATAGGACAAAACACTACATGGCCTACTGGGCAATGCAAATAAAGTGTAGTAAATTAACAATCCACTAGTGCTAAGGAGGCAGATGTGTAGGGCATGATACTAAGAAGCTAGAGAGTGTAAGGGGGAGAGAACTAAAGCAAGTAAGGGAGGGGATAGAGAAATAAAGGAAGCTTTACCTGTGCCCTAGAGTGTGAGTGCAATTAGCAGGAATAAAACCAGTGATGTGGGAAGACAAGGGAGAAGATGAGATTAAGGGCAGGGGACTAGAGGTGAGGAACTAAAGTAAGGGAGCCAAGGGATAAGGTAACAAAAGGAGGAGGACAGGAGGATTAGAGGGCCCTGCTAATGTGAGCTTACAATTTAGAAAGGGGGGCAGACTAACAAGAGACACAAAGCAGGGAGTAAGGGTAAGGGAAGTAGAGGTCTGGTGGATGGAAAAGAGCAGGTGGTAAGATGCATAGAGGGGGAAACAGAAAGAGGTTGCATTACTTAATAAAGATATTTTAAAAAATAGCTAAATTCATTGGCACCCTAATTCAGACTGTTTTGCCTACTTTGCTACACCCAGCAAAGCAGGATTTACTACAAGCAGACACTGCACACATTGTTTGTAACCTGATAGCAGCTATTGTTCATACTCATCAGCACAAAGAAAACGATAACACCATAGTGAATTTAGACGCAGACAAAAGCTTTGGACCACATTTCTTGGCCACAACTAATTAGAATATTCAAACATCTACATTTTACCCCACACTTTCTCCATCTATTTAGATCTATTTATGAGCATCCTAAGGCTTTATTTAACAATAATATGAATACACAAAATGTCTTCTTCGGTAGAGGAACAAGGTAAGACTGTCCATTATCTTCCCTACTTTTCAATATTGCTTTGGATGCTTTTCTTAGATAAACTGAGCAAATGGAAATGAAGTAAAGTGGGAAGCACAGGGCTTATGATATACACATTTGCAGATGATGTTTTACTTTGTATTCAAAATCCAAAAGGAGGTTTCCTATCATGTTAGATAAACTACTACAGTATAATGCTATTTCAGAATTTACATTAAGTTTTAACAAAACATTAGCATAACACTTTTGCTAAATAAATGAAACCTAGTAACTCCTTATTTCTTCATATAGTCCAGGCTTCCAAGAAGGTCAGACATCTACAATTTTTCAAAATTGGAGAAACCAAGGTTTATATCTCCTTCATGATTATCTGGACTCAAATACACTTAAACCTCTTGATTATAATCAATTATGTAATAAATTCCCTAAATTCCCTAACATATCAATACTGCTATTTTTATATCTCCAGGCAGCAAGTTAAATAAATAAAATCCTACACAAACTGAACTCTATAGATAAAGACTAGAAACCAAAATACCCCACAAACTCCCTAATATATTTGCACACCAGATATGTTACAAATCTTGCAATGGAAATGGCAAGAATCTTTCCCTTAGAAAAAAATACAGAGAAAAAAATCCCCCAGAACACTGTTATAACCAGCAAAAAAAGTTATTATTTCTATATGTACATAAAAATGCAGAATTCTTAGTTACACGCGTGTGTAAATGCATGATAAGCCACCCGCCACGTCACGGCGCTTCTACTAATAGGGTGGTCCTAACTCTAATCAATGAGTGTCCCTATTTTTGGGTCATACATATATGTGGTTTTTTTTTGGGAAAAGTAAATTTTTATTAAAGTTTTTCAAAACAACATAGTTGTGAAAGTGAGACATCATATGACATATATGTGAAACACTTCACTTCAAGTAACAGAAATGCACATAAAAGAAAACTCGAAACAGTACATAGTAAATTGGCATGTTACTGTAAAGGAACAAGAGTATTGTTTTTCTTATTTTTGTTGCTTGGGGGGAAGGGGGAAGACAAACAATGGGTGAAGGGGGATTTGAGGAAGAAAAGAGGGGGGGGGAGAGAAGAGTTTATCACCTTTTGTTCCCTGTATCAAGTGGTAAAGAAGAAAAATAGTGACATACTTGGCTATAAGGAGGTGTAATCAGACTGTCTATGACTATCATTTAAAAATGTGTTTTTATATTGAGAGCTAACTTACCAATAGGTACCTTTCTATCAAAGCCAACATTTACTTTTCAGCAATTTGTGCTACAGGCTAACCCAGACGGCTAAAAGAATCAAATTATTATATGCCCTAACAAAAATATCCCTGTGTTGAATGGAGGTAAAATAAAAAAAGGACAGTGAGGTGAAGCTATAAAGCAAACATATGGCAAGTAATGGTAAGCTTGCCTTTGCATGGGGAAATCTATTTAACAACTATTGTGGTGATAATTGTACCACCACAGTACCTGTTCTGTTAAAGGCATTGGCCACACTTACCATCATTATGGTTAGGTATGTGCTAACCCTGCCTATTTTGTGTTAGCTCTATCTACAGTTGTTTTAGTCCTGCCTACATTAGGCCACTTTCAGAATTATCTCCAGTGTCAGTTTAAGATACCAATCTACCCCTGATGCTGGCCCTTATCTGATGTCAAATATACTTACCTGCTGTGTTGACCATGGAGCAATGGAAAAAGGTGGCCTGGTCTGATGAATCACATTTCAAAAATTGTTCCAATCAAGCATCTGTGGGATGTGCTGGAAAAACAAGTCCAGGCCATGTAGGTCCCACCTTACAACTTACAGAACTTAAAGGATCTGCTGCTAACGTCTTGGTGCCAGATACCACAGGACACCTTCGGAGGTCTTACCAATGCTGTGAATCTCAGTTACTGACTGTAGTTACCAGTGAACTGTGAGAGCGTCGAAGGGATGGAAAACGACTACTGAAGTGAAGTTCTCATGTGTGTGTGGATAGATGCATCATGCATAGAGAGAGCAATAAGCGCTTGCACCACTGCGTGTTATGACAATTTAACCAAGTAAAATGTTTAGATGCTAGGTTTGAACTTTTATTACTTGGAAATTGCCATATTAGCAAATCGATAAATGTTAAAAAAAAAGAAAATGAAACACAAAAATTTCTTCACTAGTCCCCTCATCTAGTGGGACCTGGATGTAGACCACCTTTGTCTATTTAGCTTGATAAACGTCTAACTCTCTCATCATTCATACCACTGTCCATCCAATGATCTCTGCCTGTTAGTGTGGCATAAGTGTCTATGATGGATGCCATATTATGTTCCAAATTTATTGTGTGTGTATTCTTTTAAGTTTTTTTGTATGGGAGCAGGCCACCTTCATCTATCATCCTCAACATTTATTTATATTGTGCCAGCAAATTAGGTAACACTTTACAATTGGATATCTATCTACTTGTCTAAAAATCTACTGTATCTACTGATGCAGCTGTCTATCTAATGAACTCTGGTTCTTACTGCCTTTTCACTCTCCTTGATGTATGCTGTCTAATGTTCCAAAGTTACTGTTTCAACAATTTATTGCTTGCACCTCACACTCCCTACACTACAGTTTTTTTAATTTTTTTTATTTATCTAATGGGCTTGCTTAAGTTAGTGGCATGGAAGATGACATTTTTTTTTCTGCTGCTGAAATGTTCTACATGTGGTCACTGAATGTCTTAAATGTCCAGAACAAAACCTCACAAGCAAACACCTTTTTTCCCACTTAATATTGTTGTCACTGAATACAAAAAAAGTTTAGAAAGTATTAGTTTTTTGGAAGGGTTCTGCTGCTGACCCTTACACACAAACACCCAATATTTTCCCACTTAATATAGATGTCACTGCCCCATACAAGATTACGTTCACTAGAAAACTTTTAAAAGAAAGAAATTTAAATGTTTTTTGGGTTCTGCTACTAATAGATATACAGTTAAAGCACACTGTTTTTTTTACACTAAATACTAGTTAGTTCAGAATGATGTCTAAATCTATATAGTACTATATTTGGAAACACTGATCTCCAAAGTATTCTACCTCACTAATCTCAGGTGAACTAAACTGCATTAAAATAATTATAATCAATCACAGCTTTTCTATTCTTTCCTTTGTTCCTTGCACCCTGTCTAACACTGTGGTTTACTTTAAATGCGATTTTCACAGCAGAGCACTGCAGGTGACATCCTCCCTACACGTTACCTGTTGCAAAATGACAGAACACAAGGGAGGACTATATATACAGTAGAAGATATCGATCCCACACTTTCGAGATCTAACTTTCCCCTGGAAATGACGTTTTGTCTTGTTTTTCAGATCCGATTTTAGCACGAGAAACAGAGTAATGACTCGGTTTCACTCAGAACCTTAAATTTCGGATCTGTCGGATTTCTCTGAATCTGAACAGCTCATTGTCACGAACATGCTCCCAGCTTCCGGGACTTTTGGTGTTTGCTGTATGAGGTTACACACGATTCCAGCCCACAGTCTCTCTCTACCTATCACACAGGTTTTAGACCTACTGAATCGCCCCCACACAGCGCTCTGACATCCCCACACACTTCAGGTTTGCCACCACCTATTGAATACGAGCAATAGGACCCCAATATACTGTCCCACACTGGCACATAAGTCTTCTGGCTACCCACAGGCCCACACCAGCAATCAAAGGGTTAACTCTTCACACATCCAGACTGTTACACAAATGTAAATGCAAGCACACACTAGGCTTGTTAGTCAAATGTATAAACAAATGACACACCGCTATTCCAAGAGTCAACTTAGTCAAGCTATATTCTTCTTAACAGGCTAATAGATTCGTTAGAGTATCAAGGATGCCACTTATTAATTTTATAGATTTACTATACAAAGGCACAGGGCATTCAGATATAAAAAACAATTAATAAACAATTGACAAAGCATACACAAGCAAAACAGTTTAAAAATAAAAGGGATTAAATTCAGAGTATCACTTACAAGAGTTGTATAATGTGTGCCATGGGAAATTGGCTTAAAAGATGGACAGCTTATCAATGTGGATTGATTTTCCATAAAGACTGACAATTTGTTGTAAATTGTCTCAGCTTTTTTAAAACACTTCCACACCTCCACCCACCCTCAGGGGTTGTGGTCTGTGACACTTCTTTCAATTATTTGCATGTTGCCTGATTTACTACCCAATTCTACTATGTGACCTAACTTTTCTGTGAAGCATCACATAGACCCAATTTTATTATTAATAGATCCCCTAGGAATTTACCCATGTATTGATATCAAACAAGCCTAGATATAGGGTATCAGTTGAGTTTATATTCATTTTCTCAACTTCTCTGAGTGGCAGAATTCTTAATTTGACATATGAGCTACCCTTCATCATGCTATTGAGGAATATGTGGTTGATCACTACTTTTATTGATTTTAAGTTGCATATTTTAAAACTGACTTTTGTCTATATAAAATTGTGACCAAGTCAGCACATGGTCTCTTTGAGCCAGACACCATGCTGAGCAGTTCCTAAAACTCTATTCAGGTGTCAAAACTCCATCCCAGGCCAGGATAGCCTTTGAAACTGCTACAGGTGACACTGCTATCTTCTAGCACTGGGATGTGCAGAGTCACCGAATACACAGACAGCAGACATTCTGACTTCACATTTTACACTTTAGTAGCTAAATTTATCAATGGATTCCTTTGATATACCGTATTTACACTGCGGTTATGATTTAGGCCTTATTCCCCACAATTATGTGATGGGTTAACCCTTATAAATAACTTCTCTATGTTCACGACATTCATCTATAATTTATGTTGCGCTAGCAAATTCTGTAGCACTTTACAAGTGGGACCAAACACAGTAATAAAACAATACTGGGTAATACAGACATACAGAGAGGTAAGAAGACCCTGCTCGCAAAATTTCAATCTATGGGAACATCATATTTCATTTTCTATGTACAATTTTCTTGATGATGCTTTGACTTTTATTTATTATATTTACTTTTCTACCAAATGTCTGTCATTCAGAAAAATGCAATTCCCGTATTAGGTTTTGGAAGTGCACAATCTCGGATGAATTGTCCCTGCTGCTTTTCGTATTTTGCCATAGAATTATTATGATTGTATATTCTTTTTGAGGAGCCAGGTGCAAATGTAACTACCAAGGTAAGGAAATGATTTCTATTAACTGCCTGGGAACTTATCTGAAGTGTGAAGTTAATGTTTTCTTTTGCTCTATCATTTCTGTACAGTAAAGATTGGGCACAAGTAGAAAACTTACTGTAAGCAAGACAACACAACATCACACAAGAAGGATTATCACTGCTGCCCAAGTGGCACTAGCTGTAATCACGTAAATCCATGAACAACATCATATGAAGGGCACAATTGGCATATTGTAGTTCCTGATTAGCTTTATCATTAACTGATTTTCTTTGACTTCACGTTGTATTTAAATTCTCAATCCAATAAACAGTATTGCATGTTGTTAGTTCCACTTGTTAAAGTGGAACTAAAACTGAAAATCAGCAAATAATCTCTGTTATCATATATTATATGCAAATGTTTGTTATAAGCCAAACGAACGAAACTAGAAAAGTGACTTGTATATAACAACAACATTACATCCTTTTGATTTATTTCTACAATATATTATATAAAGCTGTAATGTACTAGACTGAGAACACAGTGTTCTGTTGCTAGGAGGACCCAGAGAAACATCAATATAATTCAGTGCACCTTGCACTGCTATTAAATAGCCTTTTCATTTGAATGTTTTTCAAAGCCAATTTAACTGGTTCCAGGAAATGCTGCTGCTGTGAGAAACTAAAAATTTTCCCTGGGGAGATTTGTTTGTTTGTTTGTTCTAATGGAGTCATGAGCATGAAAAATGTAGCTCTGGGCTTCTATAGCTCACTTACAAATTCCTGCCTAAAGATCTTCTCGGCTGACTTAAAAGAGCATCAGAGATTTTAGAATGTCTTAGAGACAATGAAAGTGATGGCTGAATAAAAATAAAATAAAAACAAAACAAACATGGAACAAAAAAATGAATTTATTATTTTTAACATCCTTGTTGACATTTACTCGCTAACACAGAACTATCGTTTGTTCCCTACGTCAACTCTATATTTATATTATGTTACATACATCTAAAAACATTTCCAGAATATGCACTTATCTCACACAAGACACTGCAAAAACTGTAATTCATGCACTCATCATCTCCTGTATTGACTATTGCAGTTGCCTCTGTACTGTTCTTCGCCAAAATAGACTCTCACCCCTACAATCTATTTTGCATGCAGCGGATAGATTTCTACTGCTGAGCTACTCTGTCTGTCTCTACATTGGTTGCGTGTTTTTCCCCGAACCCGATATAAAACTCTTCTAACGCCATACAAGGCTATCAACAAAAGTAAACCAACATACATCTCCTTACTTGTCTCATAATATCTCCCAACTTGACAACTCTGTACTGAACAAGATCTGCGTATCTCATTCACTCTCATTACCTGCTCCTATTCCCGTTTACAGGACATTTATCAGGCTGCACCCATTTTGTGGAATTCCCTCCCTCACACAATAACACTTTCCTCTAGTCTTCAAACCTGCAAGTGCTCTCTGAAAACCCACCTCTTCAGGAAAGCTTATAAAATTCCTCAACTACCCTCTTAACCTCCCTAAGTTACCCTATTTTCATCCTTTACACAGTTCACACAAGACAACAACCCTTTGTCATTGCTCTGTGACTGATTCCTATAGCTCACTAAGCACTTTTTACTAGAGATGCTCAGGCTCGGTTCTCTGAGAACCAAGCCCACAGGAACTTCGCGGATCCGAGTACCGAGCCGAGTCGACTCTGTACTTTTGCGCACCCTCGGAAGGGAAAACGAGGAAAAACGTCATTATTGCATCGTCGGATCTCGCTACTTTTGGATTCTATAAGTACCTCTATCCACAGAGATCCAGTGCCATTTGACAGAGACACTGAAGAGTTAGCAGGGTTGTTGGCAGTCTCCAGTGCAGATGGGTAGTATCATTAGAGAAAGAGGAGGGGTGACAGTACTCTTGGCAGTCTCTAGTGACATTCTACTGTGACATAGCTCACACAGAAACAAAAGAGGTGGCGGTTTAATGTGCTGAAAGACAAATTATAGGGCTGGCAGTGTTTTTCAAAGGCTCCAGTGACATTGTACTGTGCTATAGCTCACCCAGGAACAGAGGAGGTGCAAGTTTTCAGTGCTGAAAGATACATTATAGGGCTGGCAGTGTAATTAAAAGTCTCCAGTGACATTATACTGTGCCATAGCTCACCCAGAAACAGGAGAGGTGGCATTTTTCAGTGCTGAAACCAAAATTGGAATAATAGGGCTGGCAGTGTTTTTTAAAGTCTCCAGACACATTCTTCTGTGCCATAGTTCTTAAAGAAACATGATGGGTGGCAACGTTCTTGTCACTCTCCAGTCACATTGCTCTGTGCCATTGCTCATACAGAAACAGGAGGGGTGGCAGTGTTCTTGTCACTCTCCAGTCTCAGTGCCATTGGTCACACAGAAATAGGGGTAGCAGTGTTCTTGTCACTCACCAGTCTTCAGTCAGATTGTTCTTGACACTCTCCAGTCTCAGTGCCGTTGGTCATACAGAAACAGGGGTAGCAGTGTTCTTGTCACTCACCAGTCTTCAGTCAGATTGTTCTTGTCACTCTCCAGTCTCAGTGCCGTTGGTCATACAGAAACAGAGGTAGCAGTGTTCTCGTCACTCTCCAGTCTTCAGTCACATTGTTCTTGTCACTCTCTATTCTCAGTCATGATGATACTAATCACTCAACGTCATGTGCTAAAGCCTATGTTCAAGTGCACAGTGGTTTTAAGTTAGGGAAACACAAATGTAAAAAAAAGGCTTGTACCTTTTAGAAAAAAACCACCTCTCTAATAAAGGTAAAAGTTTACTGTCGAAAAACATAAAATTGCTAACATGCCATTCTACCCAAAATATTTACAAGCATACCAGCATCAGCTAATTCCCTTCTCTCAGCTAGATCCCAGCACCTGCAATCTACACTGTCATCATCCTCATCCTCATCATTGTGTACATCATCCTCATACAATACTAATTCATCCTCACTGGAATCCACCATTACAGAAGTCTCTGTACTTTGATGTAATTGCCGGTAATGGCCTTCCTTGTGGAATTTGTAGTTCATTTTACAACAAAGCTGTCACGATTTTTGAGCAATTCTTTCAGAACAGACCAAATGTTAAAATGTTCTGCTGAATTGTCTGCATCATCTTTGGGTTTCTTAGAAAAGCTTAGTTTTTTACTAGCAGCAGTAAACGGAGAAAATAAAGTAGGGAACGCCGTCGTGTCAGGTACCACTTCAGCTGTCAACTTGCTTACCAGGAGATGTTCAGCTGTCAACTTGCATTTCTTGTGATCTGGGACAGTGGGAAATAAAGAGACCTAAACCTAGAATCAAGCATAGTCGCCAAAATGTAGTGATACGATTTCCAGAAGTTGATAACTGTTGATCCTGGCTAAGCGATTAAAGTACTTCATCTACAAGTGCGACAAACTTAGCGTAATTTCTTTGTTTTATCTCCTCCTTTAATTTTTCAAGGTGCTTTTCCAAAAGTCTAATTAAGAGAATCACTAAGGGAAGTCTCTGTAAATTTATTTTACAGAGACATCTGTAATGGTGGTTTCCTACGGGCTTGAATTAATTTTATGTTAGGATGAAGTTTGTTTTCAACCATCCTTCCAATTTCTTTTCTCTCGTTCGTGTGACCACATACTTTCTTTTTCACTGGGTTCACCATCTGCAACCCACCGGGGCACCCGGACTGGTCTTTGTCTGATAAGTACATGCATCCCGGGGAGTCAGCGCTCGTCGCCATGTATTACCACAGTTATCCAAATAACGGGTGGAGCGATCAAAGGAACCATAACTGATTTAATGAGCCATTCTCAGTTTGTACCAGCCGTGTGCTCTGAGTGACGGTGAACTCCTTGTCTTCATCTTCCAAATCTTTGTCTGCAGGGGCCGGTAACACACCCATTTGTTTTCTCAGGTGTCTTAGCTGTTCTTTAAACTGAACATATTTATCATCCTGCCTTTGTTGGGCTTAAGGCAGCTAAGCTATTTGTAGCTTGTTTTGTGGGGGGCTGAACAAACCAAGCACTTGAGCCACAAAAGTGGCACTCCTTGTCGCTGGAGTGCTTGGTTTATTAAATTGTACATATCCTTTTCAATATCATAAGGGTGGGTGGGAGGGCCTAAGAACAATTCCCTTTTGCACCACTTTTCTTTTTTTCTGCCACTGCTGTGTGGCAATGTTTCCTAGATGTGCTATGAACTGCCATGTGTTTGTGCTCGCTGCAGTCTTTGTCTGAATGTGTATGAAAATAATATTGTGACCTGTGAGGTGGTCAAAATGGACTGGAAATGACTGGAAATTAGTGTTATTGAGGTTAATAATGAAGGAACAAAAAAAGAGCAAAATTATGTGATTTTAGCACTTTTTAGCATTCTTTCAAAAAAATACAGATCCAAAACCAAAACCAAAACATGTGAAGGCGGTTTTGTCAAAACCAAAGCACAAAGTTAATCCAGATCCAAAACCAAAACCAAAACACGGGGGTCAGTGAGCATCTCTACTTTTTAATCATTGCATTCTGGCAGGACCAATATGCTATATGTACCACTTAACCTCATGTATCAGACTCCCATTGTCCTATTGATTGTAAGCTTGCAAGCAGGGCCCTCTCTGGCAAAAACATGAAAAGGTAAATGTTTTTCCAGAATTCTGTGCTGCTGAAGTTGAATATATTAAATCAGACTAAAGTAAATACTTTACATATCTCCAAAATTGAATGTGTATTATATTTAAACATGTATGAACATTTGCAAAGTGTGCTCATGCTACTAATGAGACAACAGCAAAGAAGTATGTTAGATAATCAGGCCTGGATTTGTGGAAAGGCCTGGACCTAGGTTTGCATGAGTGCAAGAACAGAAATATATTTACTTTATTTATCATAATTTTTATCTGTATAACAATAATTTATGGCTTACATGTTCTAAATGTTTAATGATGGAGGGCCACATAGACATTTAGACATTTAAAAGATAAACAGCAAGTTTGTACCTTTGTGGAACATGGAACTAATCTTTCCAGTATGTTCTCCTAAAACTCAGTTGTCAATTTGCAAAATTGATATGTGTGGCAGATTTAAAAAGATTTAGCAAAAAAACCAATGCCTGGAAGCATTGGTTTCTGCTTCTTCCCAGGATAGTATGAGCCAGTCTATCATGAAGCTCATTGATTGCAAAGGAAGGAGCAGTGGCATGCCGACAGAGAAGAGGCTTATTCCAAAGCCTCTCTGCTCATTACATCATATGTGATATGACTGTGGTTGCTATGCTAATCTTCTTACAGGTGACCAGAACGATTTATGTTAAAGAAATGCACCTTATTTTTATAGGGGGTTAATATTATAATTTATTATTTATATATTATTGTTTATTTATATAGTGCCAATCACATTACACAGAGCTGTACAGAGGATATATAGTCATTACAATCTAATTCCCTGCCACACACATAAACAATAGGATCCATTTTGTCAGCAGCCAATTAACCTATCAGTATGTTTTTGGAATGTGGAAAGAAACTGATGCACTGATGCATATGTTCTACACAAATATGTGTAGAACATATCGGTAGGCAGGGCTGTAACGAGGGTGGTGCGGGCGGTGCCGTCGCCCAGGGCGCAAGGCCAAGGGGGCGCAGCAGCCGCCCGCTACCTGCCTCCATACCTTCAGCCCTTAAGTTCTGCTTAAGGGCTGAAGAAAGAGAGATATTAACTTACAATTTGGAACGCAAAGGCAAGTTTGCGTTCCAAATGCAAAACTTCCTGTCAGGAGAACGCACATGTGTTCCACTGCGGAACTTAAGGGCAGAAGCACCAAACTCTTGTAAGTTAATGTTAAAATCTCTCTCTCTCTCCAAATTTGATTACATGAAGTAAATTCATAATATTAAAAGGATTTCAACTACATCTGCCGCAATGTTTGTTTGAGAGACAAGGATAAGACATGACAATTTTAAACCTACACATACTGCAGTATTTGAGTTACATTGAGCCATTATATGAATAAGGCAGACAATTTAGTATCACAATTCGAATTAAGTATATGTGAACCCCCCTTAAATTCATGCCCAATACAGTTTATGTAAAATAAATATATACTTTGTCCTCTACATAAAACAACTAAACTTATGAATTTCTTCCGTACTGCTGTACAGAGAACTCATTTACATCACTCCCTGCCCCATTGGGGCTTACAGTCTAAATTCCTTAACACACAGACACAGACAGTTTTGCTGTTCTTATTTGAGTATTAAGTGCATAAAATATTAGAATACCTATCGCTATTTCATTGAAAGAAACTATTTTTCATTAATAGTTATGGGCCTGATTCATTAAGAAAAGTTAAGTAAAAAATTGAGTAAGTATTCTGCTGGACAAAACTATGATACAATGCAAAGGGTGCAAATTAGTTTTCTATTTTGCACATAAGTTAAATACTGTCTGTTTTTTCATGTAGCACGCAAATACTTTATAGCTTATTTGTACACTGAAATTTTCATTTTCTTATTTTACCCCATTAAATTTTACATATAGTTTTTTCAAGAAAAAAAATAGTCCATTTGTAGCATAATAGAATTAACATTTTTCTAATTGAAAATCAGAACAGTAAATATAGTCAAAAATGTTATCACTTAATTAAGAATAGTTTTACCATTTCTCATCATTTATTTTCACTTGACTTCTACCTGACAACATATTAACATTATAGATAGTGTTATCCACCATTGCGCTCTGTTTTTACTATTTTTGAAAAACCTCAACTCTTTAAAAGCACTTGTAGGGGTACCTGAGGATTGGGTTTGGGGAACACTAGTATGATCAGTAGTCGAATTGTTGGGTTATACGGTGGTATGCCATACCACTACTTCTCCTACTGCTTTGATTGTGAAACTATCAAATTCCATTCACTTACATTTTCCATACTGCAACTTCAAAATTTCCATACCACCACTTTTAAATTTCCACTTTGACCACTGGGTATCAAGGAGTCAGTAAACTATATGAAATTGTTTCTGGTCCCAAGAATGAACTAACAGGCTGTCTTTGACAGCAAAGGTCCAGTGATATTTGTGTACTCTTCAGAGGTTTTGTATAGGATATGGGATCTCCAGAATGCTTCTCTATAAATGACATGGATGGTAAGAAGGGTTTAATGTAGAGACTATGAAATATCAAGTTTATGTAATAAAACAAATGAAAATTTAGAAACAGTGGGGCTCTTTTATGAACACGTTTGTAAAAGGAAAATGTGACATTACCCATAACAGTAATTTAGATGTTTGCTTTAATTGTTTACAATGCACTGGAAAAATAGCATGTAGAATTTGATTTGATGCTGTGGTCAACAAACTTGTTTTTGTTCCGTTTTTCAGAAATGTCCCCAAATTACATTTTAATGAAAGAGTTCATAGTGTAATTGCAGTATATGGGAGGGTTTCTATAATCACTATTCAGTGCAAGCACATTTGCACAACATTTTTCCCAAAAATACTGAAATGATTCTGCATACATTTTAAAGGTATTTTACCCAACAAAATGTAGGCACAATCAGGTTCAATACTAAATTATAGCAAATACATGCAGTTACACAAATAAACATTTAATAAAATAAATTTAGTAAATTTAGTTTCAGATCATATAAGTGATTATAACTTTTGAATAGAAATTTAATAGCTTGACTTTTATTGCAGAGCCAGTTATTTGGGTAGAATCACATAATGTTACATAATATGTAAATGTTAGCAAAAGGATGACAAACATGTTCATATCTTTTATTTTTATCTTGAAGCCTGAGAAAGAACATGCTGCTCTACAGAACACACTTTAATGCAGCACACAAGGAAATAAAAGGCCATTTGCTTGGGACACAAAGAGGAAGAATCAATCATTTTGTCATGCATACTATTTATGGGCATAACATCAATGTTTTCTTATTAAGGTCGCTGGCATCTGTAAAACTAGAGTTCACAGGATATTCAACAGCTTGGAACAATATCATTTAAATCTAGTTATTGCCACTGAAAATGTAAAGAGTTAAGTTAAAGCAGCAATCCCATGAAAAGCAATTACCAAAAATTGTCAAAAACAAAATAAATATCTGTGTCAGGCTATAAGAAGAATGTTGGTATTTACCATTTTTCCCTGCTTTGTTTCTTCTGACTGAGGTTTCATGCCAATATATCACATCACTGGGGGGGGATCTGTGGTCTCCTCCTATGAACGCGATGAACTTGGACTCTGCAGCGGAGCCCCACTATAGGTTGGCTGCAACACTCCCTTCAAATAAGGATGGATGGGAGGCCTCCCTGCTCTGATGCGGCTCCACTTGTCAGTGTTTGAATTTACCTTGTCATGCAGCCTCATTATAGTGCTTCTACCACTATCAATAAGGCCTTCCCTATGATTCACGTGTGGATCACAGCTGCTGTCCAAGCTGACCACTGCTTAACACAAGTGGGCCCTCCAGTATTGATCATGGCATGTTCTCATTACAGGGCCAAAAGGGAACCACGTGTCCCCAACCGCGGTGAGTGCCTAACATACGATAGATCTGCACTCATTGATTGTTTCTCCTATGGACATTGTGCATGTCAATACCCCAACTTTAAAATTGGACAATGGCCTCTATACCCCACATTCCAATTTTACACTCCTTTCTTCAACCATTAAAAAGAGGCTACTACCACACTGTGGCCGAATTTGAGACTGTAAGTTATACCAACATTGGCAATCTCTACAACTTCTATATGTGGCTATGCCAAAAATTGCAGTGCCTGCACCATTCCTTCCAAAGGCTCTTGAGAAACACCACTCTGGGACTTTTTTTACGCATTGCTCGATATCCAAATCCACATGACATGTCTGGTCAAGTTTAGATTTCAATGATGCCTTTTTAACACGTATCAAAGGGGATAATGGTTTAAGCAGCCTTATTATGCAGTAATGTCTAACATTTTTTTCGTGAATAACTGGTTGTTCAGTGGTTCTAAATGGGAAAGGACAAGAAGGGAACCTCTAAAAATTTTTTGGGGGAAGTCAAGAGAGTCAACGACACAGGCACCATTCAAACAGTTGTTTGCCAATTCGCCCACCCTTAACACCCATTCACCTTCACCTCAACTGCTTTCACAAGAAATGAATGTGGAAAACATTCGGTTCTTATCTCTGATCCATTCCAGCGGGATCGCGAGAACTTTGAAGAAATCTTGTGTTACCTTAAAACACTGCAAACAAATCAGGACTTTCATGTCTTCAAACTTAAACTTCAAGAAACCCTCCAATCACAAGTGGCAACAATCCAATCAGATTTTACACAGACCTCGGACCGAGTGATGTCTCTGGAGAATAACAAAGAATTTACAGACTCCCATCTGGACAAACTCCAAGATTTGGCAAATGAAAAAGTTCTCTGATGCCCTCAAAAAAGTGGATGACAGGGGTCAGGGGTCATCGAAATAATCTGAGAGTCAGATGTATATAGGACACTGCAATGGGTACCGCCGGGTACCTCTCTAAAAAACTACTGTAGAGTGAAACATGAGCTCCACGACCGCCAGTTGGCTGATGTTTGGGAATACTTTACCCATCTGATAGAGATTACACCTTCTGTTCACATCCTCACTCTAGCTACTCTTAGATTGATTATTTATCAGCATCAGACATCTGGATTTAGTGGTAGACTTGTGGATTGGTCAGATGACAGATTCTGATCATGCACCTATCTACATAACAGTTGACTTGGTCGACTTCCCCCAAGTCCTGGACCTGTACGTTTAATGAACAGTTCTTACAAGATTCTTATTGTAAGTCATAATTGGGAGTAGGCTCTAGATGACTAAATTTGCCTCAATGACAGTGGTGACAATCAAATATTTAGAAACCAAATCTAAACATTCTCTCTCTCTCTCTGGCGGCCTTAGCTGAACTGCAATCTGCTCTTAATAAGCTTTTAAATTCTAAAGCTAAATTGACTATGAGGCATTGTAGGAATAAACACTATCAATGGGGAGATAAACTGGGACAGCACCAAACTAAAGCCCACAGATCCCAGAAATCCCTCACCTATATCCAGTCTATTAAAGATGGAGGTGGTGGTTTGAAACCTACTAACAAAGAAATAGCTGGGGCTTTCAAGACTTGTTATTCAAAACTATATAATCTCTGGTCTCCCCAGATGACTTACTTTTCAGAGAGAGAAAAATAGATCAGTGTTTGCAAGATATAAAGTTCTCTAAACTTTCCTGAGAGGGTTGTACGACGTTAGAGTCTCCTTTAATGTTAGCAGAATTAGACAAAGCTATTAAATCATCTCAGATGTTCTAGGCCTGGGCCAATACGGCCTTTCCATAAATTCAGGGCTGAATGTCATTTTAGTTATTTTATTAATATTTATTTATATAGTGCCAGCATATTTTACAGAGTTTGAGAATTGGGATCAAAAACAGTAATAAAATGTAAGAGTGCTCTGCTTGCATTCTTATAATCTATAGGAAAATTGTTGTTGGATACATGAGGTTAAATGCCACACACTGCACAATGGCCCAGCCAGATTGCAATGGAAAAAGTGCTTAAGGGGACTACATTTTATTCAGTCGTGAGAGAAGCAGATCCTCGACAGAGTGGAGTGATGGGAAATATTTTGAGACAAGTAAATAGATGTATGTAGGGGCAGTTTTGTTAATGGACTGGTATCTTAGTAGAAGTCTTTTAATTTGAATTTTTCTAAAGTACAGGCAACTAATGTGGACTGGCAGAGCAGTGCAGCAGAAGAACATTTGGCAAGGAAAATTAGTTTTTCCACTATGTTCAAAAAAAGATTTGCAATGATCAATGTGTGAGATTATGACTGCATGAATTAAACATTTTCCATTGTCTTTTATGAGATACATACATATGCTGGAGATAATTATTAGATAGGATTTGGAGACTGATGTGGGGAAAAAAGAACAGTTCTGTGTCCAGTATGACATTAGGTAAATTACCAACTATAACCAATTCTCCTAATTATGGGTCTACATTTCCTGGTAACTCTCATTATAGCTAACTCTGATAACAAAAGTATTATTGTCACATATCAGAATTATACATGCTTCCTCTGTGGGGGGTACCACACCTCTTTTAATCAGTAAAAAAAGACTTAAGAAAATTATCTTCTGTTTGGAAATAAAACATTGAAGTCTCAGTTACACACATTTGCAAATATATGATAAGCCACTGCCACTTCATGATGCATCTGCTAATATGGTGATCCGAACTCTAAACAATGAGAGCCCATATATCGGCTCACATATTCATATGATTTTAAATTGAGCGCTAACTTATTAGGAGTTAACCCAAAAGTCCCCACAATGGCACTTCCTGCAAGCTACTGATCCCATGCATATCTCACAGAGAGTGATACACAAAATAGAAGCTGCTTAATCAGTTTATAAGAAAAGGGAAAATGAGGGGTTATCTAGAAAAATTGAAAACTGTTTTTAATTTTGCAAATACGTAGTCTTAGCTAAACATAATTCCAAAATATGCTCTGTAAGCCATGATATTCCTCAAATATACTTTGAAAGCTATTTCATCCAACTATATTGGCAAAAGGTAGGACCTTAGAGAAATTACTTGGGTGCTGAGAGATAACAGTTTAAAATACTGCAGGAGTTTTCCATCCATAATCTTTGACTACATGGGCAAATCCATCTCAATTAAAGATACCAAGGGTTTAGCATTTCTGCCTTACAGCACTGGGGTCATGAGTTCAATTCCCGACCATGGCCTTATCTGTGAGGAGTTTGTATGTTCTCCCCGTGTTTGCGTGGGTTTCCTCCCGGTGCTCCGGTTTCCTCCCACACTCCAAAAACATACTGGTAGATTAATTGGCTGCTAACAAATTGACCGTAGTCTGTGTGTTTGTCTGTGTGTATGTTAGGGAATTTAGACTGTAAGCCCCAATGGGGCAGGGACTGATGTGAATGAGTTCTCTGTACAGCGCTGCGGAATTAGTGGCGCTATATAAATAAATGGTGATGATGATGATGAAGGAAGGCAACTTACTAGGCAATTCTCAACAATCAACAAAACAACCAAAGCAATTTCCTTTAATGCCTACTGGATTCCTGCTGTAGATACCAAGCTACCTCTAGAAATCTAATTATCTTGGACAATTAATTATAAATCTAATTATACATTGCACTGTATCTTGTTTCTAGGTCTATTGACTAGAATCCAGTTATAACATCTTTGGACTTTTTGTCTCCTGATCATTAACACTATCTGAGACTCCTTTCCTGGTACTATTCTTCTACAATGGACATTGGGAAGCATCAGGCATACAGGTTCCTTCACAAGATACCACACAATGTGAATGATAATATTAAAATGTTTTATCTGGCTTATCTATTTTTTTGCCCAGTCCTGGTCCCTATAAAGTCTCTTGAAGTTGAATTTAGATGTACACATTTGTAATAGTGAACATGCACATGAACAGAGAGAAGGAGCATAGATAGAGAGAACGTTGTTTCAGAAAGAAAAGAGAGAGTCACTTTAATATATTTAGAGTATCTCTAAACTACTCTTTACAACTTCTTTCATTGCTGCTTAATGGCTTGTCTCCATTAATTTCTCTCTCTACCTCACTTGTTATTATATTCATAGATTAATCCATATATCTACAAGTTTATATATATCTGTTTCCCTTATTAACTGTGGCTGATGCCTTCAACGCTGGTTAATTTATACATCTTAACACTTCCCCAAAGAGGCCTGGAATAATATTATTTCCAATATACTGCACATATAAAGGTTTTTAGGTCTGCATACATGGCACCACTCCAAAGTAAATTTTATCTTTTAATATATTTAGGATCTAAGCTCTCAGGAGCAGGGCCCTCTTTCCTTGTGTGCTCCTTCTACTATTCCATCACCCCCTGTACCTCTTGGCCGGCTTCCCTAGCCCTTTTTTCTTTAGCTTCGGCCTACTTATCGCTGATTTCTACCATCCTTTTTACTAACTGTCCCAGAAATAATTTGATGTGCTTTACCTTGTTACCTGTGTTTGTATATATTTTTGTTCTTTCTGTATCATGTTGTGTCTTGGGTCTCTGTTTTCTGTATATGTAATGTACGGCGCTGAGGACCCTTTGTGGCGCCTTATAAATTAACGATAATAATAATATTTCTCACCAGTGTACCTACACTGTACGGACCTATTTGTAACAATTCGACTGCATTGTTGTTACAACTCACCAGCCAACTCTTTTATAAACACTTCCTCCCCTTTGCTCTACACTGCCCTTTCCCAGGGCTACAAAAAGATACATATTTCTCTTAACTAAGAGATTTGTTTAGTATCCAAAATTTAAACCCCCCCAAGCTCCACACCCTTTATTTGGGCCACTTAAAATTATGGGATTTAATTCTCCACATAAAGATCTCCAACTATAAACACATTCTAGAAACTAAAAAGTGCAAAAAAAGAACATATTTCTCATGAAATTGTAAATGTACTTTACTGTAGCCATACTGGATCAGGAGTTACTTACTTCGTAAAATATTCATCACTGGCAATGACAATGACAATGAGGAAATATACACCATCCTCATTGGCAAATTTCGACAGCTGAAAAGAACTTTTATAAATATCTATGCAACCAATTTAGGACACAATACGTTCTTCTCTCATCTTTTTCAGAAAAGGATGTGTTATTATAGAATAAGACTTTAACAATATTGTGGACATTATATTTGACAATTCTACTGTCAAATTCCACCATGCAGCTTACCCAGGGCTGCCAAGAGGAATTCAGGGCCCCGGTACAACTTCATGGGGCCCCCCCATATAGTTGAGAATGTAAAAAAATTTTGTGCACAAAGGTTCTGCTCTGTGCTAGTGGGTGTATTCATACAATTGGGGGTGTGGCTATGCATCATTGGGCGTGGCTACCAGGTGAGAAGCACTAGACACTCTCCTACAGAAGAAAAACCTGCATTGTTGTGTACACCATTGAACAGTCACAAAAAATTGGGATTGGCCCACTAGAATCACAACATTTCACAAACTCTCCTGCTCTCTCCTACCTGTTCTTCTCACTTTCACCACCTGTGGCTGCAGGTTTCTTTAGTTACACGGTGTCTGGATTCTGGAATGTTGGGGGCTCTATTTGGAAAAAAATGGCATTAAATCAATAGCACCCACGAGTAATAATTAGGCCTTCCTCCAGCCCCAACATTAAAGTAATAGTATTCCCATTTAATAAATAAACCTATTTCCCTCCCTGCAAACAGCCCCAGCAATAACTCAATAATATTTACAGATCATAAATATACCTATTTCCCGCAACCATCATGGCCATTAAATAATTCATAGTCGCATTTAATAAAGAGACCTCATTCTCCCCAAACTCACCCCCACATTCAATAGCCCCCAAACCACCCCATCTTAAATTAATAGTCCCCACTATTAATTTGCCCCACCATCACCCCACAAACAAAATAGCACCCATTAATTAGACACCACCTACCTCACACACACTACATTGCCACAAGCCCCCTGTGCCATCACACACACACTACCACAAGCCCCCTGTGCCGTCACACACACACTACCACAAGCCCCCTGTGCCATCACACACTACCACAAGCCCCCTGTGCCATTACACACACATTACTGTGCCCCTTCATCACAACCACGTTGTGCCCCCTTATGATCAAACTGCACCCTCTATGCTGCTTCCCTCCCCTTCACTTGCCCCCCTTTATCACTCTTTTCCATGCTGCCCCCCATCATCACACTGTGCCATGCTGCCCCCCCATCATCACACTGTGCCATGCTGCCCACCATTTCATCACACTGTGCCATGCTGCCACTCCTCCTCATCATCACACTGTGCCATGCAGCTCCCCCCCTCTCCTTCATCACTGTGCCATGCTGCCCCCCTCCCTATTATCACACTGTGCCATGCTGCCCCCCCTCCCCATCACACTGTACCATGTTGCCCCCCCTCCCCATCATCACACTGTGCCATACTGCTCCCCCCCTCTCCTTCATCATTGTGCCATGCTGTTCCACCCCTCTCCTTCAATCACTCATTGCCTTTTTTTTTTCAAGCTCCCCCCTCCTCTCCTTCAATCACTCAGTGCCTTTTTTTCTTTCTGTCCCCCCCTCCTCTCCTTCCATCACTCAGTGCCTTTTTCTTTCTGTCCCCCCCCCTCTCCTTCAATCACTCAGTTTTTTCTGCCCCCCCCATCTCTCCTTCAATCACTCAGTGCCTTTTTTTTCTGTCCCCTCCTCCTCTCCTTCAATCACTCAGTGCCTTTTTTTTTTCCTGTCCCCCCCTTCCCCTCTCCTTCAATCACTTGGTGCCTTTTTTTTCTGTCCCCCCCTCCTTCCATCACTCTGTCCCTTTCTGTTGTTCCCTGTTCCTTTACTAACCTTTATATCTGCTTATCTGCTTCTTTCTTCTCTCTTCTGTCTTCTAGTCTTGGTCTTCTCTGCGCCACTCCTCACTGAATGCTGCTCTGTTCACAGTGAATGTCGGGCGTGACGCCATCACGTCACGCCCGACATTCAGTGTGAACAGAGCAGAGAAGAAGTAAGAGGGACACTGGCGCTGCGGTCATGTGATGTGAGTATTAGTCTTTTTTTTTTTTAAAATAGCCTGCTCCCCCCACCAACGAGCGGGCAGAGTCAATCCCCCCCCCCCGACAAAAAAATACTAAAAAAGAAATAAAAAATAAAAAATGTAAGTTTAAAAAAAAAAAAAAAAAAGTCGGCAGTGAGGGGTGAGGTGGTTGATTAATGCTGTACAAGGAAACAGGAACTGGCTAAGCATGAATATCCACAGAAACAGAGAAAGCAGGCAGTGATCCAGGGTACAAACATAAACAGGCTCAGGAACATCAATGACCAGCACAGAATACTGGGATAGGTGGGCATATATAAGACACAGTCAGGTGTGGATGATTAGCTAGTTAACCCCTGGTAATGGGAAAGGCAAAACAGCAGCACCTCTGGAGGATCACAGGTACTACAGGGTAATATAAACACAATAAATACTTTATATTCTCCTACAACCGTCACGATTTGTACTCCAGAAGTTATTTGATATTTGTGCACACTTTGCGACTAATTACAAACTCTAATATTGATCCTAACATTTAGTCAGATCACACAGTAATTTCAATTACAAATAGTTAAAAGAGGCTCTATTTGGAGACAAATGGAACCCGTCTGAATATTCTTCAATTTACAGAACTCATCTCCTAAATTACTTCCAAAATAACTCTACCCTTGAAACTTCCATGGCTCCAATATGGGAAGCTAACAAAATAACAAATTAAAACATCATATGATAGCTAGCGAGAGAGAGAGAGAGAGAGAAAGAGAGAGAGCGAGAGAGAGATAATAGTATTCATCTGAAACCTCATAATTAACTTATCAATTCAAAGGGAAAACTAAATGTTATTCTCTAAGGCAGGGTTGTCCAACCCGCGGCCCGTGGGCCGCATGCGGCCCAGCACGGCTGTAAATGTGGCCCAGCGGTTGTGGCAAGGGGGCAGGGCTGTTAATGAAAAAAAAAATCCTGCAAAAAAAAAAAATTAAAAAAAATACTTACCTTGCGGTCACGTCAGCTGGTGCTCCGGCTCCCTCCCTGGTCTCCTCCTCCGTGTGGCGCTCACAGTGAATGTCGGGGGTGACATAATCAATCCCTGACATCCATTGCGTAGCGCAGCACAGAGGAGTCACCCGCTCGAACTATCAGCGGCAGTGAAAGATTATCCAGTATCTTTTTGTTGTTACTCTGAATTTGGACTTTTTGCACCATGCAATTATGAACTAGCTGTGTTCTCTGTATGTATCTAATATAAATATTAAGAGATAATTGTATTTTTAATATTTTAAACCATTTTAAATGTGCAGTGCTGAGTAGGATGAAATTATCACCTACTGGAACCCTCATCGGAGGCTGCTCCATGAGCCATTTTTCCCGCCACCCTATCTTTAAATCTCTGTAGATTTCTATTAGTCCTACTGATGCTACCTATATCGGTGACCATTTCAAACTGGTCAATAAAAAAAATGATTCATGGGTGCAGAAAGAGAGGAAAAAAAAGTTTTTGCCATTTAATTCCCCGAACTCCACTAAGGGGCAGATGCAGGTAAGTTAAATTGTAGCTGGTAATGGGACTACTGCTTTAATCATGATTCTGCAACTCTTACTAACTTCATTTCCAAGTAAGTTTAATATGTTAACTATGTTTTCAATAGTTTTTTGGATGATCAGCTAGTGTTAGTGTTAGTGTATGTTATGTGCGGCCTAAACCAACTCGTCGTCTTCCAATGTGGCCCAGGGAAGCTAAAAGGTTGGACACCCCTGCTCTAAGGCAAAGAAACGAATAAAACCCCAAATATATATGATAAATCATATAAAACAGATAACCTTGTAGTTAACAAGCTGAAAAATCTCAGAGACTTACAAGCTATATCTGAATTTCGAGAGAAAAAACACTCTATAGTACAACCCTGGCCTAATATACTGTACATTTAAACACTTTACAATTTTGGCTGTAGTTAGAGAGAGAAAGGCTGGATCGAAATATGTTTTCTTTAAGATTGGTGATATAAGTGAATTTTTAAAGGAGGATGTACAAGTTCAGAGAGGCAAGTTAAAAAGTGCAGAGAATTTGCCCTCAGTTACTGGGGACAATAAACTAAGGGTGGATTGGGGAGTACAAGTGAAAATGGTTGAAGAGTTTGGTTGAGAAGATATTTTGTCGAATGGTGTCGATTTTATTTTTGAAGTAGGTGTTATGGCCACCAGTGCGGCATAAACTCATAGAACAGGTAGAAGAGGTCTTCACCTTTAGCAGCCTCCTTTCCCGTAGAGTCTGGTTACGCTCACGGGTACTCAGAAGCCCCCAGGTCTTATGCTCAGAGTAGTATGAGTTTATGCTGGCACGGCAGCGCACAGGTATAGGAGGTTGCACATGGGGCAGCGGCAGGCCAGAGACCAGCGGACTGGACAGAGGACCAGAGGATGAATCAGGTGCAGACACATGGGTCAAGGTCACAGGCACAGGTTCAAGATCCAGGGACAGGCGATAGGTCAGGGTCACTAGCTCAAGTTCGGAATCCAAGGACAGGCAAAAGGTCATACACGAGTAATCAATCACAGGTTCCACACCAAACAAATAGAACAGGAGCAGGCAGCAGTACTGGAGACAGGACGCTATAACCGGCAGTGAGGCTCAGTCCTCACTGCCTTAAATACTGCAAAGGACCAATCAGACCAAGGCCCAGCAAGGTGCTGCTTAATTAATTACTGGCATGCAGCCAGTAACAGAGAATGGAGACCTCTCTAATCTGCTCCCTAATCAGTCCTAAACGGCTGACTGAAAAACTGACCTGCGCGCATTCGCCGGGCTGTGTGACACCTGGCTGGACGTTGCGGCAGGGATCTCGATGCGTCCCGGTTGTTGCCCAGGCAACAGGGACGCAGGAACCGGAAGTGACGACCCGGTCGTCATGGAGACATCACGAGAAGCCCCTACAGAGTCGTGGCGGCGGCGGGCACCACCGCGACTGCTAACAGTAGGTGGCAAAATCATGGCCTGTGATGGAGGAAGAGACCATTGGTGCAGTTGGGCAGAGATTTGAATTGAAGTTATCAGTGTGGTCTTTGAAAATGGTCTTCAAGAATGTGGGAACAGCCATAGAGGCATCAGGTGTTAGAGGACTTGGTATATATTAGAGACGTGAAGTAGGTTTGCATGACAAGTGAAAGGGCCGTGTTGAAGATAAAGGATGAATTTATAGTGGTGGAAGTCAAAATTCTAACAGATTGAATTTGAGCTAGCAGGATGTAAAATCAGGCTAGTCATTCAACCTGAATAGCTCTTGTGTGAGGCCATCTGCTGATCCATAGTAGTGTGCGAAGTGTGTGCAGCCAGATATCCCCTAATATGATCATATTGTATCATTGCAGTTGAATTAGATTGTTATCATTTTGGCCCTCTTCATCTGTGGCCAAATTGCAATGATCATCTTATTGTGATACCACTGTGGCAACATTGAAGAGCAAGTAAAACCATTGTTTGACAATAATTTATATCATAGGCTACGCTTTTCCGAGCTGAGTAACATACATGAACTACTAGGGTTGTTTATAATTAACTAATTAAGTCAACCATGCTCTCTTTCACTTTTCTACCATGTTAGGGAGGTGCTTCACTAATAGAGCTGATATAGAGTGACTGCAACTTGGTAGACTTACTTTGTCTAAGTGCGCTGTGTGGGTTGGCTGGTACTCAGGAACAGGGCCAGTGCTGTTACACAGTGGCGCACGCAGGGGGGGTTTCTGAGTCTCCAGAAACCCCCCCTGCACTAACCAAGTGCCCACCATAGCGGCACTGTCCAAGTCCATTCTTTGACAGCGCCGCGGCTGCTGTATAGGACAGCGCTGCCGAAACAGAGCTGCGCAGCAGCACTCTCTCACGTGATTTGATTTTGGTTTTGTTTTGGGTCAGGGGGGGAAACCCCCCCCCCCGACAATCCTGCATGCGCCCCTATTACAGTAGCGCAAATAAAAGCATTCTTATCTTTTTGACCTGTATTATGGTTTCTCTGCATATTGTAAGCTGGGGCAGGGACTGATGTGAACGATTTAATATCCTCTGTATCATGCTGATTAATATGGTGGCACTTTAACAATAAATGATAATAATATCTGATCCCACTAGGACACTGTGCTAAAGATTTTGGAGGAGCTCCAGCTGTCTGTACTAGTGTGGCTAGGTAATACTTTACTTTTTAAAGAGTTGCAATGGAATGTCTGGTTAATAATGATTTTACCTTAATAGTACACAACTGAAATTTTTTATTTTAGGATTCATTTTTTTGTTAGGCTGATTTAAGCAAAATCTATAAATACTGGGTCCAGAAAGAGTCCAGGAAGAGTTTACATAGACCTTCAGGTATGACCTTAAAGAAAGTGTACACTATTACAAGCTATCCACATACTGATAAGTTAACATCAAACAAAGAAAAAAATGTGCAAATATAAATATATATTTTTCCCTGAGGTTCCAATTACACCAGTAGATGTCACTCACACATAACATTTCAATGTTTGCTCTGCAGGCACAGACAACTAATTACGGTCTCATGCAAAAAAAAAAAAATTAACAGCTTGCCAAAAATAGTCGAGCAGGTCAGGGTGCTTTTTTGTTTGCTGTGTTTTATCTCCTTGCAAATAGGTTTTATGTATTTTAATTTCTGAAACCTGATTGCAGACAGTATGGGTGACCTGCATTCAGAATGTCACTGTCACCATGACCAGAACATCTCAATTGTTATTCACCTTTTCAAAACCGATTATTAGAATAAACAGCATGTGCAGCAGTTAAAATAATAAACGTTAAATATATACAATCTTGTAATGCAGGCCTAAAGAGTAGGAGTTAATGTGTACTAGGGCAACACTGTGTATGTATCTTAAAGGGGCCCCAGATAATGCCTTGGTACCTTTGTCTCCCATTAGGCTCACTAAAAAGTAAACCTGGCTCCGAAATGTATAATTATATCCAAGCACTTATTTCTTTTCAAGTCAATCAGTCAACTGACTTCCAAGTTTTATGCCCATTTTGGGGCATACTGACACATGATTCACTTAAGACAATGCCCCAATTGGCCCAAACACCTTCCAGATCCACTCAAGCATGCCCCAATTCCAGTGAACCAACACCTAATTTCTTATAATGTTGCCCTAAAGATTAGCAGTTTTAATCTTGAAGGCACTAATTGCCTAGTGTGAACCTAGGGCACAGAAATCAGATATACAGGAGAGTGTATTTATCAATGGTCACTAAATTAAGTATTTAACAATGTTTAATACTGTGATACATCTAATTATATATATATAGATAGTCATCAACATGGGCTGGTGTGTGTATACATATATATGCAGTATATATTATCTGGATTTAACAAATCTAAAATTGATAATAGTAAATAATAAATGATTTAAAGGTACTGAAATAAGTCAGGATTTGATAATTAAAGTCCAGGACTTCATGGAATATACTCCATTTTAAACCTGGTTAATGTGTCTTGATTTAATCGCAGTACTTGTTTATCCAATTTGGGCACAAGGAATCAGAGTAAAGTGATGTGTAAGTAAACAATGCAAACAATGTATTTGTATAAAACAGTGCAGTTACTTCCAGTTCAGTTGTTAGGGATGAGTATACTTTGTGAGTCCCTGCATCCATGGTGCATACATTTGCTGGAGTTAATCCAGCTTTCTCGTGGTGCGATGATAAGCAGGTCTGTGCTTCTGGATGAAAGCAAAATGCATTACGAATAGGACAAATAAAAGTCAATGGTGCAATTCACACCATTGTGTGCTACAATTTTAATGTTCCACATAAAATTTGTGCACCGCAGCATGCCCTATTTTTCATACATTAGTACAATAGATTATGGGGCTCATGTAGAGTTGGATGCAAATAGTGTTTTCAGACTATAATTAGCACTGTTAAATATAAATTAAATACATTTATTTATTTATTTAATATAACTATTTTTAAATAATCAAAATGAAAAAATGGTCAGCATGCCTACTTTCCCAGAAACCTAAACCAGCTCCAACGCTAGGCTGGACTGGTTTCCACTGTAACAGGAAAGCCACAACCATGGTACCTCAATGGGGGACACAGAAGCAGCATGTCACCCTGACCCAGAGTCTACAAGCCTCATGCTGAAGCCATGGGTTCCAGGGTAAATAAGTAGATTGGCACCCTTGAAGTTGCAACTTTTCCAGGCCATTGGTCCCAGTATAAGGACAGGAGTCCATCAGATAAAATAAAATAAAAAGCACTATTATTTTTATTCTCTTTCCAGATATGTGCTTAGTGCTAAAATGTACTGTATATCTGAATAGTCCTTGGCATTAACCAAACTGGAGTTCAGTTACCAATATAATTAAAAAAAACATATGCAACAAATTTTTTATTTAGTTTAAAAAATATATGCATACAACAGATATTTTCATCATAGCAATATACAATGTAGACATTTGAGAATTCGAAAACTGAAATAAAGGGAGAGAAGTGTGTAGAAAACACATGGAGCAAAGGGGGAAAGATGGAAGTCACTACCTGAACAAAAATACAGAATTAAAGATGGGAGGAGGCAGATTAATCCTGTAATGGAGGAGCGGCCCCGTAGTACTCAGTCCAAGGGCTCCAAGTGCAAGCAAATTTATTGGGAGTATGATGGAGGATGTTAGAAATAAATTCTATGCAGAAGATGTGCCCTATCCGATTAAAAATGGAGAGAATGGAGGGTGGTTCTTGATTATTCCAGGATGCAATCTGGCATTTCATGGCACGGAGAATATAGGTGAACTGTTTCTGTGTGTGTTTAGGGATATCTGAAATACAAGGGGTAGTAAGGAATAAGATAAAGAGTCGGAGATGGTAACGTCATTGATATTGGCGATCAAACAGTGTATTTCCCTCCAGAGGCGCACTCATTTCAGACAGTGCCAACAAATATCAAATATGAGACAAGAGTACCCACGTAACTATAGCAACATTTACCTCTCAATGCCAGGGGTAGATATTCTTCACAAAGAGGTGAAGAATTCTGGAATATAATATGGAGTTCATGTGGGACAAGGCACCAGCCATAGTAGATCTTACCAGTGCTCCTGCTAATTTTAATGCAGATTGAGGTTTTAGAGAGACGCAGTCTAATATTATTCCAGTCCTCAGGGTCAAGAGTCTCTCCCCATTATCCTCCTACCATTTAAGTTCATGTGGGTCCTTACAGCTGTTTATGTTGCTATGTAAGATAGTAGAAAGTGGAGATGAGACCTCTAGATGAGAACCTTTGTGTGCAAATAGACACCATTGAGGAGAATTGGTTAGTATCAGGATGGGAGCTACGAACATTGTCATATAGATATCAGATTTGTAAGTATTAGTAAAAATAAGAGGATTGGATATAGAGTCTCCTCTGAAGATCAGCAAATGTTGGAAAAAGTTGATCAGGGGTTAAATCATTGAGAAATTAAATGTCATGTCGTGTCCACTCTGGGAACTGAGTTGGGGTGAGTCCTGCTGGAAATTGGGGATTGTTCCACATACGCCATGAGTTAGAGGCTAGGTTATATGAATAGATAGCGTGGTTCCAAATTGCCATGTATAACACCAAGGGAGGGGGGGGGGGGGGGGTAAGGTAGATTATGCCAAAAAAGAGTTGGTAATACCGGTTTCAATATCTACCCCTGGCATTGAGAGGCAAATGTAGGAGGCGCAGTGAGATGAATGGCTCGTTAATACTTAAGAAAACAAGGGACACCTAGGCTGCCCTCTTGGATAGGTTTGTGAAGTATGCTCATTTGAATTCTATGTTTCCTTGCCAACCAAATTCATTTGGTGGCCAGTTATATTTAAAAGTATTAAAGTACTCAACTTAAGGGTCTGAAAGAGATATGAAAGGCGTGGTAAAATATTAATTTAGCTATGTCCGCTTTAATATTTACCAATAGAGGGGGGAAATAAGCTGTATAAAGTTATTTAAAGGTTCTGCTTAGGTAGATACCCAAGTATTTGAGTTTTTGATGTTGCCATTTAAAATCAAAGGAAGCCTTAATATGTTGTAGGTGTGTAGGGGAGAGATTAAGATCTAGGATTTCAGATTTAGAGGCATTAATTTTATAATAAGACAAGTCACCAAAAAGGGAAAAATCTTTAAGAAGGTTCAGAAGAGAAACAAGGTAATTGGTGAAAGACATAAGAGTATAGTCTACATGTAGGGAGGGATATTATGTTGTTTTCGATGGGCTTACTCATATACAGGAGATGTCAGGATTTTGTCGAAGTTTAATGGCGAAGGGTTCTATCATTAACGCTAAGATTATAGTGGAGAGCAGGCAGCCTTGACGAGTTTCATATTTGATCTCAAAAGAAGAGGATTTAAAGCCATTGGCCAAAATAGAGGCCGTTGAATTAAAGAGACGCTATCCCTCTAAGAAAATGATCCCTCATACCCATTGCTGCTAGGGTCTGTCGCATATAGGGCCAATCCACCCGGTCAAACACTTTTTCCACATCCAGTACCACGGCAACTTACATGTATTAGATAAATGAATCAGGTTTACAGCGCTATAGACCTGATTCATATATCTAATATAGGCAATAAAACCCACCTGATCTGATTGAACATGTCTATAACCACACAATTCAATCTATTAACCAGAATTTTGGCAAACAATTTAAGCATTACATTCAATGAGTAAATGGGATGGTTATTACTACAGCAGTGAAGATCCTGACCAGGTTTAGGTAGTACAATAATTTCTGCTTGAGTGGTGACTGAATCAAACTTAAACCCGCGATGGATAGAGCTAAAAAGTCCCAACAGCATGGGCATAAAGGAGGCAGTATATATTTTTTTATAATAAATGACAGTCTATACATCTAGGTCATGCACAGATGCATTTTTAAGTTCTTTAATAGTGTAATCGACCCTTAAGGGCGACAATTTTAAGATTCGTTTTACGTTTTGGGAATCATTTGTGTAATATGGTAAGAAATGTAATTTGTGTCTCTAAATCCACAATGCGCTTGTTTTCGTCCTTTTTCTTGGCAGAAGAGAGACTAATTAGTACACCACGTATGATCGCTGATGGGGATATATCTGGTGAGGTGTTGGGAGTTGAATTGCTTGTAAGAAGGGTGTGACAGGTGCCAAGAGTCATGAAGGCCATGTGATTTTAGTAATGTAAGTAAGGCATTTGGAATCACAACACTTGAAGTGGTGTTAGGAACAGTAGGTAACTTCTGTTTTCTTTTTGGCTACTGCAGTGTTGTTTTCAGCTTGGGTGTTATCACCTGAACTCCTCTCACCTGCAGCTCTATCTGACACCTGCCCTGATTGACTACTACTGGTTTAAATACCTGTCAGCTTCACTCTGCCTTTGCCGGTTATAGCGTTCACACGCTTGCTTCTCCATGCTCCTGGTTCTGTGACTAGTCCTCCTGTTTTTCCTGATTGATAACCGCTGGGACCTCTGCCTGGATGCCGACCTTGCTTGTTTGCTCGGGACCCTGACCTCTGCCTGAATACTGACCTTTGCTTGTTTGCTTGGGACCCTGACCTCTGCTTGAATATTGACCTTGCTTGTTTGCTCATGGCCCTGACCTCTGCCTGGATTCTGACATGCCATTTTGTCTGAGAGGTCTCCTCCCTGCCGCAGGATCGTGGTGCCAGCTATCCGCTCCATCAGACTCCCCTGTGTGAGCAGTGTTTCACAGTACAGATTTACTGCTCAATCTTGCTCTGGCCTTTTCCCTGACACTGTGCTGCTCTCTAGCTCCATCTCAATCAGGCCACAGCTGGTACTACACCATCCTCTACTCCACACTGCCAATCTTTTATACTGGTGGAGGTTGGTACTGCATTCTGTTACTAACTGTTAAGCGCCGCGGTGGCTCCAGGCACCGCCGCAACTCGCTTCCTGTTCTGTCTCCGAGTCCCG